>NC_133183.1:0-60000 GCF_049306965.1 Danio rerio | reverse complement strand
GAGAACTGTGTGGACCGAGCCGTGCAGGCCTTCGTGGAAGGTACACACACACACACACACACACACACACACACACACACACACACAGTCAAACACCTGCTGCTTTGAGATGCATCACTTGTCAACCTGCAGGACTCGAGGGTGATCACTGTCTGTCCCTCATGTATAATTGTGTGTGTGTGTGTTTGTGTGTGTGTGTGTGTGTGTGTGTGTGTGTGTGTGTGTGTGTGTGTGTGTGTTGTCAGGTAGTGCCGTGGAGATCCTGAAGGAGTGGAATGTCACTGGAAAAAAGAAGGTGAGTGAACCATAACTGCTGCTTCAAATAAAAAGTGTGTGAGTGTGTGTGTAAGTGTGTGTGTGTGTGTGATGTAATTTAGGGTGAAGTACAATAATCGACATTTTTAAGGTCAAAGGGCACAAATTCCTAACCAGGGCGAGTTACTGTGTGTGTGTGTGTGTGTGTGTGTGTGTGTGTGTGTGTGTGTGTGTGTGTGTGTGTGTGTGTGTGTGTGTGTGTGTGTGTGTGTGTGTGTGTGTGTGTGTGTGGTTGATGCAGGTGTGTGAGTGAAATCCTGAGAGCTGCTCTACCCTCATTACATCTTGACTGTAGTTTAATATGTGCTAGCTGTGTGTCACTCGAGGGTGATCACTGACTGTCCCTCATGTATAATGGTGTGTGTGTGTGTGTGTGTGTTCTATAGCTCATTTAATACACAATGGTAACTTAAAGTGCTTTACAGAAACAAGAATTAAAAGTGATGAGAACAGATGATGTGTTGAACAGGTGATAAACGACTGAAGAAGAGCACAGAGACTCAGCTGTGTGTGTGTGTGTGTGTGTGTGTGTGCAGCATGGTGCTCATTCAGTAAAGGCTCCGCTGTGTTCAGTCTAATGTTGGAGCAGGTCTGATCATGTCTGCAAGCTGACTCCAGCAGCAGGGGGCGCTGTTACAGCTGAAGGTTGATTTCCCCCTGCTCTGACTGAACTCCTGGACTTTATGGTGTAGATGATCCTGAAGATCTGAGTGACCTGTCAGGTGTGTGTTCAGTCAGCATATCTGTACTGTATTGAGCTCGTAGGCCATTCAGTGATGTATAGAGCAGTAATAATACTGTAAACTCTGCTCTGACTGTAGCTGGAGTCAGTGTAGACACCTGAGGACAGCTGTGATGTGCTCTGATTTCCTGGTTCTGCTCAGAATCCTGGCCGCAGGTTCTGGATGAGCTGTAACTGTCTGTCTGTGTGTTTGGGAAGGGCCGTGAGGAGGCCGTTACAGTAATCCACCCTGCTGCTAAGTCCTCGCTGGAGACTCCTGCAGTGTGTGAGATGATCGTGTGCTGATTTACTGCTGAACCTCGGGTCTAACTCCAGAGTCACACCAAGATTCTTCACCTTATTGTTTGTCGTTTGACCTTTAGTGCCAGGTACACATTCACCTGGAGAAGCTCATCTCTGTTCCCAAACGCAGTCACTTCAGTTTCCTCTGTTTAACTGAAGACAGTTTTGGCACATGCAGCTGTTCACCTCATCCCTGCTCTGGCAGAGGGTGTCAATGGGGCTGTAGTCATTAGGCAGTAAGGCTAGGTAGATCTGAGGGTCATCAGCAGAGCTGTGTAGGAGATTTGGTTCTGTCTCATTATTAGGCTCAGAGGGAGCATGTAAAGGGTGAACTGGAGAGGTGGCGGAATCGAGCCTTGTGGGACTCCACATGTCATGGGTGTCCACCTCGACCACCTCTCCCTTCAAGGTAAGATCTGAATCATTTGAGGACCGTCCCGGACAGCACAACCCAGTTTTCCAGCCTGTCCAGAAGTATGCTGTGGGCAGTAGGGATGCAGCGGTTTTCTGTAAAAGCCGTCTTGCCCTGTTGTCTTCCCACAGTTCAGTGCGCCCTGTGATCCACGGTCAGATCCCAGTGCTCTGCCGTCAGTGTTCAGACACTCGATATAAATTCAGACACAGAAACGGAGCGAATGCCGTTTGTTGTTGGATAGATGGCCTAGTTCAGTGCTCACTAATAGGCAGGTTGAGGTCCGTGTCCAGACCCAGAAGCGACCCATACGGACGCGGATATACAGCAGGTCTGTTTCTTCAGTCTGGCTCCTGCTGGGTGTTCCTCCGCACCCGACCGCTCCCGCTATTCCCTCCGTTTACTCGCGCTCTGCCAGGAACAGTGGTGAGAAGAGCCGAACGTGCGCTCTGCTGACGCTTCATTCACCATGAGGGTGCTGATAAGTGTACCGGAGCCCACTGGAGTCATGATAAAATCAGACAGAAATCACAGATCAAACTGTGCTGCAGCCTAATGCAAACAGAGAGATCCATACTGCAGAAGTGCTCCGTCATGCAGACGTGTCGACTGGGTTATTATCTGCATAATGGGTTCAGATGTGGGGTCAGTGTGTGAGACAGTAAAGGGGAAGATGAAGCTTTTTCTCCTGATTTTATTTGACCGTTCAATTCTCTAAACGCCCACCCTTTAATGAATGCGGGAGCAGGCAGATCTGCAGTCGTGTGTGTGTGAGGCTGTGCCATTGTCAGCTGTTTTTAGCCAAATAAAGTTTATTTTCTTGGAAATGTTCTGTGGGCAGTTTTTCCTAATAGCACAAACCGCACCGTACAGAACCGCGAGCCTAAAACTCAGTTCGGTAATGCACACCAAACTGAGGGACTGAACCATCGCACAGACGGTGTCTAATGCAGCACTGAGAGTCTGTGTTTAGGTACTGTCATGTGCCCTGAGTCCAGATTGACAACGGTCTGAACACCCCTTGGAGTGTGTGTGTGTGTGTGTGTTCTAGAGTGCGCGATGTAGATTGTGTGCGTGTTCTTGAGTGTGTGACATGGAGTGTATGTGTGTGTGTGTTCTAAAGTGTGTGTGTGTGTGTGTGTGTGTGTGTGTGTTTGTTCTAGAGTGTGTGTTTGTGTGTTCTGGAGTGTGTGATGTGGATTGTGTGCGTGTTCTTGAGTGTGTGACATGGAGTGTATGTGTGTGTGTGTGTGTTCTAAAGTGTGTGTGTGTGTTTGTTCTAGAGTGTGTGTTTGTGTGTTCTGGAGTGTGTGATGTGGATTGTGTGTGTGTGTTTGTGTGTTCTGGATAGTCATGTCTGTGTTTCTCTGAAGCCCAAGAAGAAGAAGAAGCCAAAAGCGCAGAGCGAGGGCCCCGTTGACTCCTCCCCCTTGGCGGAAGTGGCCCCGGGCCCCGAGTGTGAGGACCCGGTCAACGGTTTCCATGCCAACGGTTCTGCAGTCGCGGACGGAGACTCGGTGGACTCCCTGAGCGAACGACTGGACTCTGCCTCGCTGGATGCAGAGCCGGAACCTATTGCACACACCCCCGGTGCGTTCAGTGTCTGTGTGTGTGTGCGCGTGTGGATGCGTGTGTGTGTGCGCGCAGTGCTGATGGTTGTGTCTCTGCAGATATCGCCCCCTCTTCTCCCCCAGCGCTTGGTGTCCATCAGCCCCGCCGGCCGCAGCACAAGCTGATCTCCCAGAATGCACCTGCTGCCGCTGACGCTCCCGCCGGCAGAAAGATCGGTAAGAGTCTCTGCTGCTGCCGGGTCCGTCTGCAGTCTCTGAGGCGTTTCACTGACGGTTCATTAACTCTAAATCCTGAGAGCCGGAGTAAAGCCTGGCCTTCAGTGGATGAGGATGAGGAGAAGTCCTTCAGTTACATATAAAGCTTTATTTCCTGTCACGACTGCAAACACAAACACTGTATAGTCCAGATCAGCTGCACCGCCAGCACAGCTCCACCAGACTGCAGCAGAGCCGGTTCATTATACAGCATTAATACGGCCCGGTCCACTGAGTGCTACAGTACGGGACGGCTCACCTTCATCAGGCTGAGGGTTGGGTGTTTCCCTGCCAAATGCTCCCCTTTTGGTGTGTGTGGTGTCGGACAGGTTCAGTCATCCTCTAAAGCTGTACGGGTCGCTCACACATCATCTGAGCAGCACTTCACACACACACACACACACACACGCACACACACACAAACAAACTTCTGCTTCACACACATCAGTACTGTATACATGTTCCTCCGCACTATACCTGCAGATCAGTGATAAGAGTCTTCTGTATGGTCTGCTGTTATCGAGTAAACACAGGGTGTCTGCGGCTCTTAAAGTCTCAAATGAAATCATGGACATTTCAGGCCTTAAAGTCTTCATTTCGCTGTTCTAGGTCTTAATATTTCTGCACAGGGCTTACTTTACTGATGTGTGTGTAACGCTTCATCTAGCGCTCATGTAGAGTCTCCTGTGTTGCTGTTGTAGTTCTGCATTTCCTCAGTCCTAATGTAATTCGGCCATTACACTCTGCTCCTCAGGGCCGACTGTGGAGCGCTCAGTGAAGGATCTGCAGCGCTGCGCCGCGTCTCTGTCCCGCTACCGGGTGCTGGTGCGAGACGAGATGGACTCCTCCATCAAGAAGATCAAGCAGACGTTTGCAGAGCTACAGAGCTGGTACACGCACACACACACACACACACACACACACTTTATTATATCATACACTATATAGTTGATCTAATATCAGTAAAGCTGCGAGTTCAGATGGTGTGTGTGTGTGTGTGTGTGTGTGTGTGTGTGTGTGTGTGTGTGTGTACGTGTTTTTGTGACATATCAGGACACAAATCTGTATAATGACATGGGTATGACACAGGTATTACAAAAAGGAGGTGAAATATGAGGACATTGGTGACGTCCTCATTTCTCAAAATGCTTATAAATCCTACAGAATGAGTTTAATCGGAGAGTAATGCTGCACACTGACTCCTGTGATGGTTGGGTTTAGGGGTGGGGTGGGGTGAGGGCAATACAATATACGGCTTGGGCTGCATAAAATGAATGGAAACCTATGTGATGTCCTCACTTTTCACAAAAACAAACATGTGTGTGTGTGTGTGTGTGTGTGTGTGTGTATAAAAGTTGGGGTGTGTGTAAAACTGAAGTGTGTATTAGCTCCAGTCTGAATCTCGGAGCATTCATGGCTGCTTCACTTTCAGCGCACAAACGCACACACAAGCGCACACACACACGCACGCGCTGACCAGCAGCAGGGTTATATCAGATGATTGAGAGTGTGTGTGCTTGCGTGTGTGCGTGCGTGCGTGTGTGCTTGTGTGTGTGTGTTTGGATTCTGAGCTGTGTTGATCTTCATTCTCCTGTTCTTCAGTCTGATGGACCGAGAGGTGGCGCTGCTGGCCGACATGGACAAAGTCAAAGCAGAAGCACGTGAGTACAGCAGCGATACACACACACACACACACACACACACACACACACAGATAACCACACTGCTCCCCAAGGTGTCACACAGTGATTGCGTGTGTGTGCGCGTGCGCGTGTGCGCGTGTGTGTGTGTGTGTGTGTGTGTGTGTGTGTGTGAGACAGTGGAGATCCTGGACTGGCGCCAGAAGAGAGCAGAAGAGCTGAAGAGGCTGGCCGACCAATCAGCATCCCTGACAGAGGAGCAGCTGACTGAACTGCGCGCAGACATCAAGGTTAACACACACACATACAGCACACAGTTAAATACACACACACACACACACGGATGCAGCAAACACAGATTCAGCACACATGAGGAGTAAGCGTGGTCGTCTCTCCTGCAGCACTTCGTCAGCGAGCGCAAGTATGATGAGGATCTGGGGAAGGCGGTGAAGTTCAGCCACGAGCTGGAGCCGCTGAAGAGCAGCATACTGACCTACGGCTCCGGTGAGACCCGCACACACACACACACACACACACACACACACACACACACACACACACACACACACACAGAGAGAGTGAGTGTGTGTTTCTGACCGTGTGTGTGTGTGTAGTGTACCACCCTCAGACAGATTACTCCAGCCGCTCTCGCTGCAGCTCCAGCTCCTCCTCCGTGACCGGCTCCACCCCTGCAGAACCACAGCAGCAGCAGCAGAGCTACAGCCGGCCCGGCGGCCCACACAAACAGGTGCGCTCAGGGGTATCTGCAGACACTTGTGTGTGTGTGTGTGTGTGTGTGTGTGTGTGTGTGTGTGCACGTGCGTGCGTGTGTGCGTTCTCTGACAGCAGTATTTCTCTGTGCTGCAGATTTTCCATGGCAACAGGCGCATCATTCAGGGTTACCAGGGAAACCAGCGATATAATGGAGGCGTGCATCCTGAGCGAAACCCCGGCCGGAGCAACTACCGTCACCATGGAGACCGCAGTCACCAGAGCAACTCTCAGCCCACCAGTAGCACGAGAGGCTCCTCCCACACCTCAGCCAATCGCTCTGAGCGACCCGCCCACAACGGGCTTCCACAGAGGCCACCGCGGACACACTGCCCGTGACACGCACACACCGACGCGCACACACACACACACACACACACACACCTGTGGGATGAAGAGAGTCTGGTTTACACCTGAGCGGAGCCGCTGCTCTTCACCTGCTGTCGTCTCCACTCGTCTGTCGTCTGCTCCTGTAGAGCACAGTGTTAGCGTTAGCATTAGCGTCTGCTGATGAGTGTTAGCCGTTTCCTGTTCAGATGATCAACACTAGCGTGCGCGAGCGAGCTCACCGTATACCTCACGCTGCTCATTCCCTGCGCTGTTCTTCCGCTCGCCCCGCCTCCGCTGGCCTTCCTCAGACTCTGATTGGACAGAATCTGTGCCTGTGTTTGCATGCTGATGTCAGGTGTGTGTGTGTGTGTGTGTGTGTGTGTGTGTGTGTGTGTGCGCTCCCCCTCTCCCCCGTGCGTCTCCACGCTCGCTCCTGTACTCGTGTCAGCTCGGCGTGGTGTTGCGCAGCGTGGGCCGTGTGTTCTGCGATGCTCCGCTCTGATTGGCCTTTGGTTCTTCCTCACCAATAGGGCACGTCTGCTTTTGTTTGTTCTGGACTGATCTGAGACCTGTAATCAAGTGCCTTCAGTCATGTGATCCTCCGTCTCGCTTTTCTGCTCCGTTTCGGACCAAAGACCTCAGACGCCGCGGCTCCTGCGCTAGCTAACACTCTCTCTCTGTCCGCTGATCGCTGATCGGCTTCCCTCATGATCAATAAAGAAGGATTGGTAGCAGAGCGGTGTCCTGTCGTCATTCAGCTGCTCATCAGGACACACACACACACACACACACACACACACACACACACACACACACACACAGCAGCTGTCCTGTATGTTACAGAAGTGTGTGTGTGTGTGTGTGTGTGATGTCTCGGTGGTCGTCTCGCTCTCGGCTGGTAATGCTGTGGTCAGTGGTCAGGTGTCTACATTAAGCAGTAGCGGTACAGAAGCGTCTGCATGTGTGTGTTCAGCGTGTGCAGCTGTACACCGCAGCTCTCCTCATGCGCTGTTGCTGTGTGTCAGTACTCTGCCGTGCTCCTCCTCCAGCTGGAGGTGTTCGGGGTGTCGTGTGTATTTCGGTTTTAATCTCATCAGCTCATATATGACACACGCGTGTGATCCTGACTGCAGAGCTGCACACGGCTGGTCTCTCGCTGGTGGGTGTGGTCTAATATGATGGTGTTCAGCTTGATCTGCATATTCATGATGACTATAAACTCCAGACATGACGAGTCTGCGGCGGGCGCTCTCCAATCCGTTATATCTGTGCTCTGTTCAGCTTTACGCCTGCACTGTGACTGAACTCAGAACAGCTCTCAGACAGGAGACCTTTACTCCAGGAACACGAGAGCTGCTCTCCGGCCTCAGCGCCTCCATCTGCACTTTAACATGTTATTCCTTGTTGATTTAATCTTATTTTATAATTGAACTGAATAGTTATTGTGCAATAGTCGAGTGATGTTCAGCAGCTCTGAGAACAGGAGGAAGCTGTGCGTGCGTGCGCGTGCGCGTGCATGCGTGCATGCGTGCGTGTGTGTGTGTGTGTGTGTGTGGGTCATGCGGATGTGTCTGAACTCCTCCATATATCTAGAGCAGGGGTCTCCAACCTATGGTTTAATGTGAAGGGCCACCAGTTTGACACACACTTCCTAATAACAAATTTGCTCAGTTATTATTAATAATTAATGATATTCATCTATGTGAAGACCCTGATCATGTTATTGATTTCTCACAATAGTTGTCATCAATGAGTGGAAACAGATTCATGTCAGTATGCAGCACTTCATTGGTCTGAAAGTGTTTTAAAGTTGTTTAAATATAAACTTTATAACTTTATATAATTTTATAACTTTGTCATTTTCAATTTTGCACCAATGCAAGTGTGATTTAAAAAGAATAGCTGCAGAAAATATTAGATGCAGTGTGGTGCTGTGGTAAGCTAATTTTATAACAGGCCCACGGGCAGCTCATGTGATCCTCCAGGCTACCTGGTGCCATGTTGGTGACCCCTGATCTGTAGTCACTGAGCGCTTCAGAAACTGCTGTTTAGCATGGAGTCAGACATCAGACCAAACTAATGAAGTTTCACATCACGTCAGCTGATCCCTGTATGAGGGATCACATTCTGAACTGAGTAATGATCCGCTGCAGTATCTCAGCCTCCACATCTGCACATCCCCACTGCTCTACTGTCATTGAACAGCTGTGAGTGTGTGCGCATGTGTGGGGGTTTCTGAGTAGTGTGTGTGAATGAGTGTGATGGGTGTTTTCCAGTGATGGGTTGCAGCTGGAAGGGCATATGCTGTGTGAAACATATGCTAGAATAGTTGGTGGTTCGTTCTGCTGTGGTGACCCCTGATTAATAAAGGGACTAAGCCAAAAAGCAAATGATTGAATTATGAAAGAGCCACAAAACTTTATTACAGGCACTTCATATTTCATTTAATTAAACTCAAAACACCTAATCACAGCTTAATTTACATGACGGCACAGTAATGAACTCATGATATTTACATAATGTTACGTAAAAGTATAAATCCATGAAAACAGGGTGGAGAAGCGATGAACACAGGAGATGGTGAAGCACAGCTGATCAGACATGAGTACAGCAGTGATGATACACTATAGCCTAGCAGCTCAATACATCACAGATCTGCTCACTGAATACAAACCCAACAGATCACTCACATCTTTAGGATCATATAAACTAGAAGTTCCAAGAGTTCAGTCAAAGCAGGGTGAATCAGCTTTTAGCCACTAACAGCGCCCCCTGCTGCTGGAGTCAGCTTCCAGAAATGATCAGATGTGCACCAACATTAGGCACATTCACATCAAGACTGAACACACATCTGTTCAGCTGTGCCTTTACTGAATGAGCACTGTGCTGCGTCCCACAATCACACTATCATGCTTTTCTCTTCTTCAATCTTTTATATCACATTTTACCTGTTTTTATGTTTTTATTTTACTTGTTTCTTTTATTCCTGTTTATGTAAAGCACTTTGAATTGCCACTGTGTATGAAATGTGCTGTATAAATAAACTTGCCTTGCCTTACATGAGAAATTATCACCATTAGCTGAGCACGAATATAAGAGATCATATAAGAGATCATACATATGAGAAACTCCGCATACGCAAGCATCATCATACTGCTATTTAATCTTTCTTAAAGAATATTGACACGTTCATGAATATTTAATTTCCGTCTTATACCAATAAATTTTCCAAGTTTTTAATAGATCTCAGAGTCATTGATCAATCCCCTGTCAGCTGCTTGTGAGTGCCCAGACTAAATTAGCTATGCGTTTCAAAAACGGTAACCCCACAGAAATATATATATTTTTATCAGTAATGACAGTTTTTATTCTACACAATATACAGATTAAAAAAAAACGAAAAAATCTAAACAAAACATGAAAAACGGCCGAGATATAAAGGATTAAACCTGACCGGAAGCACACTCAGCTGAGGACACACAGGATTGGTGGAAAACTCGAATACTAATGAGTCTGCTCTATTCTGTAATAAAACGCGATTTTAAAGAGCTTTATAAGCTTAAACATGATGATTAAAGGATGAAAACACAACCTAGACATCAGATACTCAAATTCTGAATGATAATTTACAAACAAGAGCAAAAAACAAACACACACACACACACACACACACACACACACACATGATGATTAGAAAAGTCACCATGATGGAGGATGTTGTCTCTCTACATGTGCTCATTGCTCTCATTACTGTTATGTTTTAGGGTTAATGCTCCCAGCGGTCATCCTGAATGGGATTGATGTCGGATTGGTTCTTGCATTACCTTAGGGAAGTGCACTGGTAGAAGCTTGGTGATATTACAAATTTCACCCGCCAGTTTAATTCTCGAAACATAACTTACCACAGTGAGTTGAGGTCTGAACCAGCTATCCGAATCCCTGTGATTAAATTATATGGAAATTTGGATTTTCTTAGTGTCATCAGAATTAATTGATTGCTTTGACTCACTTTCCCTCAATCTTCTTGTACAATTCTGTTGATTAGGGCAAGGGCTGCCACACTCCCTGGAGTAAGGCCTGGCCTCTGGATGAGCTGGGGTTGGCCTCAAATGGAACCTCTGCAGACTCTTCTCGGGTGACTTGGGCAACCTTGCGGTGTTAACAAAGGGTCACTTGGGTGAGTGGTGAGTATTCAGCCCCCCTGGGTCCACTTGGACAGCACGCAGGGATGGGTGGCCTAGGGGCGAACAGGCCTTAAATGAAGCCCAGTCTTCTACTGGTGATTAGCACCTCCACACAACAGCACATTGCGCACCTACACCACCTGCTCCGGTTAACCACTAACATTTCAGAAAGCTGTAATCTCATACATCTCATTGAAATGAACCATTGTGGCCTTTTTCAGAAAATCTCAAAGTTCATAGGGACATCACTAACATCATATCTCTGAACATTTAAACTGGATCAGTCCTAGATTTCTTCTCCAAATCATCTCTAAATGCGAACATCTGAAATGTCAAGAATTCCTTACTATGATAGTGTTATATATTATTCAATTTGCACTTACAACACCATAATACAACGACTCTTCATACATATTTTACAACAAAACATTCAGACCCACCCCGAACATGCATACGAATAATAATTTAACACAATCAAATACACTAGAAATAATTAGCAAGGAATAAGCCTCTGATTCACATCATATTGTTAAACAAGAGTACATTCACTTCCATCACACAGCAATTCAATATAAACGATTCAAACCTTTCAATGATTCATTCAATTCAAGTAGTCCAGATCTTTAAACTGTAAAATGATTCCTTTAGTTCTAGTAGTTCGGTTGATCACAGATTCAGTTCAAACAGTTCAATGATTCACTCGTTCTAGTAGTTCAATTAAGCACAGATTCAGTTCAAACAGTTCAATGATTCACTCGTTCTAGTAGTTCAATTAAGCACAGATTCAGTTCAAACTGTTCAATGATTCACTTGTTCTAGTAGTTCGATTGCTCACAGATTCAGTTCAAACTGTTCAATGATTCACTTGTTCTAGTAGTTCGATTGCTCACAGATTCAGTTTAAACTGTTCAATGGTTCACTCGTAGTTCGATTGCTCAAAGATTCAGTTCAAACTGTTCAATGATTCACTTGTTTTAGTAGTTCGATTGCTCACAGATTCAGTTCAAACTGTTCAATGATTCACTTGTTCTAGTAGTTCGATTGCTCACAGATTCAGTTTAAGCTGTTCAATGGTTCACTCGTAGTTCGATTGCTCAAAGATTCAGTTCAAACTGTTCAATGATTCACTTGTTCTAGTAGTTCGATTGCTCACAGATTTAGTTCAAACTGTTCAATGGTTCACTCGTAGTTCGATTGCTCAAATTCAGTTCAAACTGTTCAATGATTCACTTGTTCTAGTAGTTCGATTGCTCACAGATTCAGTTTAAACTGTTCAATGGTTCACTCGTAGTTCGATTGCTCAAAGATTCAGTTCAAACTGTTCAATGATTCACTTGTTCTAGTAGTTCGATTGCTCACAGATTCAGTTCAAACTGTTCAATGATTCACTTGTTCTAGTAGTTCGATTGCTCACAGATTCAGTTCAAACTGTTCAATGATTCACTTGTTCTAGTAGTTTGATTGCTCAAAGATTCAGTTCAAACTGTTCAATGGTTCACTTGTTCTAGTAGTTCGATTGCTCACAGATTCAGTTCAAACTGTTCAATGGTTCACTTGTTCTAGTAGTTTGATTGCTCAAAGATTCAGTTCAAACTGTTCAATGGTTCACTCGTAGTTCGATTGCTCACAGATTTAGTTCAAACAGTTTTAAAAAATTCACTTGTTCTAGTAGTTTGATTGCTCAGATTCAGTTCAAACTGTTCAATGGTTCACTCATTTGAGTACCTCAATTGCGCACGAATATATTTTAACCAGTTCAGTGATTCACTCATTTCAGTTGATCAATTGCGCACATATTCAGTTCAAACAGTTCATTGATTCTCTTGTTCTAGTAGTTCAATTGCTCACAGATTCCGCTCAAACTGGTCAATGGTTCACTCTGTAGTTCAATTGCTCAGATTCAGTTCTAGTAGTTTAATTGCGCACATTCATTTCAACCAGTTCAGTGATTCACTCATTTTAGTTGATCAATTGCTCACAGATTCAGTTCAGTAAACAATGATTCACTTGTTTCAGTAATTTGATTACTCACAGATTCCGTTCAAACAGTTCAATTGCTCACGTATTCAGATCATACAGTTTAATGATTCACTTGTTCTAGTAGTCCAATTGCTCAAATTCAGTTCAAAAAGTTCAATGATTCACCCATTCTAGTTCAATTGCACACAGATTCACTTCAAACAGTTCAGTGATTCACTCAGTGATCACAGATCCAGTTTATTAGGAAATGATTCATTGTTCTAGTAGTTTAATTGCTCCGATTCAGTTCAAACAGTTCATTGATTCACTCGTGTTAGTAGTTTGATTGCTCACTGATTCAAAAGCTACGATCGCATACCTTCACGAATATAGTAACACCAGCAAGGAAGTTTAAGCAATAAACCACTTTAGAGGCGTATTTCAATAAGTGACATTGGCATTTAGCACATTTATTACAATCCAAAGTTGCCATTTATAGAGTAGTGCATTTTTCTCCTCGGGCAGAAAACGATCATTTTGACCAGGAGTCACCAACGTGGACGAGTCGCCTCTTCTAAAACTAGCTCACCTTAGCACCAGCTAATATGTTTTGTAGCTATTATCAGATCACACTTGTCTTGATGTAAATCTTAACCACATTAAGATGTGCTGTATATTAAATAAATAAATGAAATTTAAAAATTATTTAAGTCAAATGAAGTGTCTCAAATTGATATGTTTCCGTTTCCTACCTTGTTAAATCCTCATTCACAGCTGTTGTCGGAAATCATTAACACGATCAGTGTCTTCACATGCATGAACATCATTAATTATTAACAATGACATGATTAAATGGTAAATTGAACATATTCGTTATTTGAGAAGACCTTCAAATGAATCTGTATCCAAGAAGTAGATCTATTAAAAAAAATAAAATAAAAAAGGTTGGGCCATGATTTAGACATCAACACACTTGCACAGGCTCTCTGCCTGAATCTAAACCAAAGTGTGTCGGTCCCTATAAACCGCACACTGCGCCACTCTGGCAACAAAGTTTATACAGATTTTAAAAAATTATAAATAAATAATAATAATAACTAATAAGTACTCTATTCCAGTCTTGGCAGTGCACGGAAACATTAATAGAAAAAGCCTGATAAATTAACACTACAAGATCTATTATATATACACTATTATTGTGTTTGCAGTACTATGCTGTGAGTATTGACACTACAGTACAGTCATTGACAGCAAGCAGTTCCCAGTTAGTGACTGCTCTGCTAACTGGAGTGGAAAGATTATGTTCCCAGTGTTGCCAGTATACATGGAGAGAGAGGGAGAGACCATTTAACAAAAGAACAAACAAAATATTTAAAGCAATTATAAATGTTTATTAAGTTAAATTTTTACTGCTCTTCAGCTTTTTTTTAAATTAACTATTTACATGTGTAAAAGAAAACTTAGAACCCCCTAGAACTTGCAACACAAATCATCACCCCATCACACCAAATACAATAACTAATAAAAAAAAAACATTCAAACATTTTCACCAACTTCTGCAGTCTCGTACGTTCTGTTTTGCAAAATCCAAAAAAAAGGAACCCCCAAGAACCCCCCCCCACCCTAATCACACCAAATACAATAAAAAAAAAAAAAAAAAAAAAAAAAAACTAATCTACGCATTTATTCACCAACTTCTGCAGTCTCGTACGTTCTCTGTTTTGCTAAATTCTGGTGTGCAATTATAAATGTTTGAGTTGAATCGTAATGCTCTTTTCAACTATTTAAATGTAAAAAATAAAAAAAAAAATGGAACCCCTAAGAACACCCTCCACCCCAATCACACAAAATACAATAACTACTTAAAAACTATTTAAATAATACAATAACTATTTAAAAACTATTTAAAAAATAAAATACAATAACTATTTAAAAGATAATACAATAACTATTTAAAAACTATTTAAAAGATAAAAAAATGGAACCCCTAAGAACACCCCCCCCCCCCCGAATCACACAAAATACAATAACTGTTTAAAAACTATTTTAAAAATAAAATACAATAACTATTTAAAAACTATTTAAAAAAATAAAAAAATGGAACCCCCAAGAACACCCCCACACAACCCCCCCCAATCACACATAATACAATTAAACTATTTAAAAAAAAGATTTTTTTTTCACCTATTTCTGCAGTCTCATGCGTTCTGTTTTGCAAAATTCTGGTGTGCCTTTCTTTGATGTAAATGGAACACCCCCACACAACCCCCCTCCCCCCAATCAAACAAAATACAATACAACTAATTAAAAAAAAAAAAAAAAAAAACAAATCTAAACTTTTTTTCACCAACTTCTGCAGTCTCTGTTCTGTTTTGATAAATCCTGCTGTGCCTTTCTTTGATGCAAGTCTTCTTTTTCTACCTCAAGTAGCTGTCTGGCACAGTCCTGTCCACACCGCCCATCTAACTCCTGCCTCCTTCAATAGGGATGCGTCACTCTCTCCAGGTTACTTGGGTCTGGAAGAAATATGAGGTGTTTGTTTTGTCTAAGACTTCAGCCCCACTGTTCCTTCACAGATTCAGTTCCTCCAGCTGTTGCACTTGGTTCGCAACAAGTGTTTAAAGCGAGTTCACCTCTGCCTTTAAGACAGCCATGTCTCCCTCCATTGCTTTCCCTGCTGCTTCCTGGAGGACCCTGGTGTCCTGTTGTAGCTCCGAGATCTCCTCGACGGCAAAGGTTTCCAATGTCTTGAGTTTGACTTCAACTGTTTCCTCCAGGGAAAGGTCCATCTCTTCATCAGAGAAGTACATCTTGTCATATAAATGGAAGAGAAAAAGTTGAAATGTACATTGCTTGTAAATGGAAGTAAAGCTGAATTTTAAACATGATTAATTTTCAGTAGCCGGATTTCCACTGTTGGGCCAATGCGAACCAGGACTTTTATCAGGCCGGGCCAGTCGCACGGGTGGTTGAGTGGTGAGGTCGAAATCATGTCATGTTTCCACTGGGCTAGTGGCTCTCAGCGCGTCATGCAAACCCCGCCCCCAGAACGTCCCCCGAATCAAACGTCACAACACCCGCCCAGTTCAGCGGGAATCAGCAGATAAGAGACCTGGAACGCACATTTCCCCTATAGGCTACATGACGCTTAATGGGTATTTCCCCTTTATTTAAGAATGTTGCATATTATGCTGTGATCTTAAAGAAAGTGTTCAGCATTTCAGCACAAGAGCTAATAAAATATAGCCTATAAATACTTTATAAATGATATTTCAAACCCTCTCCGGTGTTTATCGTTTTTTTAGAAATTATCTAAAACTTTTTTTTTTTTTTCTCAGATAGGCTTTTGTAAAATGAAAGTTGTATATGGCTTTAAAACGGTTTGATTGATGTATCGTACATTGCTGAATTGTTATAGCTTGAAGGATTCGAATTTCTGCTTTCCAATCCATCTCATGGACCAACGTTTATCCTTTTCATCATCCTGTTTCTCAGTATTTAACTGTGAATTGATAAGTTAACACATTGCTTAATATAAGAATGTTCAGTGCATTTGCCTGTCTCTTCATACCTATTTTCAGAAGCCACCAATCTAGGTCAGAGGTCACGGAGACCTTGAGAGGAACTGAGGGCTGAGGACTGGAAGCAGCTGTTTCTATTGTTATTTCTACGAGTTAATATTGTCTAAAGTGATTTTGCTATTTTTTTACAGTTAATTCTTTTAAAGTGATTCTACTTTTTTTATTCAAGAGACTTTGTGTAGTAAGAATATAACTGCCTGAATGTAGATTATACCAGTTTTTAACCAGTTTTGATAAAGACGGCTGACAGTACACTCAGCCTTGGATAAGAAACAGATTATACTTTGTGTGTGTGTTTTATTTGATTGTTGATCCATTTCACAGGTCTGGAGTCAGCTCTAATCAGTCTAAAGGATGTCTGACGTTAATGTTTAGATATTGTTCAGAATTGTACGCACGAACCTCACGTGGAAATGTTCCTAGTCTATCTGTTTTTTTTAACCAATCAGGTTAGAACACCTGTATGTATGACGCAGTGAATGACGTGATGTGAGAGTATAATTGTTATTGATTGGTGATTGTAAGCAGAGCGGCCTAGGAACTCATTGCGAGTGTTGAAGCTGGCTTCTGCGACTGAAACTGCAAACTATCTTCAGTAAACTTGATTTATTTATATAAATCTCTGACTCCGGCTCTTCTTCATCTACTAGACTGGTCATTCTTTGGGTTAAACTGTAAACTATCCCTACAAGCTAGTTTTTTTTTTTTTAATTGGTTTATTTATTTAATGCGTTTTTTTTTTTTTTTTTAATATATCCGATATTTGTAATTCTTTAAATTAATTCAATATAGCTTAGGACATTTCATCAAGATATGACACTGTTGTTTTGAGTTAGTAAAAGTTGACACGAAATTTTGTTAATTTGGAAATAACATACAATTAATAATTAAAGAAATAACAGGTATTTGTTTTTAGCAATTGACCCCCATCTTGAGTGTGTTAAGGTCTGAAGTGGTTCAGGTCTCACCTTTAACTATCAGATGATGCATCATGCAGTTAAGGAAAAACTGAATAGGTGGTCATAGGTGGCACTCCTGCACTTCAGCCTCACTGTTCCTTACATGCCTGTCCCTCAGTTCCTGCAAGAAGACAAGCAAGAACTAGTATAAGCCAGACAACCAGTTCATCTCCATCAGCACAACTTATAAAAGCATTAATCTCTGGCTCGGGTCTCAAACTCCATTTATAGAGGCCCGCAGCTCTGCACAGTGTTGCTCCCGCCCTAATCTAACACAGCTGATGCAACTAATCAAAGGGTTAACTATTTTTAATTATTTGTATCAGCTGTGTTTTAATTAGCGCTTCTTCGTCTCTTTCATCCTGGGAGAGCTTGGAAAAATACAACTTTTTTTATTTCATTAATATTATGCTACTAGTAAATATATTAGTAGCAGTGGTATTTTTTATTAGTATTAACATGTAGTCTGTATATACCAAAATTAACAACTTTAAAAGAAATAAGTATTTTTTTATTTTTGTAATCTGAAGTATGATGGCTTTTTCTAAATTAGATTCAAACGTTATAAAAACAAATCAAGACGCATTTTGCTTTTGTACTGTTGAAGCTAAAGTGGAAAACATTTTCTTTTTGAAAATATATTTAGACTTTGAAACGTTGATCAAATGATGCATGCTGACTGGACTCTCGCAGGCATTATGATGAAGGATGAGATGTTTCCTCATGCAAAAATAAAAATAAATGAAAACTGAAAAAAAGAATTGAGGATTGCTTCTTTGAATTAAGCATGTGGAGATGGAAATTACACTGCCACAGATGATCCCTACCTCCCCTGAGCAGAAGCTGATCGATAATGCTAATTTTCTGCACACCTGTAAATAACATCAAAGTTTTACACAGTAGCAGATTGCATTTGTATTTGTGTGTGCGTGCTGGGTGTATTTGCAACTAAAGTCTCATGTAAAGAAAACACACACACACACACACTAAAATATTATTTACAAGATAAACAAACAAAATGCCATGTACTGTCAGGAGTTTTTTTTATTTGAATTATTATTATTATTATTATTATTAATATAACCGTGTCATCTTGACTTTGATTGAAAATCTTAGGTTGTCAAACAGGTTCATCTGTATAAGGCTTACTCTCCACTCCACATAAGCTGCCTTTGATTCACTCTCTCCATGGGATCTGATTGCTCAGGTCAAAATGGCTCCAGGAGGCCATCCAGCTCAACTTCTTCGCTTCTGGTCTGCGATGATCAGCTTTAGAGCAGCCAGCTTGGTCTGCGCAGCAGGAATGTCTGTTTTTGTGAAGGCATCTGCTGCTTCTCTCAGGCTTCTGTGGCTGTCTGCTCAATTGGGAACAATTTTGTTGTTTGATCGAGTGGTTCTTAATGACATGGTCTTAATGGTGGTGTATCGTGTCGAAAGTGGGTGCCCCATGGGGAGTTTGTGATTGGTGATCCTATGTTTCAAGTTATAGTACCCCAGTCTCTTCGCCAAGTTGTTCTGCAAACTGCACATGATGCGTCTGGACATTTAGGAGTGAAAAAATAACAATTGCTTTTGAAACTTTTTTTTTTGGCCAAAAATAAAGTGACATATCTAAGTACATGTCAGACGTGTCAGTTAACTGGAAAGCCAAATCAATCTGCTAAACCTGCTCCTTTGTACCCAATTCCTGCTATTAGTCAACCATCTGAACATCTTTTGATTGGTTGTGTAGGGCCATTGCCTAGGTTGAAAGCAGAGGGTGAGCGCTTGCCTGCAGTTGTGTGTCTGGTGACCAGGTATCCGGCTGCATACCCATTAGGTGCGTTCGACATGAAGCTCAGCTGCAGCCGGTGATCAACGAGATTAGTCGAGCGCAGGCGGGGCAGAGTTGAAAACGGAGCCGTCAAGACGGACAGCTGGACACTTCGGGACTCAAAGTTGCTGCAGTCATGATGACCGATCACATGGCGTCATCTTATTTTTTTGTTATTTTTATTTATAACAACAAAACATTTACAAATAAAACAGAATACAGTTTCTACAAACTGTAGTTCCTTTTTAAACAATAAGGGAGAATTATGAATAAAATATATAACAAATGTATGAGAGAAATAAGAGGAAATGAGAGGTTAAAATAAACATAAAAACGAACAGGTCTATTAAATACAAAGCAATAAGCATAAATTCTAGGAGTTAAACATCATTCTTTAGGCTAATACTTTTTGTTTGAATATGCTAAAAAAGGGTTTACATATATGTACATTTATAGATATAAAAATTTCCAATGTAAAAAGCAAAACAAGGTGTTTTGATTAGGTCTTAATAAATGACATTATTTTGGATAATGAATGAATTTTCAAAAAAGCATTTTAATCCAAAAAGATTGTGTTGAAAAGAACAAAAGGTAAAATAAGTGAGCTATGTAGAAGTTTCCCAGAAAGAGCAGGTCGCCTTTAAACTGCTAGACAGGAAATAAAATATATATTTAAATTATAATAATAAAACCATTTTATAATTATTTAATAAAATCGTTCTTTACTTTAATTTGTTAAGAGAGCTTTAGGGGGGCAGGATCAATGATGATGATTATTTTATTTCAAGTCCGTAAGACTTATTTGAGTTCATATTTAGGTTATTCACTAAAATATACACTAAAATATATCATTTAAATCGTTCATGGGGATGAATGCAGTAAAAAGTCTGTATAAAAAAGTAAAAAATAAACCTGCGCAAACAAGCTAACCTTTATAACCAGATTATTTAACAAAAGATGATTACTGCAGTAAAATATTTGTAGTCTTTTAATAAGCAAGATGTGTACAGGATAGAGAGGGTGTGAAAAGTGAATTGTTTGTTTTAAAACTTCTGAATCGGAATTTGTCCAATTATAAACCCGAAATACACGTGTTTGTTGTCATGTGGTAAACTCGGCCAATCGTGTAATATCGGTGTCGTCATCAGAGCTCCTGCAGTCGCTCTTCAGAAGCTGCATGGTCTGAGTTTGCCGTCTGATCTCGGAGCGCTGTCGCGGTACTTTGATGCCACATGTGACAGTCACGTGGCGTCGGCGCAGCATCAATCCGGACAAGATTTCTAACCAGAATGCACCGCTTTAAGACAGATTTCGATCGATCTGCACAGCGCTGCATGAAGTCGAACGCACCTAACGCGTTCTACTACTGCAGATGTAAAAGCCTTGACTCGGTTCATGTTTGTGTTTAGAATACCCCGAATTATTCAATCTGATCAGGGGAGTCATTTTACTTCAACTAGTTTGGTGAAATTTTGAAATCACTCCATGTTCAACATAATCTTTCCAGTGCTTTTCATCCTCAGAGCCAGGGAGCCCTGGAAAGATTTATCAAACATTGAGGTCTATGCTGAGGTCATACTGCACACAAATGGACAGGAAACAAACTGATCCACCAAAAAATGTTTATCATATGCGAGTGATTTTCATCTCAATGTCTGAAGCATGTCAACTGGCGAAGGGCTCTTGGAGGGAAGCAAGGGATCAAATGGGGCGACTTTTTGGTCGACGTACTGAAGTGTTAATTTCAGTCAGGTGATCGAGTTCTTGCTCTGTTTGTTGTAATTTGTTCACCTTTTCAGGCTGAGTTTTCGGATTCATCCAATACAGAGCGTTTACCAACTTCAGTGTTGTTGGACGGGGATGCTGGAGATTTAGTTCTTCCAGGTTGTATACGTGGTACTTTGATCAATTATCTTAGTCATTTATCACATGTACATTGCACTGACTTGATTGATTTGATTCATGAGTATGTTGCTCTGTTTTCTGATAATCTGTTTTGCACAAATCTGATGGAGCATGATGTCGATGTGGGAGATTCAATTCCAATTCGAAGGCTATCATTGTACTGTAGAGTTTTAACAAATAGGAAGAAGCAATATGAGGGTGAGGTTGACAACGTGTTGAAAATTGACTTTGGCAGCACCTTGGAGTTTATGTGGAATCTTCTTTGGGATGTCTGGGGCATTTCACGGGCCACAATCCTTAGCTTTTTCCATCCACTACAAAACCCCAGTCAGAGGTCGATTTTGAGGTGGTGGTTGTTCTTGCAGGGTTACCTGCTGGATATTTGCCACATTAAAGGCTCTCAAAACAATAGAGCTGGTGCTTAATCTCGTATTTAAGGTTGTGTATTAAGGTATGTTTTTCTCTCTTAAATTGCTTCCTAGGCACCATGGTTGCTGGGAGGAGCTGGTGAGCTAAGGCTGAGGATGGAGAACCAGTTTGACCTTCATACTGAGGTTTAGGGGGATTGTGGGGTTTGATGTTATGTTGAAAGACTTTGTCTTTTTCTTTTTAGGGGGGGGTGACGAGTCTCTTTGACCAACCCACTGATCGGCCGAAAGCGGGAAAGACAGAGACTCATCTGCTCAATTGGGAACACCTGAGTTCCCCTCTATAAAAGCCAGCAGAGTTGGCTTGTGAGGAGCCGTGCTTTTGCTCCCGTTTGTTTGTTTTGTTTTGTTTCTTTTTAGCTTTGGTTAATATTTGATTTGGCTGACCTAAAGTGAGCACTTGATGATTCTTTAATGTTTAAATAAATACTTTTTGGTACCAAACCATCTGGTGTATGTCCTCCCTTTAATTTTGTCATTGACTTTGAGCCGGGTCGTGACAATACATTGTGTGTGTGTGTGTGTGTGTGTGTGTGTGTGTGTGTGTGTGTGGCATGCAATATATTCATATAAAAAATCACATCTATGATAAACCTCACAAAGATGAAATAATAAAAAAGAAAAAAAATATATATAAACTAATTAATGTACAAGTGGAATGTCTTGATGTCTAATGATTATTCATTATGTGGCCATATGAGTGAATAATGATAGTCCGTTACCTTGTTGTCGAATTAGACCATCAAACAAATTGAAGCAACCAACAATAACAGTTTGATTGACAGGGCGTCGTCACAAGCCAGAGGCGGGGCTTTAAAGCGCCCTTTAAATGCAGTCAATCAACTGTAGCACTTTTCATCTGATGGTTTAAAGGGCACCTATGGTAAAAAATACTTTTCCAGCTGTTTGGACAGATCTGTGTGTTGGTATAGTGTATAGACCGTCATACTGGGGTGATATGAACACACCGTCCTTTTTTTAAAAACTACAAAAAAAAGGGTCGACCAATTGGAGCTGTTTTCAAACCGACCGCACCATTACGTAGGTGTGCGATTATTTTATTTAATTTTTTAAATTAAATAATTTATTTATATCTTTTTTTCCTGCCCACCGAATTGATTGACAGCTGCGTGTATTAACATATCCTGAGTTTGTCGTTTCCGCCATTATCTGCATGTTAGTCGAAGCGATGCCACCGAGAGAACACCCTTGTGCTATTTTTGGATGTAAGGCTTCGAGAGCCTTCACCGTCTTCCTGCAAATGAGCAACAGAGGCTTAAGTGGCTGAGTTTTATCTTTGAAGACAAGGTGCCTGAAAATGTACCAAAACTGTTGTATACTGCCTTGAGAGCGCGGGACAATACAACTCCGGATTCGCGAGTAAATTGTTTCTGAAAACTGGATCAGTTCCTACAATACGTGATCCTACCTCACTTCAAGTATTACATTTTCTGTACTTCTAGCCTTAGCATTCTAATAATGTTAAGCCAAAATGAATAGCATCTGTATAGTAATAATAGTAGCTTCGGATGTTTGTTTGCACGTGTTTACTGCTGTTGTGCTTTTCTAAAACAGTGTGTACATACTCGAAGCTAAGTGGTAATGTGTACAAGAAGGGCTTTTAGCCATCAGAAGCAGAAATCGTAGAAAAAATTAAACGTAATAAAGCAGGAACCAGTACTGGCTACAGATAAAGTTTTTATTTTTTTTTTACAAAGGCCACGACGTCGACACAGAGCAACAAGGTGGATGTTGCTTGCCAGACGGAACCATTTCACAAATCTTTACACAGTGTTGGTACGCAGTTGTCGTTTAGGACGCTTCAGGCTAAACGCAGGAGTACAAGTAAGTTAAAATTTCTCAGTTTATTTTAAGTTACTGCATTAGAAACGTGTTTTACTATCTTTATAAACATGAAATGAGATTAATCATAAAATTACACTAGAGGTGTCCAGGCAACAGTGTCCAGTTTTGAACTGACTGTACCATCAGCGTCCTCTACTGCGTTTATAACTTCGACACCCGTCAAACCTTCACTAAAAAGACCTCGTCTGGAGCTGGAGGAGGAAGAAGAAGAAGAAGAAGCCGAAGAGACTCTATCAGAGTCAAAAATTATAGCCCAAGACTCTGATGTGACATTTGACCCTGCAGAGGAATGCACATCTGCAACTGATCCAACAGACTTGTCGTGAGTTTATGCATTATGTAAATTATTTGCAAGGTTGTGTATTATCATCATAACATTCATCGTCTTTTTTTACTTATGTATATGTTTATATTTATTTTTACAGAATCCAAAAATGGCCAGTTCATAACATAGCCAAGTTCATTGTCTATGAAACGTGCTTCATGGAGCTCTTCAGTGACTGCCCAGTGTGTCAGGAGATGTGATGTACAGTCACAAAGGCTTGGGACATTTCTGAGCGTACAGCAAGTCTGCCCACACTGCGAGTTTGTAAGAAAATGGAACAGTCAGCCGATTATTGGTAGTACTCCAGCTGGCAACCTGCATCTTTCTGCTGCAGTCTACTTGAGCGGTGCATCATTTTTTGTAGTTGAAAAGGTAATTATCAAAATTTATCACATTACTTTTAGAAACACAATATTAATTTTGTCACAGGGTACATGCACATTGTACAAAAATTCTCCTCTCTGTTGTCAGGTATTTGCTGCAATGAAACTACACATTTTTAAATATGATTCATTTCGCCGACATGCAAGACTTTGCATTGAACCTGCTATTGTCCACAATGGAGAAATTGGCAGAGTGAAATGCTAGAACAGCTCAGTTGAAGAGAGAATGTGATTGTTGGAGGAGATATGAGGGCTGACTCCCCAGGTATTTAGACAAAAGATTTAATTTCTAATTAAATAGTCTAATAAAAAAATAAATATGAAATACATTACAATTATTCCAAAAATGTGTTTAAATAATTATGTACGGTTTGTTCTTGAAGGTCACTCTGCCAAGTATGGGAGTTATACAATGATGGACCTTGCAACTAACACAGTGGTCGAGTTAGTCCAGGTAATACAGAAAAGTGTTATGTGAACTAGCATAATATTTTGGATGGAAAATGTGTGATTTTTGTATTTTTTTTTACTTTTATTTTTATTTTTATAGAGTAACGAGGGGGCGGCAGTTACCATATGGAAAAAGAAGGCCTAAAGAGAAGCCTTGACCTATTGGATGCCTGCGGTGTTCGTCTGGAATGCATCATCACAGACTGACATCCTCAAATACAGAAATATCTCAGAATATCGAGAAAGGTATGTAATTTAGCAGTTATTCATTTACTTAAGATCAAATTGCTATTTACAGTTCTTACATGTTTATTATTATTTTTGTTGATGTCTTTTTTTTTCTTTAATTTCCAGTATTTAACAAAAAAACTGGACAAGATATGCCAGATAAAGGGGTGTGAGAAGTTGCTTAAATGGTTACGTAGCATCAAAAACCACATCTACTGGACTGCGGCATCATCCACAACAGGTCCTGAAAGAGTGGCAAAGGGGACCTCTATCTTGAACCATGTACAAGACAAGCATGTACATGAAGACCCCAATTTTCCGGCTTATCTGCATCCGCAACGGATAAGCAGAGACGAGAACAAATGGCTGTCGGCTGGTAAGTTGTATACAGACAAATAAAATATTTTTCTTGATAAAAGTAATGTAAAACAGAGCTTGTTTCTTTGTTCAGATTTGTTTTCGATTCAGACTCTACTTAAATACATTTTTACTTGTTTAGCAACGATGCCATTCTACAAGCTGGAGAAAGTTCTCGCTAACAAGAGAATATTGAAGGATGTGGCCAAGCTAAGTCCTCACCACCAGACGTCAACTGTTGAAGCTTTCCACAGCGTCATACTGCGCATGCACCCAAAAATGTGGTATTCCCATTTCTGGGGATGCTATGCAGGTAAAGCCAATGATCAGAAATTCATATTTACAATATCATACAGTCTTGTCATGGTACGTCATTCACATTTGTCTTTTTGTTAGGCTGTACTTGGCTGCACTGCATTACAATGAAAATGCCGGGCGTCCCCAGCCCACATCAGCAACTGGTGAACCTATTTACAAGCTTGCCTTTCCAAAGGCAAAGAAAGGAGAGTATAGGGTCCGAGAAGTGAAGACGCAGCAAACTCTCATATGTATATAAATGTTTATATTATTATTAATACTTCAACAAATAAAAAAATAATTGCACTTTACATTCACAATGAAAACTCACTATTCAAAATACAAAATTAAGTTACTAAAGAGATAACTGTTATATTGCACAGGTTATGTAGAAGAGCTGCTGGACCTCATCTTCAACCAAGTGTTTGTGGACCCATCACCCTATGTTGATGAAGTGTTGGAAATTCACATACCACCTGCTCTATCATCAGCCTACGATAGACCTGAGATGGAGGAGGCTATCTTCTGCAGGGTGACCCGCTTCAAGCAATAGCTATCCTAAAACCCACATAGCTGCCCTGCTCTTCAGGAAACTGTCTGCGAATCTTCAGCACCACACAGGCAGGAATCACAACACGGACTTTCCGCCCGAGGAAACCCCAACACCAGCTCACAAAGCTCCGATAAGCCAAAAAGCGGCACTGTCCAACAGAGACATAATGATGAAACATTGTTTTAGAAATTGCACTACAATTTGAACTTGGGAGTCATCACATATACATTTTTATTATTGATAAAATAACTAGCTTTAACAAAATTTCAGAAGTCATATTTCGTTATTAAACTGCCAATGTATGTTTGATATGTTTGTATGTGTTTGTAGATATACTGCACTTTCTAATGTTCATGGACAATTGTATTTCATTCAACAAAGTGACACAACTTAGAGTTTATAATTTATATTTGCACAAGGATACATTTTATATTTGCCAATCACATCTTAATTTGTACTTCAATATAAAGTTTTTATATGACTCAGGAATTGAAGCATCTTTTCTGAAGGGTTGATGTTTCTATGCCATACTGATTTTTATATATTTTAAGAGTTTATATATTAAAATGTTTAGTGAATTTAAAATTATTTTTCAATAAAAGTACATGCATTACTCAACCTTTTATGAAGTCATTTAAATTGTCATCTCAGAAATAGCAGCAATAAAAATAAGGTACGTATTTCATTTCTATTGACATTGAGGTAAAGTTGGTTTTATATTCAGATTTTCAGACATTCTCTTTAATAGTATCATTTCAGTAAAGTATTCTTTGCAAATTCAAAATAGGGAAATCGTATTAGCAGCAAATGACAAAGTACAACATTGTTTACTGTCAATTAGACAGTGTTAATGTTGTTTACAAGTTATACTTGCATGCTAAATCCGATCGATTGTTTACAGTTGTTAATAATTTATACATATATATATATATATATATATATATATATATATATATATATATATATATATATATATATATATATATATATATATATATACTTTTTTCCTAGTAATTCATTGTGCAGTCTTAAATTTAATCTCCTTCTCAGAAGTCTGTGGTTAATATTCTGTATGATCCTCTAGGTTTCTTGGCCCCTGTAACAATACAAGGTAAAGCGTTAGTGAGAGAACTAAATAATGATCAGTGTGATTGGGGTTCTCCCATACCACCTGAAAGAGAAGATCAGTAGAGAACCTGGCTAGATTCACTTGTTGGCTTTCTTCTGGGTAAATCTAAGTTGGCTCCTCGTACTTCTTTGACTGTACCACGTCTAGAAATTTGTTCTGCAGTGTTAGCTGTAGAAATGGCGGATTTGCTGACCACTGAACTGGACATTGATTTACAAAAAGTAAAATTCTACACAGACAGTAGAGTTGTCCTAGGTTACATTCACAACACAAGCAGAAGGTTTTATGTGCATGATTCCAACAGAGTAGCTCAGATCAGAAGGCTTACTCACCCAAACCAGTGCCAATTTGTCAGCACAGACCAAAATCCAGCAGATCATGGACCATGTCCCATATCACCAGAGCTACCGAGCCATACAAATTGGTTTACAGGTCCTGAGTTCTTGCACAGAACTGGACTAGATGACACACTCTATGCAGAAGTCTATGATTTAGTTGAACCAGACACACATGCAAAGGTGCAGTCAAATGTCTCGGTCTTAGTTACCAAAGCCTCTGAGAAGAGGTTTGACTCGGTTTATTTGCTTCTGTAACTGGAAAGTGCTTACCAGAGCCATAGCTAGTCTTGTACACAAATTCAGATCCTATTCTGGAAATAACCACAAAACAGATGAATTAACACAAGCAAGGATTGTGATCAAAAAAATTGTTCCACAAGAGGCATTTTCAGAGGAACTGGAGAGCCTCACGAGAAAGAAAAGGTTTTCAAACACAGCATCCTGAGGAAATTAAACCCCTTTTTGTATGAAGATTCAATTAAATTCAATTCAGCTTTATTTCTATAGCCCTGTTACAATGTAGATTGTGTCAAAGCAGCTTTTCATAAATGGTCATAGTATCTGCATCAGGGTAGTTCAGTTTTTAGTGTTTAAGTTCAGTTCTGTTTAGCTCAGTTCAGAGGGGTTAAAATCATTACTGAGAGTCCAAACACTGAAGAGCAAATTCATCGATGTGTAGCTCTATCAATCTTGAACCATGCAAGCTAGTGGCGACAGCGGAGAGGGAAAAAAAACCACCAATAGGAGAGTGAAGAAAATAAAACCTTAAGAGATCCAGAGTCAGTTGGGCACGACTATTTTAATTTCTCCACTGGCCAAAAGTCTGGTGCAGAGCTGCAGTCTCAGCAGTGGAGGCTGGAAGCTGGCCTCAGCGAAGACTCGTCTGTCCCTGGACCGTCACTGGAATCAGTCTCATGCTCTCCACTCCATGACCACCAGCGCAGCAGCAGCTCAGGATATGGCCTGGTCCATGATATGGAGTCCTTGGGATCATCTCGTCGGTTGTCGTGGATCCAATCAGTGACTCCACATAATCTGAGGGTCTCGGGATGAGTATCTCCAGGTAGAAATGGAAAAAAAAAAGAAAGAGAATTATTAGCGTTAGCTGCTGTTCATAGTGTATATAAACAAGATGCAGAAACTTGTGTGGAAACCCGCTAAGTGCTGCTTTACTAAACAGACAGGTCTTTAATCTAGTGTTGAACTGAGAGAGTGTGTCTGAGCCTCGGATGTTATCAGCAAGGCTATTCCAGAGTGTAGGAGCCATAAAGGAGAAGCCTCGACCTCCTTTACTCGAATTTGCTATTCTAGGTACTACCAGAAGCCCTGAGTTTTGAGATCTTAAAGAGCGAGTTGGATGTAATATGTGTTGGAGGATGTCTAGCATCAGCTGAAATATGCCTGGAAGAAAAACAGCCTGTCATTTTTCCCAAGAACAATTATATAGCCACTCTACTTATCAGACACTTTCACAAGAAAGGTGTAGACATTTTACAGAAGGTGCTGTTCGGTCAGCTGGATTAATGATAATTGGTAGTAAAAGGCTAGTGTCAAGCATCATACACCATTGTGTAACGTAAAAGACTTAGAGGTAGACAGGAAGAGCAAAAAAATGTCCAACTTGCCTTGTGAGCGAGTCAACCGACCATTCCATTCTAACCCTTCATTCTCCGTGGTCCGTGAGAGGTCTACGCCCGTTGAACAAGGGCGTGTGAAAACTAAACGGTGGGTGATTTTCACATGTTAGGGTACCATGTGTTTCTAAGTGATTGAGTCACTATCCTCCTCAAGCTTCATAAATGCATTGAGAAGATTTATTGCTGTCCGAGGTTCTGTCAAACTATGTAGGTCTGATCGTGGAACTAACTTTATCGGAGCCTGTAAAGAACTCAAGATAAACACAGAAGATCCAGAGTTATCTACAGAATCAAGGATGTACTTAGGTCTTCAACTCTCCCCATTCCTTACATATGGGTGGGGTGTGGGAAAGGTTTGATAGGGGTTGCAATGAGAATTTTGGATGCCTTCAAGACTTCTACAAAGTTGTCACCAAGGTTAAAATAATTTTGGATTTTTCATTAGTTTTAGTTTATTTCGTTTCGACTTTTTATTTTCAAATTCAGTTAGTTTTAATTAGTTTTAGAGGTAGATTTCCTAGTTTTTAATTAGTTTCTATATGTTTAAAAATGTCTTAGTTTTAGTTTAGTTTTAATTAGTTTCAGTTTTTTCTAAATGAGGATATTTGTTAGGTACAAGATTCAAAATCAACAGTATAAATATTGTATAATAAAAACTCAGCCACACATTTTTTTAAACATGTATTCAGAGAACACATGAACACTATCATCTACCACAACCATCTACCCATTCTCAAGTTAGACACACAGTAGTGATGGACAGGGCCGGATTAACCTATTGGCATTATGGGCACAGGCCCAGGGGCCCGTCCGCACTTAAATTTTGCTTACTTTCAACACAAGAAAGACAAGTGGGAATCATTAATAAGTGTGTGTATTATGGAGGACTCAAATTCCTAGAACTGGATTGGAGAGGTGTTATATCCAAATCATGTGCATTATAAGTTTGTAGAAGTTATACATTAAAAATACCTTAAATATAAATTTTAGTACTGCTTCAGTGAACTTGAACAAGTATATTAAAAGCCATTAATTTACTCTAGTTTTATTAGTACTTTTTTAATTGCTTTAAAAATAAGTAAAATCTTTGTAAACTAGAAATATATGTACTGTATATTATTTATTTTAAAAATGTGAGCAATACATTATAAATTAATTTTATTTAACAAATATATTTATCTTATTTTTTAATTTAACTATGGGGTGCGGCTAAAGGGGGCCTTCAAGACATTGTGCCCAGGCGGCTCTAAATTATTCATCCGGGCCTGGTGATGGAAGGTTCAGATGTTTAACGCGGATGTTAGGACTCAACATTATGTAGTCAGCAATAGTAATTTCAGTCAATTAAAATGATCAGAAAAGTCTTACAGTAAAGTTTTGCAACCCAACTGAATAATGATTCACTTATTTAAACTCCATTACAATTGTCTGTTATGAAATAAACTTACGTTTTACACCAGATCCTCTCATTTAAGCCCTCGGTTTACCCACGCTGCTGTTGTTCCAGTTCAGTTCAGTCACACAGCAGGCTGAGAGCTGTACTGCTTTTGTTTGGTTCACTGAATCACGCATGCACAGTATTATCGGTTCACCGCTTCTCAATGTAACGTTAATAACTGAATTAGACTATATATTGGATTATTAAGAATCAAAGGGGTATTAGGCTTGTTATAAAGTAAGTAATTGGTAGATAAGTGCTTACTGAAGACGCAAATCGTTTCAATTGATTCAGTCCGATTTGGTGAACTAGTTCAACCGGTTCACTTAAAAGATGCGATGTTAAAAAGATTCGTTCGCGATCGCGATACAGAAATAAAACCCATTATTGGGCACAAACGTGTTAAAGTAATACTTTTTAAGTCTCTTTATTTAATGCTGTCACCGTGCTGCTGTCATGTCCCCTAGTTGTTTTTGTCGCGGGAGCAACATCGAGGAGAGCTGGCTCGATCTGGCCAATGGCAGCAGCAGACACTGATGTGCGAAAGGGTCAAACACAAACACACGCGCGCGGATTATGTTTACTTCTAAAAGGCTCACAGTAAGATTATATATTAAATACATTTACAAACACGAAAACGGAGGAGTTTTTTGCTATCATTTTAGTTAGTTTAGTTAGTTTTGTATGTACACTATACAGTTTTAGTTAGTTCTAGTTTTTGAAAAAAACTCTCGTTTTTATTTCTATTTCAGTTAACTACAATTATTTTACATTTTAGTTTTCGTTTTTTCGTTAGTTTTGGTTAACTATAATAACCTTGGTTGTCACATGAAGTCCTTGTTACTCTCATGGCGGAAATAATAGCCATAATGAATGCCAGGCCTCTGGTTCCTATTTCATCTGACACAGACATGCCAAATGTTCTTTCACCTGCTTCAATTTGAACTCAAAAGCTGAAAACTGTGTATGTATGTGCCACGTGGAGAGTTTGATCTTAAAGACCTGTACAACAAACTGTGGAAGCAGGTGCAAAGCCCTGCGGATACCTTTTGGAAACACAGGTGTCAAGAATACTTAACAGCACTTCAGCAAAGGAGAAAGTGACAGGAAAACAACCAAACCTTCAGATTGGTGATGTTGTGCTTGTGATGGATGCATTACTGAAGAGAAATGAATGGCCAACAGGAATTATATTAAACACCATTCCAAGTTACGATCTCAAGATACGTAAAAGGGAGGTAAAAGTCATCAAAGAAGGCAATTCTAAGGTGTACCCAAGACCAACTTCAGAGGTGTTGTTGTTATGCAAAGGCACAGTTTAAAAAATTATCCCAAAAGGGGAGTGTGCTGATTTTAGCAAACCAGTCTAAGAGTGACATCTAGTAGCCATATTAAAAATTGAGTTTGTAGGTAACAAACTCAACACCTTAGCAACTCAAGGTGTAGGTAACAAACTCAACACCCTAACCCAACACCTTAGCAACCGCCTAGCAACGCCTTAACAACCACCTAGCAACACCCTAGCAACCACCTAACCTTAACTTATGCCTTAGCAACCGCCGAGCAACTAATCACAACACCCTAGCAACCACTTAGCAACACCTTAGCAATGGCCTAAAAGACCCAAGCAACACCTTAGCAACCACCTAGGAATGCCTTAGTAACCGCTCATAACACGCTGGCAACCACCTAGCAACACCTTAGCATCCACCATGTAACACCTTAGCAACCGCCTAGCAACCACTCAGAACACTCTAGCAACCACCTTACAACCGCCCAGCAACCATTCATAACACCTTATCAACAACCTAACAACACCTTAGCAACTGCATAACAACGTCTTAGCAACCCCCTAACAACCCTTTAACAACCACCTAGAACACCCTAGCAACCACCTAGACACACCTTAGCAACCGCCTACCAACGCCTTAGCAACTGCTTAGCATTGCTTTAGCAATTGCCTAGCAACACCTTAGCAACCATCTAGCAACCGACTATCAATGCCTTAGCAACTGCCAACCAACTAATATGAACACCCTAGCAACCATCTAGCAACCACCTAGCCTCACCTTAGCAACCGCCTAAAACACCGTGTCAACTGCTTAGCAACCCTAGCTAAAGCCCAGCAAGCCTAAGCAACTGCCTAGCAACCACTTTGAACACCCTTGCAAGCACCTAGGAACACCTTAGCAATTACCTAGCAACACCCTAGCAACTGCCTAGCAATGTCTTAGCAACTGCCTACCAACTAATCAGAACACTCTAGCAACACCTTGGCAATGGCCTAGAACATCTTAGCAACCACCTATCAACATCTAACAACCCTAGCAATGTTTTAGCAACCTCCTAGCAACCACTTATCAATGACATAGCAGCCACTCAGAACACCCTAGCGACCGCTTAACAACCACTTAGAACACCTTGGCAACTGCGTAGCAACACCTTAGCAAACACTTTAGCAACTACCTAGCAACACCTTTACAATCAGTCAAAAACACTCCAGCAACCGCCTAGCAACCACTCAGAACACTCCAGCAACCGCCTAGCAACCACTCAGAACACTCTAGCAACCACCTTACAACCGCCTAGCAACCACTCAGAACACCGTAGCAAACCCGAAGCAAAAACTTAGCAAGCACTCAGAACACCCTAGTAACGACTTAGCAACTATTCAGAACCCCTTATCAACCGCCAAGCACGAAACATGCCAACCCATACTAGAAACATTCTAACACCGGCAGCTCGCTCTCTGCAACTTTCACATGGTCGCCCACTGAAGATAAGCAGGGCTGCGCCCCAGTCAGCACATGGGAAAGCTAGGTTGCTGCCGGAAGTAGTGTTAGTGAGGCCAGCAGGGTGCGCTCAACCTGCGGTCTGTGTGGGTCCTAACAACCCAGTATAGTGAAGGAGACGCTATACTGCTCAGTGAGCGCCGTCTTTCAGATAAGACGTTAAACTGAGGTCCTGACTCTCTGTGGTCGTTAAAAATCCCAGGATGTCGTTTGAAAAGAGTAGGGGTTTAACCCCGGCATCCTGGCCAAATCTCCCCATCATGGCCTCCTCACCATCAGGAGTACCGCAGCCTCAGAGACATGGACATCAGCTTCAGTTTCAGCTCCCTGCGCAGAATCATGGAGCCCTGCAACTAACTAACATCCATTACTAATGATTTGGAGGAGGAATTAAATTACTTTCATAATGACTTACTCTTGTTGTGTTTGTCAAGAAAAGCAGAAAGAACTGTTGAAATCTAAACTAAAACAAAATCACAAGTGTTCTGGTATGATGGAAACACAAGTTTGGTTAACCTGTAATGATCAAGAAATAATGCAGGACTGTGCTGCTTAACATCGCTTTACATCACTCATCAAGTATTTATTAACATTAGCATAACGATCAGATGACGTGTGTGAATTTGCTGATTACAGTCCAATACATCTAACATCCCAAGTTGTGTCACCTTGAACAACAAAACACTTTTAGTTGGTCAAAAATGTTGTGCCAGATGAAAATCTCCTGAAAGATTGAAAAATGTGGACACAACACCGTCACGCACTGCTGGATCTGAAGGTGCGCTCGGCCTTTCTGCTCAGAGCATGGAGATTTCAGATGAAATATGACTTAAAGCATGACAGTTGATCATTATAGACACACTATATATACACTTAATTACAGATTAATATGTTAAAGCTTTTTACCATTGCTTACACGCTAACATGAAACTTTTCCTGCAATTAGCAAAATCTTGAGCAAAGCACAAGGCTAGATCTGCACAACTATAAGCACACTGTCAGCTTCACACTCTTTCCTTGCAATTCCAAAGCACTGACTGTCAAATGAGCCCAGATGTAAGCCAACCGGTTACAGTGTTTTCCAGCTGCTTACACACATTTTCAAAACAGCGTCGCCTTTTTCCAAAACTCTACACACAATTCCCAACACTGCACACACAAAATGCAGAATGCCTCATCTCCATCAGAATGCAACACTGCATCAAAATACCATAAACACACGTGAGAATGAAGCAATGGCATCACATGGCCAACACTTCTCTCATAATAGGAAATGCATATGACAGCATATGTCAACACTGTTGCTTTAAATCTAAAGCTCTTTGCTCATCCATAGGCTGATGTCTACAGTTCAGTGCAGTGTTCTACAGTGACAGTGATCTGCTGAGGGGAACAGGTACACTGTAAAGACATGAAGAAACAAAAAATATTTGTTAGGCCAAACATCACTGGTGTAAACAGCAAGCTACAACAAAACATAAACACACTGAGTGTAAAAGCGTAGAATGTAAAACATGAGTATCTTCTTCAGAATACAGTAAAGAGCACAGTTATTGTGTGGGGTCTCGGTGTGAAAAACGTCCATGGTCTGTAGAAGCGTCATGTGGGATTAGGGTTGGCCTTCATACACTATCAGCACCAGGCTGAGAAGAATTACTCTATTCTTTTTAGAGAAATTAAGAAAAGGTGAATATAGGGCAGGTGCAAAACTACTAATTGTCAGTAGAGTGGCAAACCATTTTATTTATTTTTTAGTCCAGAGCAGCCTGCTGTCCTGACACCTTTGACACACTTATAGTCCTATACCTGCGGCCGAGCAAAAGTCTGATGATGTAAATTAAAAAGGTTTTCACTAGCTTACTCACTGTGTTTAAGGCTCCTGCACCGACTTCACTCTCTCCTCATGCATCAGCTCCAGGGTCGCGTTTCAAGATCAGGTGATCTGCCTGTTGAAGGGTGGCACTGAGGGAAACGCTATGGTCAAGGTCTGGAGACAGGTGCAGGAAAGCCACTGGAGGACCATCTGCAGAGAAAGGACTTGCACAACACTCTCCTCAGCCAGTGCAACAAACCCGGAGCGATCACTCGTAAGTCAGAGTTCAATGTTTTCTTAAAGGGATAGTTCACCCAGAAATGAGTGGCTTCAAACCTGAGTTTCTCTCTTCTGTCAAACACCAAAGAAGATATTCTAAAGAAAGACGAAATCCAGCAACCATTGATGCCCATAGGAGGAAAAACAAATACTATAGAAGTCAACGGTTACAGGTTTCTGACATTTTTGAAAAATATCATCTTTAGTTTAAAAGAAACCCATAATGGTTTGAAACAACTAAGCCTAACACTGACAACAAAGGGATCAGTAAACAATTCCAGAATTATTTTTTATCATTAATAAAATTCTTATGAGCCGGTCAGGTGCCGGTTGATGCTGCGTGTTCAGCTCCTCCGCCCTGCACACTGAACTCCTTAATCCCTAGACATGTAACAGAGCACTGATTTTATTTACTTATATGACTTATATTTTAGTTATATATGTAATTATTGTTAGTTATATTTTATTATTTCCTTTGATCTAATCTTGTATTATATAAAAAATTTATTAGAGTCCTATATCCTATACCGTCATAATTAATATAATTTCCCTCAAGCGGTTTCCGTGTTACTGGTTTATTTGTTGACTTTTCCCCCCAAATCCACCGTGAAAACTAAACAATGAATAGAAAACAAATGTACTCACTACAAATCAAAACATATATAGACAAACAAACTTCAGAAACTTCAAACACAACATACAAATATAAAGCAAAATACCTCATTGGCTGCATGCTATATGAAAGAAATCGTCCTGAATGCTCCTTAAATCACTTGAAGTCCTTGCTGAAGTCAATACATCCATTGAAGAACACATGCAAACAATTCATGTTTGCCAATCGCTTGCTAACAGGAAGTGATAACCTTCTTCTTCTTCTTCTTTGGGTTTTACTGGCGGTTGGCAACCAGACTTATAGGTGCATTACCGCCACTGACTGGAATGGAGTATGGAACTAGTTGAATAATTTCTGAAGTGTATAAAGTGATAACCTCATGGGCAGTCAGCCATTTCATACAACCAAAGAGATTTCAAAATGAAAGTCCCAAACCAAATAAATTCACAAATAATACATGTAGCTTATTTTCTCAACAACAACAAAAAAATATCTTAGAAAACATAAACTTATATACATAATACAGGAAGTAACAGCAAACAGTTACAATTAAACTCATACCCCAGAAGGTATTTTCTATCTTTATCTTCCTTTCCTTTCTCCTTAAGATATTCAATCTGTTCCTTTCTTTCTTCTCCATATTTTAAACATTTATATATATCATGCTGGATTGTTTCTTTTACATCACAAGATTCACATAATCCATTCTCATGTACACCAATTAAAAACAGTGAATCATTCAGTCCGGTATGCCCCGTCTCAGTCTGGTAATTATCCCCTCTTCCTTCCTCTTCTTTCCGTAATTAACAATTTTAGTGTCCACATTCTTTTGATTTTATATAGATCTCTTGCCTTCAAATCTGTATTCCATACTGTTTGCCAATGTGTTGTCACATTTTTCTCAATAATACTTTTAATTTCTCCTGTACTTAATGGAACATTAATGTCTTTTTCTTTTCTTTTCTTTGCATTTTTAGCTAATTCATCACTTATTTTATTTCCCACCACCCCTATATGTGCTGGAATCCAACAAAACCAAACTAGAATTCCTTTCCCTTTGGGTTCTCCATGATAATGTAAATACTTCATTCATTAAATCTTCTCTGGATGACTGACTGCTGTCTAATGATTTTAATACTGAAGCAGAGTCTGAGCGAATCACCACTCTGTCTGGTGTCACTTCCTCTGTCCACATAAGTCCCACAATGATAGCAACAATTTCAACAGAATACATCGACAGTTCTGATGTTGTTCTTTTTTTTTTTAAATACTTCCAAATCAGGAACACACACTGTTAATCCTGTCACCCCCTAATCTGGGTCTTTAGATCTCTCAGTATACATTTGTGCGCTCCCAAAAAATTTTCCAGCTACGCGCTTACACACATTTTGCTTAAGTGTACCTGATTCCTCCCATTCTCTTCTTTATCCAAGATCTCACGATTGACTTCAACTTCAGATTTTATCCATAAGAGAACTTCCCTCCATAATCTGCTTTAAACATGTTTCCTGTTTCAGACACACGGACATCAAGAATCAGGATATGAACCTCAACCATGGTTTCTAAAAGAAAAAGCTACAAAATTCATTCATGCTGCAATGCATGCTGGGTGCTAGATTAGTACAAAACTCCCAGCATGCATCGCAGCATGAATAAATTATGCAGCTTAAAGTTCTTACAATTTGTTTCTTTGCCTTTATTTTCTCTTGTTCTTTGGGAACAAATGTCCCAATATTTCAGTAGAGTGTTTTGTGTTATTCTGGGTTGATTTTTATTATATTGTGTTTGTCACCATTGTTGAGATTAAAAGGCTGATTGTTGATGTCTGTGTGTTTTTGAGTGCACCTGTGAATCAATCATTGTTATTGTGAAAGGTATATTGAGTTCTGTTAAACAGTCATTGACTGCTGGAGCTCCAGTGATTTCATTATTGCATACCAATAATTACTCAAAAGTAATCATCAACAAATACACGAGCAGGTGAGGGCTCTGACAATCTTTAATCTCATCAGCCTTTTTCGTGCACTTTTTCTTGAATTTTCATACTATATAATTAGAATGATTAACACTATTTATAATAGCAACCACAATGAATCTAGTGTTAAAATAAGCAGCTGAAGAGCCCAACTAAAGCAGACGCTGACCTCCATCATGGTGACATCGAATGAACAACAGCATCTCGTGAAGAGCTTTAGTCCACAGGACAGAACTCAAGTAAGAGCTCAGTCATGAGTGAAGCTCCTGATGTTGGTGGAGCTGTTTCATGATCTCTGCTGAGATCTTCAGAAAGAACATTTTTATTGTCTAATTATTATTTATTAATTAAAGCTGCTTTTACATACACACATTTAGACATTCTCCTTTATAATATCATTTCAGAAGAGTATTCTTTGCATATTCTAAACAGAGAAATTATATGAGCAGCCAGTAAATATCAGAGGACAGCAGTGTTCACAGTCAAATAAACAGTGCTGCTGATGGTGGTCATGCTTACATGCGATTTCAGGACTAATATTCAAAGTACCATGGTAAACTATATCGGGAGCGAGTCACGAGTCGGATGAATGAATGTGCACATATAAAACTAACTTTACCTCAATGGCATGGTGTAGTAATATTAGTAAAGCATTTTCATACCAAACAAGGGCATTTAATAACGAAATGGATTATACCAACATTTACTGTGATTTACTCATTTAATTTCACCACATAAAACATTTAAAATGTGCAGTCCTGCAATATACAAAGCCAAACATGATAAAAGTTTTTTGATAAAAATGATAAAAATGTAAATTTGTAACTTTGGAATCCTGAATGACACTCCAACACTTCAGTTGTTTCCTTTCCCTTTTAGAATTTTTCCACTTGTTTACTATCAATCTCATTTTTTTGTTTTTCTTTCATTATTTTGTTTTTAATGCCACTCTACTAGCACCCCAATCTACACCACATAGGCACCCCATTACATTTAACACTCGCTCCGTGTGAGTCCTCTATCAAACCCCAATCCTGATTTAGGATCCTCTGAGGAGTTTCTGGAAGCAGTGAAGACCCCAGAACAACATCAGGAGTGACCTACTGTATCTGTGCTGTGGTGCATCTTGGTAAGTGGAAGAGTCCAAATGAAAGCTTTTATTTATTTAGTTTTTACTAAATAGCTTTTATATGTTCAAATGGCTGTTGAATATTGTGATATTTCCCCCAGTGATGAAAGAAACTGATCTCTCCAAAGCATCAAATCCATTAATCTAATATTTTTTTTGCAAAACCACTAGCTGATTAAGTGTTTGTATGAAACACCACTCGCTGGTGACACCTGCTGCTTAATACATGTAAATGCATCAAACTCTGGCCAGAACTGTAAAAGCCCTTGCCAACATGCTGTAAATGTTTATGTAAAATGCCAAATGCACATCGCTTGGAATCACTCGCTTTTTTATGTAAACAGTGAACATTCCTGCTGCTAATGAATTTATTATGAAGATTATTGCAAACGCTTAGCCAATGTTGCAGATCTGTTTTATCTGTTTAGTTAATTTCATCAAGCTTATTTAATCTTCATCTGTATGATCATTTATACATCATTTTCATGTTTTTTCTTTCTAATTGATTCTAATAAATATAATTCTTGATGTTTCATCATAAAAATATTTGATAATTTTAATAAATGAACCTAATATAATCTAAAAAATGTAAAATTGTTGACATTAGTAGTTTGTCATTCATTCATTAATTTTATTTTCGGCTTAGTTCCTTTAATAATCTGGGGTTGCCACAGTGGAATGAACCTCCTTTTTAGTTTGTAATTTTCTTTTTTTTTTGCAATATCTCATTTGATTTTAAATATTTTATCTTTCTATACTGACAGATGTTTGGTGAACAAACTATTATTTTAATGAATATAACTGTTAAATAAAACTGTTTCTTTTCTCCCCATAGTTAAATCTGAAATTGATATATATGAACATGTATCAGTGCTTGCTACTTAAATTAAACATACTTATTTTCAATGCTAATAGCTGGAAAATATATGTAAATAGCCAATAACATGGAGTGACTGTAAAACACTGTATTTTCAAGTAGCATTGACAATAAAACTAACAAATAAATCACTAAGATTAATCTTAGCCTGGTTATTATTCTGCTCTGGAGTTCAGACTAGCTGCAGAGAACAAACCTCCATAGCAATTTAATTTAGCTTAATTTAATCTGCTTCCATGCAAATGAGTCAAAGTTAAACTCACACAAAATAACTTCAAAAGCTTAACTCGGTGTTTTATTTTGATGCATCATCTCCCAGAGCAGACCAGTTAACAATTATATAAGATGATGCTAACTGAAATAGTTTCAGGAACAATTGCACTCTATTTTATCTTGCATGTCATTTCAAATGATTAAGAAGTTAGTTTCTTCATTATCTCTGACATTTCCACATGATTTGCATTTGCTAATTAACTAATAAGTTGAACATTTACATGTATTTTAATCTTTGGGACGATTGTAAGAGACCCCACTAAATCAGCTATACTTCTCAACAATGGTAACCCCATAAAAACATTTTTATTAGTAATGACAGTTTTTATGTTCAATACTTATTCTACATAATATACAGATTAAAATGCAGAAACAAAGAAAACAAAGTATTAAAAAACAACAGAGATATAAGTTATTTAAACTGATCTAAAGCACACTCAACAGAGAACAAACGTGATTGGTGCAAAACCACGAATACTAATGAGTCATTTGCATATGGTCTATTCTCTAATAAAACACGATTTTAAAGGTCTTTATAAGGTTAAATATGATAATCAAAGTATGGGAAAACAATCTAGACATCAGATAATCAAATTCTGAATGAAAATATGCAAACAAGAACAAAGAAAAACACAAACAAACAAATGGTCATGAGAAAACTCACCACTGCCGAAATGCTGTGTCTCAACACCTGGTCAACGGGCCAGACTCTTCTTTTCTTCAGGGTAATGCTCCCAACGGTTATTCTTTATGAGGATGATGTCGGTTTGGTTCTTGCATTGCCTTAGAGGAGATGTCTGGTAGAAGAATGATATATCTGCATAGATATATCCGCCAGATTGAACCTCGACCTGGCCTCCTAAATTATTTTCATTTTTTAATTAGTAGGAGGTCAGGAACATCTCTCTGGATATCTCTTGTCACATTTAGGACTAATTCTAAGGCTATCTTGGCCATATAGAACCTCTTGCATGTTGACTAGAGATACCCTGGAGAAAATCAGCATGGGGAAGGAGAAGGCAATGACCAGTTCATGGCTAACTTCTACTCCTGAATCTATGTGTCAGGTTCAGCTGATTTGGGCAAGGGCTCTCACGTTCCTTGGAGAAATCTGGGGACCTGGGAGCCTGGTCTCTGGATTAGCCAGAGTAGGCCCCAAACAGACTTCTTCAGACTCTTCTCGGGTGGCCTGGGCAACCTTGCGGTGTTAACAAAAGGTCACTTGGGGGAGTGGTAAGTATTCAGCCCCCCTGGGTCCACTTGGACAGCACGCAGGGATGGGTGGCCGGGGGCGAACAGGCCTTAAATGAAGCCCAGTCTTCTACTGGTGAATAGCACCTCCACACAACAGCACATTGTGCATCAACACCACCTACACCAGTCATTCGGAAACTTTTCAAAAAATCATCAATTCAAACATGAGATCTACTGAAGATTTGTAACCCCAGAATTTACTAGGATTAAGATTGAGTAAGATTAGTACTTCCATAGGGACACTTTAAAACACCAAATCTCAAATTATAACTTTACAACTTTTCAGAATGACCAGATTTTCCCTCTAAGATCCATTATTTCCCTGGGAAGCTTTAAAATATTTATTCTTCTTAAACTTGTGACCCAGAACTTTTGAGAAAAAAACCTATATACCTTTTCCAGAACATCTGTAGTGTACATGGCTGGTTTCAAAAATACGATCTTCTGTAACTCCTAGAACATCTAACCCCAGAACCTTTCAGTGAAAGTAACCACACTTCACTCTTTTACAATCTCAATTTCATGGGAATATTGGAACCTCTTCACCTTTAAATATTTTAACTTTACCAGTTCCAGTTATCTCTTCAAAAATCTCAAATTTTAAATGAAAACATTAAGTATCAAGAATTCCTTTTGGTAGTGAGAATCCTTTCAAAAACAAAAGTCCTCACTTTAAGGCTCTTAAGCAATGAAAATCACAGTTTGGTTCTATTGTGAATTGTTTTTTTCTCTTCACATAGCATGCTTGTAGACGTTTACAACTACACAATGGCAGACCGTACATCTATTTCCAAAATTTGTCAGACGGTACTCCATGTCATTTGCAGTGTCATGTAAAAGTTAACCCTTTGGGAGATATTTCTAATGACTGGTTTAAAATCGGTCCAGAACCTTAACTCAATATAATTTGCCAGGCAGCTGCTTTGAGGTTTATTTACATTAACATTCACATTTCTTGAACATTCATACAAACTTCTATCTATTATAACTGTTCGGGCTAAGGGTCTTCGAGGATGTGCATGCTTTTTCACATCAGGTATGAGGTTTAAATCAGCTCAGTTTTCAGAGATTAATTTCGGTGTTAATTACACTGCTGAAAGTCCAAACAATGAGAAATCCATTCATGCTCAACTACACAAGCCCCAAACCAAGCGAGCCAGTTTGCCAACCGACCAAAGTAAAGGGGAAAAATAACCTCAAACTAGGCTCAGTTGGGCATGACCATTTCTCCTCTGGCCAAACTTCCTGTACAGAGCTGCAGTCTAGGCACCGGATGCTAGAAAATGGTGGACATCCATTGTGGAGAAGCTGCAGATGGGAGAGGTCACTGGCTGGTGTACAGACTGACCCTTCAGGATATATACGTAGACTCGTGGGTCACTATTGAGTCTTAAAGGACTCAATCTCATGCTCTATAATACACCAGGAGCTCCCTTAATAACTGGGCAGCTAAGGCATTGAGGTCTTTGTAGATAAACAATAACATTGTAAATTAAATATTTAATAGAGAGTCAATGCACTGATGAAAGAACTGGAGTAATGTGATTTCTTAGTTCCAGAAAGCGCTCTAGCAGCTGCATTTTGAACCAGCTACAGTTTGTTAGTGAGGCCAGCAGGGTGACTGCCTAGTAACTCATTACAGTAGTCTAACCGAGAGGTCATGAAAGCATGAATAAGCTTAAGTTATGAATAAGCAATAAGTTATTGATGGCTTGTCAAAGTTTGGCAACTTAATCTGGCCTTACACGGGTTGCTGTCAGAAATAGCCCCCAAATTACTGACTGAAGATGAGGACTAGGTTACGGCACTTGTCAGCTCTACAAAGCTGACCAATCACAGCTTGCTCTTCACTGAGGTGTGCATCAGTGTCTGACTGCCACAGCAAGGGCTATGTGACCATGTACAGGCTGTGCTGAAGCATACTTGTGTGCTTGATGCAGAAGTATGAATGCGCCTTTAGGAGTGCTGTTTCTGTGCTATGAGATTCTCTACATCCAGATTAAAATTTTTCATAAACTTTAGCTGCTTTTCCACTCGTGCTGAATCATTTTCTAAATGGAACTGCTCCATTTTTGTGCCAAACTGTGCCAGGCAGCACTAATACGGTTTTATTTTCCACTCATGCTGCAACAGCTCTTTGAAACATTACACAACCCATCAGTAGTTGCCTTTAATGCAATGTAAACCGCTCCCTTTGTTCAATTAAACTCAATAGCTGAAACATACTTTCAAGTTAATAAAAACAAAAGCAACCAAGTGACTAAACACTGCTATGCCGCTCTCTTATTGGGGTGCTGCATATAGGTACATGTTACAGCACCTTTTGTAGAGGTCATATGTTGCGAACCTCTGAAAAAATTTATTTGGAGGGGAATTGACAAATGTAACAATTGAAAATGTTTGCGGGGGGAAAAACGTTTTTAAGATTTAAAACTGAATGCAACAGTGCATTTGTATTACAATAGCAGAAATATTTTGGATGGACCTTGTCAAAAGTGAGCGGGCACTTTAACTAATGGCACTACACTTTAATTTTTACGATCTAAGTTGATTATATAACATAACACATTTTGATGGAAAAATATAACCCTTTAAACCAGGGGTGTCTATCTCATATCCTGGAGGGCTGAAGCCCCGCACAGTTTAGTTCCAACACGTGTAGGTTTCAAACAAGCCTAAAAAACTCAATTAGTTTGATCAGGTGTGTTTAATTAGGGTTGGAACTAAACTGTGCAGAGCTGCGGCCCTTTTGGAATGGAGTTTGATGGCTGTTAAGTATTCAAACATTAAATGAACGCAGCAAGTTAAATAAATGGATGTGAAAATGCATCAGGATATAAAGCACTATTTATCAGCTTGAAATTTTGAGAATTTTTGCATAGCTACCCAGTATATAATAAAGATCAGGAAACAAAACACAATTGTTACACAGCCCCATAAATGTCTAACTTGTGTATAATGGAATCATATAATGGCCTACAGCTGAAATGCTCATTAACATGTCAACCTAGTGATTATTTTGAGAGCAATACCGACTATTAGTTAATTAAATTCATTCATGTGACTAGATTATCATCTATAGAAATCATACAACAGTACTTTGGACAGCAGTGCCACTCTGTAAAGCTTTAGAGCAAAAAAAGTAAAAAAAATATTGAAAGTTAACTTGCTTTATTCGATGCGCAGCGGGAAAAGTCTCAGTGCATGTAGTCATTGGTTTAATTCTCTCCTGGATCAGAGCGAGATTTGTGCTACCAAATACAGTGCTGCGTGCAATATACTTGCTGCAGTCAGGCGAATTAAAGGTCTCAATTGCTTAGGATGTCAATCAAATTATTAAACTACCATTAACAAAATAATAGGCTATTTCATTATTTTAGATGACTGGTTAGAAAAACCATGTATAAAATAAGTCAATGAAATAATGGAGTAATTACTTCTCTTCCAGAGACTGCTCTATGGTTTAAACCCTTAACTATTGTTAGACCAGGCAGCACTAATACGGCTATTTTCCACTCATGCTGCAAAAGCTCTTTGCATTTAAAGGCAACTACTGATGGGTTGTGTAATGTTTCAATGCAAACTGCTCATTTTGTTCAATTAAACTTAATAGCTGAAAAACTTTGTAGTTAATAAAAACAAAAGCAACCAAGTGACTAAACGCTGCTATGCCGCTCTATCATATTGGGGTGCTGCATATAGGTACATGTTACAGCACCTTTTTTAGAGGTCATATTTTGTGCGCCTCTGGCTGAATTTTAATTAAGGGGGGAAATGACATGTAACAATTGAAAATGTCTGCAGGGGGAATAAAGTATTTAAGATCTCTGAACTTGACATAAAATTAAACTATGATAATGCAACAATAGTGCATTGCTATTACAATAGCAGAAATATATTTTGGACGGGCCTTGTAAAAAGTGAGCGGGCACTTTAATGGCACTACACTAATTTTTACAATCTATAAGTTGATTGTATAACGTGCTACATTTTTGATGGTAAAATATATAACCCTTTAAACCAGGGGTGTCAAACTCAAGCGTGCAGGGCTTCAGCCCTCCAGGAATTTAGTTCCAACCCTGCGCCAACACGCTTGCCTCTAGGTTTCAAACAAGCCTGAAGGACTCTGTTTGATCAGGTGTGTTTAATTAGGGTTTGAACTAAACTGTGCAGAGCTGTGGCCCTTTTGGAAGTGGGTTTAACACTTGTTTTAAACAATGGCTGTTAAGTATTAAAACATGAAATAATGAATGCAGCAAGTGAAAAACAAATGTGAAAATGAATCAGGATTTAAAGCACTTTTTATCAGCTTGACATTTTTAGAAAATTTTTGCATGGGAATCCAGTATATATTTAAGATCATGGAACAAAACACAAACGTTACGCAGCCCCATAAATGTCAAACTTGTGTAAACTGAATCATATAATGGCCTACTGCTGAAATGCTGAAAATTGCTCATTTATTAACATGTCAAACCTAGTGATTAAGAGCAATACTGACATTTATTAAATTCATTCGACTAGTTTATTAGAGCATATATAGACTAAGAAACAATACAACAGTACCTTGGACAGTGTTTAATTATTGAAAGTTGACTTCCTACCATAGGCTTCGATGATGAGCATTTCTTATTTGCTTTATCAGAGCGAGATTTGTGCTACCAAATACAGATGTGCTATAAACTTAAGACAGTCAGGCAAATAAAAGGTCTCAATTGCTTAATGTCAAAAATTATTAAACTCTAGCCATTTATAAAATAATAGGCTTTTTCATTATTTTAGATGACTGGTTAGAAAATGTATAAAGTCAATGAAATAACTGGATTATTATGAGTTATTAACTTCTCTTCCAGAGACTGCTCTATGGTTTAAACCCCTTTTTAAACTGTTTAACCAGTGTAATTTTCTTATTAAATGAAGTGTTTACTTGTGGATGTCTGGCTAGCATGCTTCTGAGCCAGCTGTGGTAGCTTGGGGGAAAAGCCCAGACATAAAGAATCTATCAGCACAGTTTAGCACTTGTCTAACTGTGCTTAGAATTCCAGGCTGAGAACGGTTTGTAAACGTGCTACATGGTTCCAGGCTCAGTGGAGAAACAACTGTAACTGTACCGAAGGGTTCTTATAACAGTTTGGCAAGATAGTGGGAAAGCGGTTATTTCTTTGTAAAAGTTTAGCAGATGACATTTTTATAGTATCTTTGATAAAGTTACTTTTAAAACCTGCTTTCTAATTTAGCATTAAGCAGTTTTTATTTTTTTAAAGAGGCTTTGACTCCTATTGTAAATTTTAGGAACTTAATCAAAGTAGGGATAAATTAAACTATTCTTGGATCATCTTTATTGCCCAGCATTTTGAATAGATTCATTTTGATCTACATTTTGGTCATCTGGATTTCCTTATTGAAAAGTCAAGTTTAACAATCTTGGATCGATGTCATCTACTTGGATACTATGTCACTTGAATAATTTATTCCCATCCACACACCAATCATGGATCTTCCATCACGCTTGCTCAATGTTCAGTTCTTTCTTGAATTGTCTTAACCAGCATTTTGAATCTTCTTCTACTGTTTTATAGACCAGAATATACCACTGTCTTAAACCTAACAGCCTTAACCAACCCCTAACCCCTAAACAACAGAAAGAAGCTTGGCATGTATTTGGATCATGTTCATACTTTTTATAAATTGAAACCGCTTTAACCCTACCAAAATGGGTTTGGCGATTATTCAGATAATTTTTAATGTCAGATCATCTATTGGATCTTTAATATACATGGTTTCATTTGTATCTACGTCTTAGTCATCTGGATTTCCTTGGTGTAATCTTTGAAAACTCCAATCAGTTTAACCATTTTTTTTCCCCTTTACTCTTTGAACACTAGCCTGTTATCTTGAATCGATGTCATCTACTTGGATACTACATAACTTGAATCATTTATTCCCATCCACAAACTGATCATGGATCTTTCACCAAGATTGCTCAATGTTCAGTTCTTTCTTGCATTGTCTTAACCAGATTTTATTCCTTATCCACTTTTTTGGAAACTAGAATATACCACTGTCTTAACCCTAACACTAACCACAAGGGTTTCTTAACCAATCATAAACTAACTGCTCAAGCAACAAATCACTTAAAGCATTGAAGAAACCATGTCTTTATGAAAAACCTAATTGTATAGCAACCCTCCCTCAAACTTGACCCTAAAACCAGATGTTTTGTAACTGAACATTAAACTTTAACACAAAACCTAAAACAATCTGGTCAATTCTTAAATTGTGAGAATTATTCCCTAGTGAACTCTACTCCTAGTATACTAAATTATTAGTTAATAAATAATATAAGTATTTTTTGTTATAATAATTATTACAAGAGTCAACTAGGGGTAGAGTCAACTAGGGGTAGAGTCAACTAGGGGTAGAGTCAACTAGGGGTAGAGTCAACTAGGGGTAGAGTCAACTAGGGGTAGAGTCAACTAGGGGTAGAGTCAACTAGGGGTAGAGTCAACTAGGGGTAGAGTCAACTAGGGGTAGAGTCAACTAGGGGTAGAGTCAACTAGGGGTAGAGTCAACTAGGGGTAGAGTCAACTAGGGGTAGAGTCAACTAGGGGTAGAGTCAACTAGGGGTAGAGTCAACTAGGGGTAGAGTCAACTAGGGGTAGAGTCAACTAGGGGTAGAGTCAACTAGGGGTAGAGTCAACTAGGGGTAGAGTCAACTAGGGGTAGAGTCAACTAGGGGTAGAGTCAACTAGGGGTAGAGTCAACTAGGGGTAGAGTCAACTAGGGGTAGAGTCAACTAGGGGTAGAGTCAACTAGGGGTAGAGTCAACTAGGGGTAGAGTCAACTAGGGGTAGAGTCAACTAGGGGTAGAGTCAACTAGGGGTAGAGTCAACTAGGGGTAGAGTCAACTAGGGGTAGAGTCAACTAGGGGTAGAGTCAACTAGGGGTAGAGTCAACTAGGGGTAGAGTCAACTAGGGGTAGAGTCAACTAGGGGTAGAGTCAACTAGGGGTAGAGTCAACTAGGGGTAGAGTCAACTAGGGGTAGAGTCAACTAGGGGTAGAGTCAACTAGGGGTAGAGTCAACTAGGGGTAGAGTCAACTAGGGGTAGAGTCAACTAGGGGTAGAGTCAACTAGGGGTAGAGTCAACTAGGGGTAGAGTCAACTAGGGGTAGAGTCAACTAGGGGTAGAGTCAACTAGGGGTAGAGTCAACTAGGGGTAGAGTCAACTAGGGGTAGAGTCAACTAGGGGTAGAGTCAACTAGGGGTAGAGTCAACTAGGGGTAGAGTCAACTAGGGGTAGAGTCAACTAGGGGTAGAGTCAACTAGGGGTAGAGTCAACTAGGGGTAGAGTCAACTAGGGGTAGAGTCAACTAGGGGTAGAGTCAACTAGGGGTAGAGTCAACTAGGGGTAGAGTCAACTAGGGGTAGAGTCAACTAGGGGTAGAGTCAACTAGGGGTAGAGTCAACTAGGGGTAGAGTCAACTAGGGGTAGAGTCAACTAGGGGTAGAGTCAACTAGGGGTAGAGTCAACTAGGGGTAGAGTCAACTAGGGGTAGAGTCAACTAGGGGTAGAGTCAACTAGGGGTAGAGTCAACTAGGGGTAGAGTCAACTAGGGGTAGAGTCAACTAGGGGTAGAGTCAACTAGGGGTAGAGTCAACTAGGGGTAGAGTCAACTAGGGGTAGAGTCAACTAGGGGTAGAGTCAACTAGGGGTAGAGTCAACTAGGGGTAGAGTCAACTAGGGGTAGAGTCAACTAGGGGTAGAGTCAACTAGGGGTAGAGTCAACTAGGGGTAGAGTCAACTAGGGGTAGAGTCAACTAGGGGTAGAGTCAACTAGGGGTAGAGTCAACTAGGGGTAGAGTCAACTAGGGGTAGAGTCAACTAGGGGTAGAGTCAACTAGGGGTAGAGTCAACTAGGGGTAGAGTCAACTAGGGGTAGAGTCAACTAGGGGTAGAGTCAACTAGGGGTAGAGTCAACTAGGGGTAGAGTCAACTAGGGGTAGAGTCAACTAGGGGTAGAGTCAACTAGGGGTAGAGTCAACTAGGGGTAGAGTCAACTAGGGGTAGAGTCAACTAGGGGTAGAGTCAACTAGGGGTAGAGTCAACTAGGGGTAGAGTCAACTAGGGGTAGAGTCAACTAGGGGTAGAGTCAACTAGGGGTAGAGTCAACTAGGGGTAGAGTCAACTAGGGGTAGAGTCAACTAGGGGTAGAGTCAACTAGGTATAGGTGTCAAAACGAGTTTCACCCTCATTATGTTTCACCCTCATTAGCATATTGGATCTGATTGGTCCAGACTAAAAGGGCTGTATCTTTTGAACGGTAGGTCCAATTTGCATGAATGAGGTGTCCTTTGATTCGTTATTTGTCCGTCTGTCTGTCTGTCTGTCTGTCTGTCTGTCTGTCTGTCTGTCTGTCTGTCTGTCTGTCTCTCTGTCTGTCTGTCTGTCCGTCTATCCATGTGTTGGCTTATGGCTAGGGTTTGGGTTAGGGGTTAGTCAGAGTGTTCGTTCTTGCTAAATGGGGTCTGGGGTTTAGCGGAAACGAACACCACCGGGGGGCGCTAACGAGGGCCACGTGTAGGGTTAGGGTCAGGGTGGGGGTTTTGGGTTAGGGTTAGGGTTAGGGTTAGGGTTAGGGTTAGGGTTAGGGTTAGGGTTAGGGTTAGGGTTAGGGTTAGGGTTAGGGTTAGGGTTAGGGTTAGGGTTAGGGTTAGGGTTAGGGTTAGGGTTAGGGTTAGGGTTAGGGTTAGGGTTAGGGTTAGGGTTAGGGTTAGGGTTAGGGTTAGGGTTAGGGTTAGGGTTAGGGTTAGGGTTAGGGTTAGGGTTAGGGTTAGGGTTAGGGTTAGGGTTAGGGTTAGGGTTAGGGTTAGGGTTAGGGTTAGGGTTAGGGTTAGGGTTAGGGTTAGGGTTAGGGTTAGGGTTAGGGTTAGGGTTAGGGTTAGGGTTAGGGTTAGGGTTAGGGTTAGGGTTAGGGTTAGGGTTAGGGTTAGGGTTAGGGTTAGGGTTAGGGTTAGGGTTAGGGTTAGGGTTAGGGTTAGGGTTAGGGTTAGGGTTAGGGTTAGGGTTAGGGTTAGGGTTAGGGTTAGGGTTAGGGTTAGGGTTAGGGTTAGGGTTAGGGTTAGGGTTAGGGTTAGGGTTAGGGTTAGGGTTAGGGTTAGGGTTAGGGTTAGGGTTAGGGTTAGGGTTAGGGTTAGGGTTAGGGTTAGGGTTAGGGTTAGGGTTAGGGTTAGGGTTAGGGTTAGGGTTAGGGTTAGGGTTAGGGTTAGGGTTAGGGTTAGGGTTAGGGTTAGGGTTAGGGTTAGGGTTAGGGTTAGGGTTAGGGTTAGGGTTAGGGTTAGGGTTAGGGTTAGGGTTAGGGTTAGGGTTAGGGTTAGGGTTAGGGTTAGGGTTAGGGTTAGGGTTAGGGTTAGGGTTAGGGTTAGGGTTAGGGTTAGGGTTAGGGTTAGGGTTAGGGTTAGGGTTAGGGTTAGGGTTAGGGTTAGGGTTAGGGTTAGGGTTAGGGTTAGGGTTAGGGTTAGGGTTAGGGTTAGGGTTAGGGTTAGGGTTAGGGTTAGGGTTAGGGTTAGGGTTAGGGTTAGGGTTAGGGTTAGGGTTAGGGTTAGGGTTAGGGTTAGGGTTAGGGTTAGGGTTAGGGTTAGGGTTAGGGTTAGGGTTAGGGTTAGGGTTAGGGTTAGGGTTAGGGTTAGGGTTAGGGTTAGGGTTAGGGTTAGGGTTAGGGTTAGGGTTAGGGTTAGGGTTAGGGTTAGGGTTAGGGTTAGGGTTAGGGTTAGGGTTAGGGTTAGGGTTAGGGTTAGGGTTAGGGTTAGGGTTAGGGTTAGGGTTAGGGTTAGGGTTAGGGTTAGGGTTAGGGTTAGGGTTAGGGTTAGGGTTAGGGTTAGGGTTAGGGTTAGGGTTAGGGTTAGGGTTAGGGTTAGGGTTAGGGTTAGGGTTAGGGTTAGGGTTAGGGTTAGGGTTAGGGTTAGGGTTAGGGTTAGGGTTAGGGTTAGGGTTAGGGTTAGGGTTAGGGTTAGGGTTAGGGTTAGGGTTAGGGTTAGGGTTAGGGTTAGGGTTAGGGTTAGGGTTAGGGTTAGGGTTAGGGTTAGGGTTAGGGTTAGGGTTAGGGTTAGGGTTAGGGTTAGGGTTAGGGTTAGGGTTAGGGTTAGGGTTAGGGTTAGGGTTAGGGTTAGGGTTAGGGTTAGGGTTAGGGTTAGGGTTAGGGTTAGGGTTAGGGTTAGGGTTAGGGTTAGGGTTAGGGTTAGGGTTAGGGTTAGGGTTAGGGTTAGGGTTAGGGTTAGGGTTAGGGTTAGGGTTAGGGTTAGGGTTAGGGTTAGGGTTAGGGTTAGGGTTAGGGTTAGGGTTAGGGTTAGGGTTAGGGTTAGGGTTAGGGTTAGGGTTAGGGTTAGGGTTAGGGTTAGGGTTAGGGTTAGGGTTAGGGTTAGGGTTAGGGTTAGGGTTAGGGTTAGGGTTAGGGTTAGGGTTAGGGTTAGGGTTAGGGTTAGGGTTAGGGTTAGGGTTAGGGTTAGGGTTAGGGTTAGGGTTAGGGTTAGGGTTAGGGTTAGGGTTAGGGTTAGGGTTAGGGTTAGGGTTAGGGTTAGGGTTAGGGTTAGGGTTAGGGTTAGGGTTAGGGTTAGGGTTAGGGTTAGGGTTAGGGTTAGGGTTAGGGTTAGGGTTAGGGTTAGGGTTAGGGTTAGGGTTAGGGTTAGGGTTAGGGTTAGGGTTAGGGTTAGGGTTAGGGTTAGGGTTAGGGTTAGGGTTAGGGTTAGGGTTAGGGTTAGGGTTAGGGTTAGGGTTAGGGTTAGGGTTAGGGTTAGGGTTAGGGTTAGGGTTAGGGTTAGGGTTAGGGTTAGGGTTAGGGTTAGGGTTAGGGTTAGGGTTAGGGTTAGGGTTAGGGTTAGGGTTAGGGTTAGGGTTAGGGTTAGGGTTAGGGTTAGGGTTAGGGTTAGGGTTAGGGTTAGGGTTAGGGTTAGGGTTAGGGTTAGGGTTAGGGTTAGGGTTAGGGTTAGGGTTAGGGTTAGGGTTAGGGTTAGGGTTAGGGTTAGGGTTAGGGTTAGGGTTAGGGTTAGGGTTAGGGTTAGGGTTAGGGTTAGGGTTAGGGTTAGGGTTAGGGTTAGGGTTAGGGTTAGGGTTAGGGTTAGGGTTAGGGTTAGGGTTAGGGTTAGGGTTAGGGTTAGGGTTAGGGTTAGGGTTAGGGTTAGGGTTAGGGTTAGGGTTAGGGTTAGGGTTAGGGTTAGGGTTAGGGTTAGGGTTAGGGTTAGGGTTAGGGTTAGGGTTAGGGTTAGGGTTAGGGTTAGGGTTAGGGTTAGGGTTAGGGTTAGGGTTAGGGTTAGGGTTAGGGTTAGGGTTAGGGTTAGGGTTAGGGTTAGGGTTAGGGTTAGGGTTAGGGTTAGGGTTAGGGTTAGGGTTAGGGTTAGGGTTAGGGTTAGGGTTAGGGTTAGGGTTAGGGTTAGGGTTAGGGTTAGGGTTAGGGTTAGGGTTAGGGTTAGGGTTAGGGTTAGGGTTAGGGTTAGGGTTAGGGTTAGGGTTAGGGTTAGGGTTAGGGTTAGGGTTAGGGTTAGGGTTAGGGTTAGGGTTAGGGTTAGGGTTAGGGTTAGGGTTAGGGTTAGGGTTAGGGTTAGGGTTAGGGTTAGGGTTAGGGTTAGGGTTAGGGTTAGGGTTAGGGTTAGGGTTAGGGTTAGGGTTAGGGTTAGGGTTAGGGTTAGGGTTAGGGTTAGGGTTAGGGTTAGGGTTAGGGTTAGGGTTAGGGTTAGGGTTAGGGTTAGGGTTAGGGTTAGGGTTAGGGTTAGGGTTAGGGTTAGGGTTAGGGTTAGGGTTAGGGTTAGGGTTAGGGTTAGGGTTAGGGTTAGGGTTAGGGTTAGGGTTAGGGTTAGGGTTAGGGTTAGGGTTAGGGTTAGGGTTAGGGTTAGGGTTAGGGTTAGGGTTAGGGTTAGGGTTAGGGTTAGGGTTAGGGTTAGGGTTAGGGTTAGGGTTAGGGTTAGGGTTAGGGTTAGGGTTAGGGTTAGGGTTAGGGTTAGGGTTAGGGTTAGGGTTAGGGTTAGGGTTAGGGTTAGGGTTAGGGTTAGGGTTAGGGTTAGGGTTAGGGTTAGGGTTAGGGTTAGGGTTAGGGTTAGGGTTAGGGTTAGGGTTAGGGTTAGGGTTAGGGTTAGGGTTAGGGTTAGGGTTAGGGTTAGGGTTAGGGTTAGGGTTAGGGTTAGGGTTAGGGTTAGGGTTAGGGTTAGGGTTAGGGTTAGGGTTAGGGTTAGGGTTAGGGTTAGGGTTAGGGTTAGGGTTAGGGTTAGGGTTAGGGTTAGGGTTAGGGTTAGGGTTAGGGTTAGGGTTAGGGTTAGGGTTAGGGTTAGGGTTAGGGTTAGGGTTAGGGTTAGGGTTAGGGTTAGGGTTAGGGTTAGGGTTAGGGTTAGGGTTAGGGTTAGGGTTAGGGTTAGGGTTAGGGTTAGGGTTAGGGTTAGGGTTAGGGTTAGGGTTAGGGTTAGGGTTAGGGTTAGGGTTAGGGTTAGGGTTAGGGTTAGGGTTAGGGTTAGGGTTAGGGTTAGGGTTAGGGTTAGGGTTAGGGTTAGGGTTAGGGTTAGGGTTAGGGTTAGGGTTAGGGTTAGGGTTAGGGTTAGGGTTAGGGTTAGGGTTAGGGTTAGGGTTAGGGTTAGGGTTAGGGTTAGGGTTAGGGTTAGGGTTAGGGTTAGGGTTAGGGTTAGGGTTAGGGTTAGGGTTAGGGTTAGGGTTAGGGTTAGGGTTAGGGTTAGGGTTAGGGTTAGGGTTAGGGTTAGGGTTAGGGTTAGGGTTAGGGTTAGGGTTAGGGTTAGGGTTAGGGTTAGGGTTAGGGTTAGGGTTAGGGTTAGGGTTAGGGTTAGGGTTAGGGTTAGGGTTAGGGTTAGGGTTAGGGTTAGGGTTAGGGTTAGGGTTAGGGTTAGGGTTAGGGTTAGGGTTAGGGTTAGGGTTAGGGTTAGGGTTAGGGTTAGGGTTAGGGTTAGGGTTAGGGTTAGGGTTAGGGTTAGGGTTAGGGTTAGGGTTAGGGTTAGGGTTAGGGTTAGGGTTAGGGTTAGGGTTAGGGTTAGGGTTAGGGTTAGGGTTAGGGTTAGGGTTAGGGTTAGGGTTAGGGTTAGGGTTAGGGTTAGGGTTAGGGTTAGGGTTAGGGTTAGGGTTAGGGTTAGGGTTAGGGTTAGGGTTAGGGTTAGGGTTAGGGTTAGGGTTAGGGTTAGGGTTAGGGTTAGGGTTAGGGTTAGGGTTAGGGTTAGGGTTAGGGTTAGGGTTAGGGTTAGGGTTAGGGTTAGGGTTAGGGTTAGGGTTAGGGTTAGGGTTAGGGTTAGGGTTAGGGTTAGGGTTAGGGTTAGGGTTAGGGTTAGGGTTAGGGTTAGGGTTAGGGTTAGGGTTAGGGTTAGGGTTAGGGTTAGGGTTAGGGTTAGGGTTAGGGTTAGGGTTAGGGTTAGGGTTAGGGTTAGGGTTAGGGTTAGGGTTAGGGTTAGGGTTAGGGTTAGGGTTAGGGTTAGGGTTAGGGTTAGGGTTAGGGTTAGGGTTAGGGTTAGGGTTAGGGTTAGGGTTAGGGTTAGGGTTAGGGTTAGGGTTAGGGTTAGGGTTAGGGTTAGGGTTAGGGTTAGGGTTAGGGTTAGGGTTAGGGTTAGGGTTAGGGTTAGGGTTAGGGTTAGGGTTAGGGTTAGGGTTAGGGTTAGGGTTAGGGTTAGGGTTAGGGTTAGGGTTAGGGTTAGGGTTAGGGTTAGGGTTAGGGTTAGGGTTAGGGTTAGGGTTAGGGTTAGGGTTAGGGTTAGGGTTAGGGTTAGGGTTAGGGTTAGGGTTAGGGTTAGGGTTAGGGTTAGGGTTAGGGTTAGGGTTAGGGTTAGGGTTAGGGTTAGGGTTAGGGTTAGGGTTAGGGTTAGGGTTAGGGTTAGGGTTAGGGTTAGGGTTAGGGTTAGGGTTAGGGTTAGGGTTAGGGTTAGGGTTAGGGTTAGGGTTAGGGTTAGGGTTAGGGTTAGGGTTAGGGTTAGGGTTAGGGTTAGGGTTAGGGTTAGGGTTAGGGTTAGGGTTAGGGTTAGGGTTAGGGTTAGGGTTAGGGTTAGGGTTAGGGTTAGGGTTAGGGTTAGGGTTAGGGTTAGGGTTAGGGTTAGGGTTAGGGTTAGGGTTAGGGTTAGGGTTAGGGTTAGGGTTAGGGTTAGGGTTAGGGTTAGGGTTAGGGTTAGGGTTAGGGTTAGGGTTAGGGTTAGGGTTAGGGTTAGGGTTAGGGTTAGGGTTAGGGTTAGGGTTAGGGTTAGGGTTAGGGTTAGGGTTAGGGTTAGGGTTAGGGTTAGGGTTAGGGTTAGGGTTAGGGTTAGGGTTAGGGTTAGGGTTAGGGTTAGGGTTAGGGTTAGGGTTAGGGTTAGGGTTAGGGTTAGGGTTAGGGTTAGGGTTAGGGTTAGGGTTAGGGTTAGGGTTAGGGTTAGGGTTAGGGTTAGGGTTAGGGTTAGGGTTAGGGTTAGGGTTAGGGTTAGGGTTAGGGTTAGGGTTAGGGTTAGGGTTAGGGTTAGGGTTAGGGTTAGGGTTAGGGTTAGGGTTAGGGTTAGGGTTAGGGTTAGGGTTAGGGTTAGGGTTAGGGTTAGGGTTAGGGTTAGGGTTAGGGTTAGGGTTAGGGTTAGGGTTAGGGTTAGGGTTAGGGTTAGGGTTAGGGTTAGGGTTAGGGTTAGGGTTAGGGTTAGGGTTAGGGTTAGGGTTAGGGTTAGGGTTAGGGTTAGGGTTAGGGTTAGGGTTAGGGTTAGGGTTAGGGTTAGGGTTAGGGTTAGGGTTAGGGTTAGGGTTAGGGTTAGGGTTAGGGTTAGGGTTAGGGTTAGGGTTAGGGTTAGGGTTAGGGTTAGGGTTAGGGTTAGGGTTAGGGTTAGGGTTAGGGTTAGGGTTAGGGTTAGGGTTAGGGTTAGGGTTAGGGTTAGGGTTAGGGTTAGGGTTAGGGTTAGGGTTAGGGTTAGGGTTAGGGTTAGGGTTAGGGTTAGGGTTAGGGTTAGGGTTAGGGTTAGGGTTAGGGTTAGGGTTAGGGTTAGGGTTAGGGTTAGGGTTAGGGTTAGGGTTAGGGTTAGGGTTAGGGTTAGGGTTAGGGTTAGGGTTAGGGTTAGGGTTAGGGTTAGGGTTAGGGTTAGGGTTAGGGTTAGGGTTAGGGTTAGGGTTAGGGTTAGGGTTAGGGTTAGGGTTAGGGTTAGGGTTAGGGTTAGGGTTAGGGTTAGGGTTAGGGTTAGGGTTAGGGTTAGGGTTAGGGTTAGGGTTAGGGTTAGGGTTAGGGTTAGGGTTAGGGTTAGGGTTAGGGTTAGGGTTAGGGTTAGGGTTAGGGTTAGGGTTAGGGTTAGGGTTAGGGTTAGGGTTAGGGTTAGGGTTAGGGTTAGGGTTAGGGTTAGGGTTAGGGTTAGGGTTAGGGTTAGGGTTAGGGTTAGGGTTAGGGTTAGGGTTAGGGTTAGGGTTAGGGTTAGGGTTAGGGTTAGGGTTAGGGTTAGGGTTAGGGTTAGGGTTAGGGTTAGGGTTAGGGTTAGGGTTAGGGTTAGGGTTAGGGTTAGGGTTAGGGTTAGGGTTAGGGTTAGGGTTAGGGTTAGGGTTAGGGTTAGGGTTAGGGTTAGGGTTAGGGTTAGGGTTAGGGTTAGGGTTAGGGTTAGGGTTAGGGTTAGGGTTAGGGTTAGGGTTAGGGTTAGGGTTAGGGTTAGGGTTAGGGTTAGGGTTAGGGTTAGGGTTAGGGTTAGGGTTAGGGTTAGGGTTAGGGTTAGGGTTAGGGTTAGGGTTAGGGTTAGGGTTAGGGTTAGGGTTAGGGTTAGGGTTAGGGTTAGGGTTAGGGTTAGGGTTAGGGTTAGGGTTAGGGTTAGGGTTAGGGTTAGGGTTAGGGTTAGGGTTAGGGTTAGGGTTAGGGTTAGGGTTAGGGTTAGGGTTAGGGTTAGGGTTAGGGTTAGGGTTAGGGTTAGGGTTAGGGTTAGGGTTAGGGTTAGGGTTAGGGTTAGGGTTAGGGTTAGGGTTAGGGTTAGGGTTAGGGTTAGGGTTAGGGTTAGGGTTAGGGTTAGGTTAGGGTTAGGGTTAGGGTTAGGGTTAGGGTTAGGGTTAGGGTTAGGGTTAGGGTTAGGGTTAGGGTTAGGGTTAGGGTTAGGGTTAGGGTTAGGGTTAGGGTTAGGGTTAGGGTTAGGGTTAGGGTTAGGGTTAGGGTTAGGGTTAGGGTTAGGGTTAGGGTTAGGGTTAGGGTTAGGGTTAGGGTTAGGGTTAGGGTTAGGGTTAGGGTTAGGGTTAGGGTTAGGGTTAGGGTTAGGGTTAGGGTTAGGGTTAGGGTTAGGGTTAGGGTTAGGGTTAGGGTTAGGGTTAGGGTTAGGGTTAGGGTTAGGGTTAGGGTTAGGGTTAGGGTTAGGGTTAGGGTTAGGGTTAGGGTTAGGGTTAGGGTTAGGGTTAGGGTTAGGGTTAGGGTTAGGGTTAGGGTTAGGGTTAGGGTTAGGGTTAGGGTTAGGGTTAGGGTTAGGGTTAGGGTTAGGGTTAGGGTTAGGGTTAGGGTTAGGGTTAGGGTTAGGGTTAGGGTTAGGGTTAGGGTTAGGGTTAGGGTTAGGGTTAGGGTTAGGGTTAGGGTTAGGGTTAGGGTTAGGGTTAGGGTTAGGGTTAGGGTTAGGGTTAGGGTTAGGGTTAGGGTTAGGGTTAGGGTTAGGGTTAGGGTTAGGGTTAGGGTTAGGGTTAGGGTTAGGGTTAGGGTTAGGGTTAGGGTTAGGGTTAGGGTTAGGGTTAGGGTTAGGGTTAGGGTTAGGGTTAGGGTTAGGGTTAGGGTTAGGGTTAGGGTTAGGGTTAGGGTTAGGGTTAGGGTTAGGGTTAGGGTTAGGGTTAGGGTTAGGGTTAGGGTTAGGGTTAGGGTTAGGGTTAGGGTTAGGTTAGGGTTAGGGTTAGGGTTAGGGTTAGGGTTAGGGTTAGGGTTAGGGTTAGGGTTAGGGTTAGGGTTAGGGTTAGGGTTAGGGTTAGGGTTAGGGTTAGGGTTAGGGTTAGGGTTAGGGTTAGGGTTAGGGTTAGGGTTAGGGTTAGGGTTAGGGTTAGGGTTAGGGTTAGGGTTAGGGTTAGGGTTAGGGTTAGGGTTAGGGTTAGGGTTAGGGTTAGGGTTAGGGTTAGGGTTAGGGTTAGGGTTAGGGTTAGGGTTAGGGTTAGGGTTAGGGTTAGGGTTAGGGTTAGGGTTAGGGTTAGGGTTAGGGTTAGGGTTAGGGTTAGGGTTAGGGTTAGGGTTAGGGTTAGGGTTAGGGTTAGGGTTAGGGTTAGGGTTAGGGTTAGGGTTAGGGTTAGGGTTAGGGTTAGGGTTAGGGTTAGGGTTAGGGTTAGGGTTAGGGTTAGGGTTAGGGTTAGGGTTAGGGTTAGGGTTAGGGTTAGGGTTAGGGTTAGGGTTAGGGTTAGGGTTAGGGTTAGGGTTAGGGTTAGGGTTAGGGTTAGGGTTAGGGTTAGGGTTAGGGTTAGGGTTAGGGTTAGGGTTAGGGTTAGGGTTAGGGTTAGGGTTAGGGTTAGGGTTAGGGTTAGGGTTAGGGTTAGGGTTAGGGTTAGGGTTAGGTTAGGGTTAGGGTTAGGGTTAGGGTTAGGGTTAGGGTTAGGGTTAGGGTTAGGGTTAGGGTTAGGGTTAGGGTTAGGGTTAGGGTTAGGGTTAGGGTTAGGGTTAGGGTTAGGGTTAGGGTTAGGGTTAGGGTTAGGGTTAGGGTTAGGGTTAGGGTTAGGGTTAGGGTTAGGGTTAGGGTTAGGGTTAGGGTTAGGGTTAGGGTTAGGGTTAGGGTTAGGGTTAGGGTTAGGGTTAGGGTTAGGGTTAGGGTTAGGGTTAGGGTTAGGTTAGGGTTAGGGTTAGGGTTAGGGTTAGGGTTAGGGTTAGGGTTAGGGTTAGGGTTAGGGTTAGGGTTAGGGTTAGGGTTAGGGTTAGGGTTAGGGTTAGGGTTAGGGTTAGGGTTAGGGTTAGGGTTAGGGTTAGGGTTAGGGTTAGGGTTAGGGTTAGGGTTAGGGTTAGGGTTAGGGTTAGGGTTAGGGTTAGGGTTAGGGTTAGGGTTAGGGTTAGGGTTAGGGTTAGGGTTAGGGTTAGGGTTAGGGTTAGGGTTAGGGTTAGGGTTAGGGTTAGGGTTAGGGTTAGGGTTAGGGTTAGGGTTAGGGTTAGGGTTAGGGTTAGGGTTAGGGTTAGGGTTAGGGTTAGGGTTAGGGTTAGGGTTAGGGTTAGGGTTAGGGTTAGGGTTAGGGTTAGGGTTAGGGTTAGGGTTAGGGTTAGGGTTAGGTTAGGGTTAGGGTTAGGGTTAGGGTTAGGGTTAGGGTTAGGGTTAGGGTTAGGGTTAGGGTTAGGGTTAGGGTTAGGGTTAGGGTTAGGGTTAGGGTTAGGGTTAGGGTTAGGGTTAGGGTTAGGGTTAGGGTTAGGGTTAGGTTAGGGTTAGGGTTAGGGTTAGGGTTAGGGTTAGGGTTAGGGTTAGGGTTAGGGTTAGGGTTAGGGTTAGGTTAGGGTTAGGGTTAGGGTTAGGGTTAGGGTTAGGGTTAGGGTTAGGGTTAGGGTTAGGGTTAGGGTTAGGGTTAGGGTTAGGGTTAGGGTTAGGGTTAGGGTTAGGGTTAGGGTTAGGGTTAGGGTTAGGGTTAGGGTTAGGGTTAGGGTTAGGGTTAGGGTTAGGGTTAGGGTTAGGGTTAGGGTTAGGGTTAGGGTTAGGGTTAGGGTTAGGGTTAGGGTTAGGGTTAGGGTTAGGGTTAGGGTTAGGGTTAGGGTTAGGTTAGGGTTAGGGTTAGGGTTAGGGTTAGGGTTAGGGTTAGGGTTAGGGTTAGGGTTAGGGTTAGGGTTAGGGTTAGGGTTAGGGTTAGGGTTAGGGTTAGGGTTAGGGTTAGGGTTAGGGTTAGGGTTAGGTTAGGGTTAGGGTTAGGGTTAGGGTTAGGGTTAGGGTTAGGGTAAAAAAAAGGGTTAGGTAGGTTAGGGTTAGGG
>NC_133182.1:80385000-80412500 GCF_049306965.1 Danio rerio | reverse complement strand
TAACCCTAACCCTAACCCTAACCCTAACCCTAACCCTAACCCTAACCCTACCCTAACCCTAACCCTAACCCTAACCCTAACCCTAACCCTAACCCTAACCCTAACCCTAACCCTAACCCTAACCCTAACCCTAACCCTAACCTAACCCTAACCCTAACCCTAACCCTAACCCTAACCCTAACCCTAACCCTAACCCTAACCCTAACCCTAACCCTAACCCTAACCCTAACCCTAACCCTAACCCTAACCCTAACCCTAACCCCTACCCTAACCCTAACCCTAACCCTAACCCTAACCCTAACCCTAACCCTAACCCTAACCTACCCTAACCCTAACCCTAACCCTAACCCTAACCCTAACCCTAACCCTAACCCTAACCCTAACCCTACCCCTAGTTGACTACCCCTAGTTGACTACCCCTAGTTGACTACCCCTAGTTGACTACCCCTAGTTGACTACCCCTAGTTGACTACCCCTAGTTGACTACCCCTAGTTGACTACCCCTAGTTGACTACCCCTAGTTGACTACCCCTAGTTGACTACCCCTAGTTGACTACCCCTAGTTGACTACCCCTAGTTGACTACCCCTAGTTGACTACCCCTAGTTGACTACCCCTAGTTGACTACCCCTAGTTGACTACCCCTAGTTGACTACCCCTAGTTGACTACCCCTAGTTGACTACCCCTAGTTGACTACCCCTAGTTGACTACCCCTAGTTGACTACCCCTAGTTGACTACCCCTAGTTGACTACCCCTAGTTGACTACCCCTAGTTGACTACCCCTAGTTGACTACCCCTAGTTGACTACCCCTAGTTGACTACCCCTAGTTGACTACCCCTAGTTGACTACCCCTAGTTGACTACCCCTAGTTGACTACCCCTAGTTGACTACCCCTAGTTGACTACCCCTAGTTGACTACCCCTAGTTGACTACCCCTAGTTGACTACCCCTAGTTGACTACCCCTAGTTGACTACCCCTAGTTGACTACCCCTAGTTGACTACCCCTAGTTGACTACCCCTAGTTGACTACCCCTAGTTGACTACCCCTAGTTGACTACCCCTAGTTGACTACCCCTAGTTGACTACCCCTAGTTGACTACCCCTAGTTGACTACCCCTAGTTGACTACCCCTAGTTGACTACCCCTAGTTGACTACCCCTAGTTGACTACCCCTAGTTGACTACCCCTAGTTGACTACCCCTAGTTGACTACCCCTAGTTGACTACCCCTAGTTGACTACCCCTAGTTGACTACCCCTAGTTGACTACCCCTAGTTGACTACCCCTAGTTGACTACCCCTAGTTGACTACCCCTAGTTGACTACCCCTAGTTGACTACCCCTAGTTGACTACCCCTAGTTGACTACCCCTAGTTGACTACCCCTAGTTGACTACCCCTAGTTGACTACCCCTAGTTGACTACCCCTAGTTGACTACCCCTAGTTGACTACCCCTAGTTGACTACCCCTAGTTGACTACCCCTAGTTGACTACCCCTAGTTGACTACCCCTAGTTGACTACCCCTAGTTGACTACCCCTAGTTGACTACCCCTAGTTGACTACCCCTAGTTGACTACCCCTAGTTGACTACCCCTAGTTGACTACCCCTAGTTGACTACCCCTAGTTGACTACCCCTAGTTGACTACCCCTAGTTGACTACCCCTAGTTGACTACCCCTAGTTGACTACCCCTAGTTGACTACCCCTAGTTGACTACCCCTAGTTGACTACCCCTAGTTGACTACCCCTAGTTGACTACCCCTAGTTGACTACCCCTAGTTGACTACCCCTAGTTGACTACCCCTAGTTGACTACCCCTAGTTGACTACCCCTAGTTGACTACCCCTAGTTGACTACCCCTAGTTGACTACCCCTAGTTGACTACCCCTAGTTGACTACCCCTAGTTGACTACCCCTAGTTGACTACCCCTAGTTGACTACCCCTAGTTGACTACCCCTAGTTGACTACCCCTAGTTGACTACCCCTAGTTGACTACCCCTAGTTGACTACCCCTAGTTGACTACCCCTAGTTGACTACCCCTAGTTGACTACCCCTAGTTGACTACCCCTAGTTGACTACCCCTAGTTGACTACCCCTAGTTGACTACCCCTAGTTGACTACCCCTAGTTGACTACCCCTAGTTGACTACCCCTAGTTGACTACCCCTAGTTGACTACCCCTAGTTGACTACCCCTAGTTGACTACCCCTAGTTGACTACCCCTAGTTGACTACCCCTAGTTGACTACCCCTAGTTGACTACCCCTAGTTGACTACCCCTAGTTGACTACCCCTAGTTGACTACCCCTAGTTGACTACCCCTAGTTGACTACCCCTAGTTGACTACCCCTAGTTGACTACCCCTAGTTGACTACCCCTAGTTGACTACCCCTAGTTGACTACCCCTAGTTGACTACCCCTAGTTGACTACCCCTAGTTGACTACCCCTAGTTGACTACCCCTAGTTGACTACCCCTAGTTGACTACCCCTAGTTGACTACCCCTAGTTGACTACCCCTAGTTGACTACCCCTAGTTGACTACCCCTAGTTGACTACCCCTAGTTGACTACCCCTAGTTGACTACCCCTAGTTGACTACCCCTAGTTGACTACCCCTAGTTGACTACCCCTAGTTGACTACCCCTAGTTGACTACCCCTAGTTGACTACCCCTAGTTGACTACCCCTAGTTGACTACCCCTAGTTGACTACCCCTAGTTGACTACCCCTAGTTGACTACCCCTAGTTGACTACCCCTAGTTGACTACCCCTAGTTGACTACCCCTAGTTGACTACCCCTAGTTGACTACCCCTAGTTGACTACCCCTAGTTGACTACCCCTAGTTGACTACCCCTAGTTGACTACCCCTAGTTGACTACCCCTAGTTGACTACCCCTAGTTGACTACCCCTAGTTGACTACCCCTAGTTGACTACCCCTAGTTGACTACCCCTAGTTGACTACCCCTAGTTGACTACCCCTAGTTGACTACCCCTAGTTGACTACCCCTAGTTGACTACCCCTAGTTGACTACCCCTAGTTGACTACCCCTAGTTGACTACCCCTAGTTGACTACCCCTAGTTGACTACCCCTAGTTGACTACCCCTAGTTGACTACCCCTAGTTGACTACCCCTAGTTGACTACCCCTAGTTGACTACCCCTAGTTGACTACCCCTAGTTGACTACCCCTAGTTGACTACCCCTAGTTGACTACCCCTAGTTGACTACCCCTAGTTGACTACCCCTAGTTGACTACCCCTAGTTGACTACCCCTAGTTGACTACCCCTAGTTGACTACCCCTAGTTGACTACCCCTAGTTGACTACCCCTAGTTGACTACCCCTAGTTGACTACCCCTAGTTGACTACCCCTAGTTGACTACCCCTAGTTGACTACCCCTAGTTGACTACCCCTAGTTGACTACCCCTAGTTGACTACCCCTAGTTGACTACCCCTAGTTGACTACCCCTAGTTGACTACCCCTAGTTGACTACCCCTAGTTGACTACCCCTAGTTGACTACCCCTAGTTGACTACCCCTAGTTGACTACCCCTAGTTGACTACCCCTAGTTGACTACCCCTAGTTGACTACCCCTAGTTGACTACCCCTAGTTGACTACCCCTAGTTGACTACCCCTAGTTGACTACCCCTAGTTGACTACCCCTAGTTGACTACCCCTAGTTGACTACCCCTAGTTGACTACCCCTAGTTGACTACCCCTAGTTGACTACCCCTAGTTGACTACCCCTAGTTGACTACCCCTAGTTGACTACCCCTAGTTGACTACCCCTAGTTGACTACCCCTAGTTGACTACCCCTAGTTGACTACCCCTAGTTGACTACCCCTAGTTGACTACCCCTAGTTGACTACCCCTAGTTGACTACCCCTAGTTGACTACCCCTAGTTGACTACCCCTAGTTGACTACCCCTAGTTGACTACCCCTAGTTGACTACCCCTAGTTGACTACCCCTAGTTGACTACCCCTAGTTGACTACCCCTAGTTGACTACCCCTAGTTGACTACCCCTAGTTGACTACCCCTAGTTGACTACCCCTAGTTGACTACCCCTAGTTGACTACCCCTAGTTGACTACCCCTAGTTGACTACCCCTAGTTGACTACCCCTAGTTGACTACCCCTAGTTGACTACCCCTAGTTGACTACCCCTAGTTGACTACCCCTAGTTGACTACCCCTAGTTGACTACCCCTAGTTGACTACCCCTAGTTGACTACCCCTAGTTGACTACCCCTAGTTGACTACCCCTAGTTGACTACCCCTAGTTGACTACCCCTAGTTGACTACCCCTAGTTGACTACCCCTAGTTGACTACCCCTAGTTGACTACCCCTAGTTGACTACCCCTAGTTGACTACCCCTAGTTGACTACCCCTAGTTGACTACCCCTAGTTGACTACCCCTAGTTGACTACCCCTAGTTGACTACCCCTAGTTGACTACCCCTAGTTGACTACCCCTAGTTGACTACCCCTAGTTGACTACCCCTAGTTGACTACCCCTAGTTGACTACCCCTAGTTGACTACCCCTAGTTGACTACCCCTAGTTGACTACCCCTAGTTGACTACCCCTAGTTGACTACCCCTAGTTGACTACCCCTAGTTGACTACCCCTAGTTGACTACCCCTAGTTGACTACCCCTAGTTGACTACCCCTAGTTGACTACCCCTAGTTGACTACCCCTAGTTGACTACCCCTAGTTGACTACCCCTAGTTGACTACCCCTAGTTGACTACCCCTAGTTGACTACCCCTAGTTGACTACCCCTAGTTGACTACCCCTAGTTGACTACCCCTAGTTGACTACCCCTAGTTGACTACCCCTAGTTGACTACCCCTAGTTGACTACCCCTAGTTGACTACCCCTAGTTGACTACCCCTAGTTGACTACCCCTAGTTGACTACCCCTAGTTGACTACCCCTAGTTGACTACCCCTAGTTGACTACCCCTAGTTGACTACCCCTAGTTGACTACCCCTAGTTGACTACCCCTAGTTGACTACCCCTAGTTGACTACCCCTAGTTGACTACCCCTAGTTGACTACCCCTAGTTGACTACCCCTAGTTGACTACCCCTAGTTGACTACCCCTAGTTGACTACCCCTAGTTGACTACCCCTAGTTGACTACCCCTAGTTGACTACCCCTAGTTGACTACCCCTAGTTGACTACCCCTAGTTGACTACCCCTAGTTGACTACCCCTAGTTGACTACCCCTAGTTGACTACCCCTAGTTGACTACCCCTAGTTGACTACCCCTAGTTGACTACCCCTAGTTGACTACCCCTAGTTGACTACCCCTAGTTGACTACCCCTAGTTGACTACCCCTAGTTGACTACCCCTAGTTGACTACCCCTAGTTGACTACCCCTAGTTGACTACCCCTAGTTGACTACCCCTAGTTGACTACCCCTAGTTGACTACCCCTAGTTGACTACCCCTAGTTGACTACCCCTAGTTGACTACCCCTAGTTGACTACCCCTAGTTGACTACCCCTAGTTGACTACCCCTAGTTGACTACCCCTAGTTGACTACCCCTAGTTGACTACCCCTAGTTGACTACCCCTAGTTGACTACCCCTAGTTGACTACCCCTAGTTGACTACCCCTAGTTGACTACCCCTAGTTGACTACCCCTAGTTGACTACCCCTAGTTGACTACCCCTAGTTGACTACCCCTAGTTGACTACCCCTAGTTGACTACCCCTAGTTGACTACCCCTAGTTGACTACCCCTAGTTGACTACCCCTAGTTGACTACCCCTAGTTGACTACCCCTAGTTGACTACCCCTAGTTGACTACCCCTAGTTGACTACCCCTAGTTGACTACCCCTAGTTGACTACCCCTAGTTGACTACCCCTAGTTGACTACCCCTAGTTGACTACCCCTAGTTGACTACCCCTAGTTGACTACCCCTAGTTGACTACCCCTAGTTGACTACCCCTAGTTGACTACCCCTAGTTGACTACCCCTAGTTGACTACCCCTAGTTGACTACCCCTAGTTGACTACCCCTAGTTGACTACCCCTAGTTGACTACCCCTAGTTGACTACCCCTAGTTGACTACCCCTAGTTGACTACCCCTAGTTGACTACCCCTAGTTGACTACCCCTAGTTGACTACCCCTAGTTGACTACCCCTAGTTGACTACCCCTAGTTGACTACCCCTAGTTGACTACCCCTAGTTGACTACCCCTAGTTGACTACCCCTAGTTGACTACCCCTAGTTGACTACCCCTAGTTGACTACCCCTAGTTGACTACCCCTAGTTGACTACCCCTAGTTGACTACCCCTAGTTGACTACCCCTAGTTGACTACCCCTAGTTGACTACCCCTAGTTGACTACCCCTAGTTGACTACCCCTAGTTGACTACCCCTAGTTGACTACCCCTAGTTGACTACCCCTAGTTGACTACCCCTAGTTGACTACCCCTAGTTGACTACCCCTAGTTGACTACCCCTAGTTGACTACCCCTAGTTGACTACCCCTAGTTGACTACCCCTAGTTGACTACCCCTAGTTGACTACCCCTAGTTGACTACCCCTAGTTGACTACCCCTAGTTGACTACCCCTAGTTGACTACCCCTAGTTGACTACCCCTAGTTGACTACCCCTAGTTGACTACCCCTAGTTGACTACCCCTAGTTGACTACCCCTAGTTGACTACCCCTAGTTGACTACCCCTAGTTGACTACCCCTAGTTGACTACCCCTAGTTGACTACCCCTAGTTGACTACCCCTAGTTGACTACCCCTAGTTGACTACCCCTAGTTGACTACCCCTAGTTGACTACCCCTAGTTGACTACCCCTAGTTGACTACCCCTAGTTGACTACCCCTAGTTGACTACCCCTAGTTGACTACCCCTAGTTGACTACCCCTAGTTGACTACCCCTAGTTGACTACCCCTAGTTGACTACCCCTAGTTGACTACCCCTAGTTGACTACCCCTAGTTGACTACCCCTAGTTGACTACCCCTAGTTGACTACCCCTAGTTGACTACCCCTAGTTGACTACCCCTAGTTGACTACCCCTAGTTGACTACCCCTAGTTGACTACCCCTAGTTGACTACCCCTAGTTGACTACCCCTAGTTGACTACCCCTAGTTGACTACCCCTAGTTGACTACCCCTAGTTGACTACCCCTAGTTGACTACCCCTAGTTGACTACCCCTAGTTGACTACCCCTAGTTGACTACCCCTAGTTGACTACCCCTAGTTGACTACCCCTAGTTGACTACCCCTAGTTGACTACCCCTAGTTGACTACCCCTAGTTGACTACCCCTAGTTGACTACCCCTAGTTGACTACCCCTAGTTGACTACCCCTAGTTGACTACCCCTAGTTGACTACCCCTAGTTGACTACCCCTAGTTGACTACCCCTAGTTGACTACCCCTAGTTGACTACCCCTAGTTGACTACCCCTAGTTGACTACCCCTAGTTGACTACCCCTAGTTGACTACCCCTAGTTGACTACCCCTAGTTGACTACCCCTAGTTGACTACCCCTAGTTGACTACCCCTAGTTGACTACCCCTAGTTGACTACCCCTAGTTGACTACCCCTAGTTGACTACCCCTAGTTGACTACCCCTAGTTGACTACCCCTAGTTGACTACCCCTAGTTGACTACCCCTAGTTGACTACCCCTAGTTGACTACCCCTAGTTGACTACCCCTAGTTGACTACCCCTAGTTGACTACCCCTAGTTGACTACCCCTAGTTGACTACCCCTAGTTGACTACCCCTAGTTGACTACCCCTAGTTGACTACCCCTAGTTGACTACCCCTAGTTGACTACCCCTAGTTGACTACCCCTAGTTGACTACCCCTAGTTGACTACCCCTAGTTGACTACCCCTAGTTGACTACCCCTAGTTGACTACCCCTAGTTGACTACCCCTAGTTGACTACCCCTAGTTGACTACCCCTAGTTGACTACCCCTAGTTGACTACCCCTAGTTGACTACCCCTAGTTGACTACCCCTAGTTGACTACCCCTAGTTGACTACCCCTAGTTGACTACCCCTAGTTGACTACCCCTAGTTGACTACCCCTAGTTGACTACCCCTAGTTGACTACCCCTAGTTGACTACCCCTAGTTGACTACCCCTAGTTGACTACCCCTAGTTGACTACCCCTAGTTGACTACCCCTAGTTGACTACCCCTAGTTGACTACCCCTAGTTGACTACCCCTAGTTGACTACCCCTAGTTGACTACCCCTAGTTGACTACCCCTAGTTGACTACCCCTAGTTGACTACCCCTAGTTGACTACCCCTAGTTGACTACCCCTAGTTGACTACCCCTAGTTGACTACCCCTAGTTGACTACCCCTAGTTGACTACCCCTAGTTGACTACCCCTAGTTGACTACCCCTAGTTGACTACCCCTAGTTGACTACCCCTAGTTGACTACCCCTAGTTGACTACCCCTAGTTGACTACCCCTAGTTGACTACCCCTAGTTGACTACCCCTAGTTGACTACCCCTAGTTGACTACCCCTAGTTGACTACCCCTAGTTGACTACCCCTAGTTGACTACCCCTAGTTGACTACCCCTAGTTGACTACCCCTAGTTGACTACCCCTAGTTGACTACCCCTAGTTGACTACCCCTAGTTGACTACCCCTAGTTGACTACCCCTAGTTGACTACCCCTAGTTGACTACCCCTAGTTGACTACCCCTAGTTGACTACCCCTAGTTGACTACCCCTAGTTGACTACCCCTAGTTGACTACCCCTAGTTGACTACCCCTAGTTGACTACCCCTAGTTGACTACCCCTAGTTGACTACCCCTAGTTGACTACCCCTAGTTGACTACCCCTAGTTGACTACCCCTAGTTGACTACCCCTAGTTGACTACCCCTAGTTGACTACCCCTAGTTGACTACCCCTAGTTGACTACCCCTAGTTGACTACCCCTAGTTGACTACCCCTAGTTGACTACCCCTAGTTGACTACCCCTAGTTGACTACCCCTAGTTGACTACCCCTAGTTGACTACCCCTAGTTGACTACCCCTAGTTGACTACCCCTAGTTGACTACCCCTAGTTGACTACCCCTAGTTGACTACCCCTAGTTGACTACCCCTAGTTGACTACCCCTAGTTGACTACCCCTAGTTGACTACCCCTAGTTGACTACCCCTAGTTGACTACCCCTAGTTGACTACCCCTAGTTGACTACCCCTAGTTGACTACCCCTAGTTGACTACCCCTAGTTGACTACCCCTAGTTGACTACCCCTAGTTGACTACCCCTAGTTGACTACCCCTAGTTGACTACCCCTAGTTGACTACCCCTAGTTGACTACCCCTAGTTGACTACCCCTAGTTGACTACCCCTAGTTGACTACCCCTAGTTGACTACCCCTAGTTGACTACCCCTAGTTGACTACCCCTAGTTGACTACCCCTAGTTGACTACCCCTAGTTGACTACCCCTAGTTGACTACCCCTAGTTGACTACCCCTAGTTGACTACCCCTAGTTGACTACCCCTAGTTGACTACCCCTAGTTGACTACCCCTAGTTGACTACCCCTAGTTGACTACCCCTAGTTGACTACCCCTAGTTGACTACCCCTAGTTGACTACCCCTAGTTGACTACCCCTAGTTGACTACCCCTAGTTGACTACCCCTAGTTGACTACCCCTAGTTGACTACCCCTAGTTGACTACCCCTAGTTGACTACCCCTAGTTGACTACCCCTAGTTGACTACCCCTAGTTGACTACCCCTAGTTGACTACCCCTAGTTGACTACCCCTAGTTGACTACCCCTAGTTGACTACCCCTAGTTGACTACCCCTAGTTGACTACCCCTAGTTGACTACCCCTAGTTGACTACCCCTAGTTGACTACCCCTAGTTGACTACCCCTAGTTGACTACCCCTAGTTGACTACCCCTAGTTGACTACCCCTAGTTGACTACCCCTAGTTGACTACCCCTAGTTGACTACCCCTAGTTGACTACCCCTAGTTGACTACCCCTAGTTGACTACCCCTAGTTGACTACCCCTAGTTGACTACCCCTAGTTGACTACCCCTAGTTGACTACCCCTAGTTGACTACCCCTAGTTGACTACCCCTAGTTGACTACCCCTAGTTGACTACCCCTAGTTGACTACCCCTAGTTGACTACCCCTAGTTGACTACCCCTAGTTGACTACCCCTAGTTGACTACCCCTAGTTGACTACCCCTAGTTGACTACCCCTAGTTGACTACCCCTAGTTGACTACCCCTAGTTGACTACCCCTAGTTGACTACCCCTAGTTGACTACCCCTAGTTGACTACCCCTAGTTGACTACCCCTAGTTGACTACCCCTAGTTGACTACCCCTAGTTGACTACCCCTAGTTGACTACCCCTAGTTGACTACCCCTAGTTGACTACCCCTAGTTGACTACCCCTAGTTGACTACCCCTAGTTGACTACCCCTAGTTGACTACCCCTAGTTGACTACCCCTAGTTGACTACCCCTAGTTGACTACCCCTAGTTGACTACCCCTAGTTGACTACCCCTAGTTGACTACCCCTAGTTGACTACCCCTAGTTGACTACCCCTAGTTGACTACCCCTAGTTGACTACCCCTAGTTGACTACCCCTAGTTGACTACCCCTAGTTGACTACCCCTAGTTGACTACCCCTAGTTGACTACCCCTAGTTGACTACCCCTAGTTGACTACCCCTAGTTGACTACCCCTAGTTGACTACCCCTAGTTGACTACCCCTAGTTGACTACCCCTAGTTGACTACCCCTAGTTGACTACCCCTAGTTGACTACCCCTAGTTGACTACCCCTAGTTGACTACCCCTAGTTGACTACCCCTAGTTGACTACCCCTAGTTGACTACCCCTAGTTGACTACCCCTAGTTGACTACCCCTAGTTGACTACCCCTAGTTGACTACCCCTAGTTGACTACCCCTAGTTGACTACCCCTAGTTGACTACCCCTAGTTGACTACCCCTAGTTGACTACCCCTAGTTGACTACCCCTAGTTGACTACCCCTAGTTGACTACCCCTAGTTGACTACCCCTAGTTGACTACCCCTAGTTGACTACCCCTAGTTGACTACCCCTAGTTGACTACCCCTAGTTGACTACCCCTAGTTGACTACCCCTAGTTGACTACCCCTAGTTGACTACCCCTAGTTGACTACCCCTAGTTGACTACCCCTAGTTGACTACCCCTAGTTGACTACCCCTAGTTGACTACCCCTAGTTGACTACCCCTAGTTGACTACCCCTAGTTGACTACCCCTAGTTGACTACCCCTAGTTGACTACCCCTAGTTGACTACCCCTAGTTGACTACCCCTAGTTGACTACCCCTAGTTGACTACCCCTAGTTGACTACCCCTAGTTGACTACCCCTAGTTGACTACCCCTAGTTGACTACCCCTAGTTGACTACCCCTAGTTGACTACCCCTAGTTGACTACCCCTAGTTGACTACCCCTAGTTGACTACCCCTAGTTGACTACCCCTAGTTGACTACCCCTAGTTGACTACCCCTAGTTGACTACCCCTAGTTGACTACCCCTAGTTGACTACCCCTAGTTGACTACCCCTAGTTGACTACCCCTAGTTGACTACCCCTAGTTGACTACCCCTAGTTGACTACCCCTAGTTGACTACCCCTAGTTGACTACCCCTAGTTGACTACCCCTAGTTGACTACCCCTAGTTGACTACCCCTAGTTGACTACCCCTAGTTGACTACCCCTAGTTGACTACCCCTAGTTGACTACCCCTAGTTGACTACCCCTAGTTGACTACCCCTAGTTGACTACCCCTAGTTGACTACCCCTAGTTGACTACCCCTAGTTGACTACCCCTAGTTGACTACCCCTAGTTGACTACCCCTAGTTGACTACCCCTAGTTGACTACCCCTAGTTGACTACCCCTAGTTGACTACCCCTAGTTGACTACCCCTAGTTGACTACCCCTAGTTGACTACCCCTAGTTGACTACCCCTAGTTGACTACCCCTAGTTGACTACCCCTAGTTGACTACCCCTAGTTGACTACCCCTAGTTGACTACCCCTAGTTGACTACCCCTAGTTGACTACCCCTAGTTGACTACCCCTAGTTGACTACCCCTAGTTGACTACCCCTAGTTGACTACCCCTAGTTGACTACCCCTAGTTGACTACCCCTAGTTGACTACCCCTAGTTGACTACCCCTAGTTGACTACCCCTAGTTGACTACCCCTAGTTGACTACCCCTAGTTGACTACCCCTAGTTGACTACCCCTAGTTGACTACCCCTAGTTGACTACCCCTAGTTGACTACCCCTAGTTGACTACCCCTAGTTGACTACCCCTAGTTGACTACCCCTAGTTGACTACCCCTAGTTGACTACCCCTAGTTGACTACCCCTAGTTGACTACCCCTAGTTGACTACCCCTAGTTGACTACCCCTAGTTGACTACCCCTAGTTGACTACCCCTAGTTGACTACCCCTAGTTGACTACCCCTAGTTGACTACCCCTAGTTGACTACCCCTAGTTGACTACCCCTAGTTGACTACCCCTAGTTGACTACCCCTAGTTGACTACCCCTAGTTGACTACCCCTAGTTGACTACCCCTAGTTGACTACCCCTAGTTGACTACCCCTAGTTGACTACCCCTAGTTGACTACCCCTAGTTGACTACCCCTAGTTGACTACCCCTAGTTGACTACCCCTAGTTGACTACCCCTAGTTGACTACCCCTAGTTGACTACCCCTAGTTGACTACCCCTAGTTGACTACCCCTAGTTGACTACCCCTAGTTGACTACCCCTAGTTGACTACCCCTAGTTGACTACCCCTAGTTGACTACCCCTAGTTGACTACCCCTAGTTGACTACCCCTAGTTGACTACCCCTAGTTGACTACCCCTAGTTGACTACCCCTAGTTGACTACCCCTAGTTGACTACCCCTAGTTGACTACCCCTAGTTGACTACCCCTAGTTGACTACCCCTAGTTGACTACCCCTAGTTGACTACCCCTAGTTGACTACCCCTAGTTGACTACCCCTAGTTGACTACCCCTAGTTGACTACCCCTAGTTGACTACCCCTAGTTGACTACCCCTAGTTGACTACCCCTAGTTGACTACCCCTAGTTGACTACCCCTAGTTGACTACCCCTAGTTGACTACCCCTAGTTGACTACCCCTAGTTGACTACCCCTAGTTGACTACCCCTAGTTGACTACCCCTAGTTGACTACCCCTAGTTGACTACCCCTAGTTGACTACCCCTAGTTGACTACCCCTAGTTGACTACCCCTAGTTGACTACCCCTAGTTGACTACCCCTAGTTGACTACCCCTAGTTGACTACCCCTAGTTGACTACCCCTAGTTGACTACCCCTAGTTGACTACCCCTAGTTGACTACCCCTAGTTGACTACCCCTAGTTGACTACCCCTAGTTGACTACCCCTAGTTGACTACCCCTAGTTGACTACCCCTAGTTGACTACCCCTAGTTGACTACCCCTAGTTGACTAATTAATAATTAATAATTATGTATTATAAAGAATATTATTATATTAATAAATAACTACTAATTCAGTAAACTAGGGGTTCAGTTCAGTAGGGGTAATGTTCTCAACTTAAGAACTGACCAGATTTTGTTTAGGGTTGTGTGTTAAAATTAGATTCTTCAGTTACAAATTATCTGGTTTTAGGGTTAAGTTTGAGGGAAGGTTGTTATTCACAATTAGGTTCTACTTAAGGTTAGACATGGTATAGTCAATTTTGCTTCAATGCTTAAAGAAATGATTTGTTGCTCTGAGAAGTTCGTTTAGGATTGGTTAAGAAACCCTTGTGGTTAGTGTTAGGTGTAAGAACGTGGTATATTCTGGTCTACAAAAAAAAAATAAAAATAAAAAAAAAAAAAGTAGATGAAGATTCAAAATGCTTGTTGAGACAATGCAAGAAAGAGCTGAACATTGAACAATCTTGGTGATTGGTGTGTGGATGGAATAAATGATGATTCAAGTGACATAGTATCCAAGTAGATAATGTCGATCCAAGATAAAGGCTAGTGTTCGAAGAGAAAAGAAAAAGGATTGTTCAACTGATTAGTTTTCAAAGATTGCACTAAAAAAATCCAGATGACCAAGATGTAGATTTAAAAAAAAAAAAAAAAAAAAATGCATATGAAAGATCCAATAGATGATCTGACATTAAAATGATCCGAATAAGCAAACTCTTTTTGGTTGGCAGATTCTATTTATAAAAAGTATGAACATGATCCAAATACATGCCAAGCTTCTTTCTGTTGTTTAGGGGTGAGGGTTGGTTAGGGCTGTTTCGTTCGCATTAAATTTAGTTACTTATGTTAGGCCATATTTGCTGCTATATATTCTTCTACGTAACAGTTCAGAAAGAGGAACCCAGGGATGTTAGACCTTTTTAGGCCATGCACTCCAGCCTTTCTGGGCTTCATGTTCCCACACACCACACTCAAAAAAATTAATTTTGGCTTTTGTTGGTCCAAACAATATAACCATGTTTAAATTAAACAATTTGCTTATGTTTGTGTACTAAAAATAAAATTGTGTTGGAAAAAATTAGAAAAAGCAAGTTTTCATATGTAAACAGCTTGCTTAATTAACATGAATGAAAGGGAGTTGTTGCTTCTGCAGTACTGCATTTTGGTCAATAGGTGGAGTAATCTGCACATGCGCAGTTTCAAAACACAGGAAGTAAGAAGATTCAAACCACAACGATCACTCTCAGCTCTTTTAGATTGGCGCCATAATATGGGAATCAAAAGATGAAGATTACAGTACAAATTGAGAACGTGCACAGAAAACTTTCCCCAATGTGGACACACAGGTGAGATTTTTTTACTTTGTATGTATTTATATTGAGGCTGTGACAACATTTGAATCATTAATGAACTTCCTTGTAATACTATGTTGTGTTTGTGTATAGTATTGTTATGAAATTGTCATGTTTCCTGTGTCTTTTCACATTAAAGGCAGATAAATTTCTAGTTTTTTTTGCATTCCTGTGAAATTTTATACTTGGTATATATTAACCCCAAAATAGAGTTGCAAACGTTGGTAGTAAGAAATAGTCTAATTTTAAATAAGTGTCAAGCAGTTTGTCAAGTTTTAATGCCAGTTTATTTAACTTACATAATAATTAAAGGGTGGTGTTGGCACAAGCATATGTGACACTTAAATAGGATGACATCTAGCATGATGACATATTTAATGTAAGCTTTTGTTTGGTCATCTAGCACATTTAAACTTAAGTTTAGTAGTTTGCAGTTTTTTTTTTTTTTTCCATTTTCATTATTATAAATATTATTCTAAATGCTATATATTTATACTATTATATTTTATTATTACAAAACTTTGCTCAATCGCATCTTTTTTTCTCCCTCAGGTTTACAGCTCAGCCTGTCCCATATATGGTTGAGGAGACTGTGGATAATCCAGGTACTATGCCTTTAGATGCCTAGACACACATTAAAATGATGTACAGTAAACATTACTAGTAATTAACTACTTATTTAGTAAATTACTAATTGTCATTTCATGTCGTTTAGAACATCACCAGTGGAAAAAAGGTGTGAATGCATCCTCAAAGACCTTGTGAGGGAGTACACGGTAAGCTATTTACTTTTTTACATTTTGCATTTTCCTCTTAAACCAATTCCTCCATTCACCTTTGATCTGTTGGTAAACGTTTTATTTTTTTACTTGACATTTTTAGGATGCTGGACATGATGAAGCACAAACCTTGATGTGCAACACTACCTTATGAATCTACAGTAGTTACATTAACATTTAGCAGACTCTTTTGTCTAAAGTGACTTACAATTAAGACATTCAGCAAATCAACAAGAAGAGGCGATACACCCAACATGTGCTAATTATACAAAAAATTTAAGAATTAAGAATGCTTCTACATGTGGTTTGTCAAGCCCACTCACCTGTGTGAAGCAGACTTCATGCACAATGTTTTGTGTTTTTTTTTTTTTTAGATATAAGGAGTGGTTGTAAGAAAGTCTTGTGCAAATGTGCAGAAATGGTGCCCAGAGAGATGAATGTGTCTAGCTATTACGTTCTGTGATGGTTGGTCTAATTTATGGTGTAATGCTGATCGTGTTACTTTGCTTTAAAGTGGTAATCTTTCTTTGAGCAACTGAAGTGTTATCTGCTTTTTCAGTGTACAGCATAGTTTACAAAAGAAGAATTAATTTTTCTAAGTATATTTTTGTGACTCATTTAATGGCAGAATATTATTTTTAAATGTTTTGTAATATATGAAACTAATTTGAAAACTGTATTTTATGATGTTTTTGTAAGCTTATTTTTGTAAATCATTTATTGATTTTAATGTACTTAATACTTTTATTACTATTATTTTAATAGTATATTGTACATACAGTATTTTAACTTATTGTAATAAGTGAAGATACAGATAAAGACAATATTTTGATTTTGATAATCGTTTTATTGCTGTACAATTTGTAAAACTGTAAAAATGCTATTGAATAAACTCAATGAAACAGAAACTATTTTTATTTGGTTAAACATAACAATATAAATTTTAGAATAATTGAACTTAAATAACTACATTGATTAAAGCTAAATTATGAATGCTACATTGATTGAACTAAACAACATTACCTTTATGTAACTAACTTAAGTTCACTAAAATAAATATTCTTTCTTTAAGGTAACTTAACTCAGTTACGTGGAACCAGTGGACAAAAAAAAAAAAAAAAAAAAAAAAAAAAGTTAATTAACGCCAACATTTTTTTGAGTGCAGTCTTTAGTCCATTCCCAGTCCATATGGGACAGGACACAGAGGTGAGCAAAGAGTTAGTTAATTTTTAGGTTAAGATTAAATTGCCATTTCATTCTCCCCTTTCTATAGATCCAAGCTTTATCTAAACTCATTTAAAAGCAAAAAAAAACTTTGTGGTTACGTGTAGGGGTCAGGGCAATATTCCAGTCCAGAAAAAGTAGATACAGTATTTAAAATGCTGGGTAATAGATGATCAAAGTTTAGTTTGATTGTTTAATTCATCCCTACTTTTAGAATTAGTTCCTAAAATTTACAATAGCAGTCACCAAGCCTCTTTAAAATAATAAAAACTGCTTAATGCTAAATTAGAAAAAGCAGGTTTTAGTCTAATTTTCTATTAAATATGCTATAAAAATGTCATCTGCTCAACTTAAAGAAATGACCGCTTTCCCACTATTGTGCCAAACTTTAAGAACCCTTCGGTACAGTTAGTTGTTTCTCCACTGAGCCTGGAACCATGTAGCACGATTACAAACTGTTCTCAGCCAGGAGTTCTAAGCACGGTTAAGACAGTGCTGAACTGTGCCAATAGATTGTGTGTTGATGTCAGGGCTGTTACCAAGCTACCACAGCTGGCTCAGAAGCATGCTAGCTAGACATCCACAAGTAAACTTCATTGAATAAAAGAAAATTATACAGGTCAAACAATAATTTAAGGGTTTAAACCATAGAGCAGTCTCGAAGAAAACTGAATAACTAATTTCATTGACTTATTTTATACATTCTTCATTTTCTAACCAGTCATCTAAAATGATGAAATAGACTAATATTTTATTAATGGCTAGTTTAATAATTTAATTGACATCCTAAGCAATTGAGACCATTAATTCGACCTGACTGATGCAAGATTTGCACACAGCACTGTATTTGGTAGCACAAATCTCGCTCTGATCCAGGATATAATTAAACCAATGACTACATGCAGATTTTTTCCTGCTGCGCATCGAATAAAGCAAATAAATGCTCAACGCCTATGGTAGTAAGTCAACTTTCAATTATTTTTGGACTTTGCTCTAAAGCTTTAGAGTGGCACTGCTGTCCAAGGTACTGTTGTATGATTTCCTAGTCTATATATGCTCTAAACTAATCACATGAATGAATTTAATAAACTAATTGTCGGTAGTGCTCTCAAAATAATCACTAGGTTTTGACATGAGCAATTCAGCATTTCAGCTGTAGGCTTTTATGATTCAGTTATACACAACTTTGACATTTATGGGGCTGTGTAACGTTTGTGTGTTTTGTTCCCTGATCTTTAATATATACTGGGTAGCTATGCAAATATTTTTTAAAAATGTCAAGCTGATAAATGGTGCTTTATATCCTGATGCATTCATTCATTTAACTTGCTGCGCTCATTTAATGTTAATACTTAATAGCCATTAACACAGGTGTCAAACTCAGTTCCAAAAGGGCCGCAGCTCTGCAGTTTAGTTTCAACCCCAATTAAACACCTGATCAAACTAATTGAATCCTTCAGGCTTGTTTGAAACCTACAGGTGTGTTGGAGCAGGGTTGGAACTAAACTGTGCAGGGCTTCAGCCCTCCAGGAATCGAGTTTGACACCCCTGGGTTAAGGAGTTATATTTTACCATCAAAATGTTGCATGTTGTATAATCATCATAGATCATAAAAATTAAAGCTGAGTGCCATTAGGTAAAGAGCTTGCTCACTTTTGACAAGGCCCGTCCAAAAAACATTTGCTATTGTAATACAAATGCACTGTTGCATTATCATAGTTTAATTTTGTCATGGTTAGAGATCTTAATTGAATGTTTACAGGGGGAATAACCGTATTTGTTACATTTGTCATTTCTACTCCAAATAAAATTTAGCCAGAGGCACACAACATGACCTCTAAAAAAAAAAAGATGCTGTAACATGTACCTATATGTAGCACCCCAATATGATAGAGCGGCATGGCAGTTATTCAGTTTAATTGAACAAAGGAAGCTGTTTACATTGCATTAAAGGCAACTACTGATGGGTTGCGTAATGTTTCAAAGAGCTATGCTTCCACAAAATGGAGCGGTTCCATTTAGAGAACAATTCAGCATGAGTGGAAAAGCAGCTGAAGTTTATGAAAAATTTTAATCGGGATGTAGAGAATCTCATAGCACAGAAAAAGCACTCCTAAAGGTGTATTTATACTTCTGCTTAGAGCACACATATGCTTCAGCACAGCCTGTACATGGTCACATAGCCCTTGCTGTGGCAGTCAGACACTGATGCACACCAATGAATAGAGCAAGCTGTGATTGGTCAGCTTTGTAGAGCTGACAAGTGTGCCCTAACCTAGTCCTCAGCTTCAGTCAGTAATTTGGGGGCTATTTCTGACAGCAACCTGTGTAAGGCCAGATTAAAACAAGTAGACGAAGAGGATTCAAAATGCTGGGTAATCAAGACATCCAAAAAAAAGAACTTAACATGTAGTAATCTTGGTGAAAGATCTATGATTGGAATGAAAGACATAGTATCCAAGTAGATGACATTGATCCAAAATAACAGGCTAGTGTTTAAGAGATCAAATGATTGAGAAACTGAAGAGTGTTTCAAAGAATACTAAGGAAATCCAGGGGACAAAGATGTAGATACAGGAAACAATGATAAAGATGAAAGATCAAATAGATAATCTGAGATGAAAGTTATTCAAGTTAACACCAAACCCCTTTTGGTTGGGGCTTAATTCAATAGAAAAGTAGATGAACATTATCTAAATACATGCCAAGCCTCTTTTGGTCGTTTAGGGGTGGGGGTTGGTTAGGGCTGTTTCAATCTATAAAAAGTAGATTTAGTTACTGCTGATGTAGACACCCGCTGCTATAATTTCTCTTTTTTTTTACAGTTCAGAACAAGGAACCAAAGGATTCTAGAACAGGTTACGCCATGCACTCCCAGCCTTTCTGGGCTTCAGGTTCATGCACCAGTCCCCAAGTTCCTCCCCACAATATATATGGGACAGGACACAGGTGGGCAAAGAGTTAGGATTAATGTTTAGGCTAATCCAGAGTAAACTGCCATCTTGATCTTAGGATTAATAGGATTAAGCTAACTAAGGTTTTGTTCTCTGATCTTTAATATATACTGGGTAGCTATGCAAATATTTTCTGTCAAGCAGGAATGTGTACAACTTGTTAATATAAGACATCAATTCATACAATAAAATGACAATACAAAAGCAGCATTTTACTAAATATCAGTTCTTTATGTCCTGATATGAGTTTTATTAGTTTTTCACTTGCTGCATTCATTTAATGCTTGACTACTGAAACAGTCATCGCTTAAAGGGTTTACCATCAAATGTGGCATATTTTTTGTCATTAACTTTTGATAAACAGCTGTGTAATGTCATTTATAGTTAAATGAAATTTTAGTGCTATATTTTTTATTAGTTTTAGTGCCTGCTCACTTGCAAGGCCTATCCAAAAATATATTTCTGCTAGTATAATTCAATGCACTGTTGCATTATTATGGTTTAATCAGGTTCAAAGATTAAATATATAATTTATTCCCTCTAATCATTTTCAGTAATTTTACATTTTGGTAATTCTCTTCAAATAAAATTTAGCCAGAGCCGCACAACATATGACCTATGAAGGTTATGAATCTGAGAAGATCTGGTGTTTTGAGGTGTCCCTATGGAAGTTCTGATTTTACTCCCTAACCTTAATCCTAGTAAATTCTGGGGTTACAAGTCTTTTAGTAGATCTTGAGTTGAATTGACTTTTTGAAAAGTTCTCGAATGACTGGTGTAGGTGGTGTTGATGCACAATGTGCTGTTGTGTGGAGGTGCTAATCACCAGTAGAAGACTGGGCTTCATTTAAGGCCATTCACCCAAGACCACCGTCCCTGCGTGCTGTCCAAGTGGACCCAGGGGGGCTGAATACTTACCACTCCCCCAAGTGACCTTTTGTTAACACCGCAAGGTTGCCCAGGTCACCCGAGAAGAGTCTGAAGAGGTTTCTGTTTGGGGCCTACTCTGGCTATTCCAGAGACCAGGCTCCCCAGGACCCCAGATATCTCCAGGGAACAGGAGAGCCCTTGCCCAAATCAGCTGAATCTAACAGGTAGATTCAGGAGTAAAAGTTGGCCATGAACATGTCATTGCCTTCTCACTCCCTGCTGATTTTCTCCAGAATACCACCAGTCAACATTCAAGGAGTTCCATAATGCAAAATGACTTAAAAACTTGCTTAAATGTGACCAGAAGCATCCAAAGAGATAATCCTGACCTCCCACTCATAAAGCAAAACATAATATTTTAGGAGGCCAGGTCGAGGTTCAGTCTGGCGGATATATTGCAATGAATATATCATTCTTCTACCAGACCCCTCCTCTAAGGCAATGCAAGAACCAATCCGACATCATCCTAATAAAGGACAACCGTTGGGAGCATTACCCTGAGGAAGTGGTGAGTCTGGCCCATTGACAAGGTGTTGAGACACAGCATTTCGGCAACGGTGAGTGATTTCATGACCATTTGCTTGTTTGTGTTTTTCTTTGTTCTTGTTTGCATATTTTCATTCAGAATATGATTGTCTGATGTCTAGGTTGTTTTCTCATACTTTGATTATGATATTTAAACTAATAAAGCCCTCTAAATTTGTGTTCTATTGGAGAATAGACCATATGCAAATGACTCATTACTATTCGTGTTTTTGAACCAATCACGTTTGTTCTCTGTTGAGTGTGCTGTAGGTCAGTTTTAATCCCTTATATCTCCATTGTTTTTTAATATTTTGTTTTCATTTTTCAGCATTTCAATCTGTATAATATGTAGAAAAGTGTTGAATAAAAAAAATGTCATTACAGATAAAAAAATATATTTTTATAGGTTACCATCTTTGAGGAGTAGAGCTGATTTAGTGGGGTCCCTCAAAATCGCCTTAATATCTAAGTTGAATATCAACTCTCATAATGCTAATTGATTTATGTAAATCAGTTGCCATTACAGATTAAGTGACCATAAAATACAAAGTACAGTTTCAACATTTCTTTCTTATTTTAAATATATAATGCTCAAATTTTTTATTAGTACATACTTTGAAAAAAATATCAAGAATTAGATTAATTAATAAAGACTTGGTCTCTTTCACTTCTCATGATACAAAAGGTTACTCCTGATGTTGCTCTGGTTTCTAATATGAGTAGAAAAGAACGAGCACCTATAAACAGAATGAGAATGAGACATAGAAATTAAAATAGATCTCTTTACTGAATGGGAAAACATGGAACAGGATTATGAAATCAGTGTCAGGAGTATGAGACAGTGAAACATGTATTGATGTCATGTAGTCAATTTATACAAGACAGACAAGAAATGGCAACTGAACTGATAAGTTTCATAAATGCAGAAATAAATACCAATAGTATATTAGAATGTGCAGAAGAAAGGAAGGAAGTGTTTGATAAATTTCTGGACTGAAAACTGGACTGGAAAAAAAAGAATATAGAGTAAAAGAAAATAATACAAAAGGGGGCAGTAATGCAACAAACAGGATGCCAGCTGCCATTAAAACCTAAAGAAGAAGAAGATGATGATGATGATGATGATGATGATGCTCTGGTTTCTCCAATGCTTCCAGAAACTGCTCAGAGGATCCTGAACCAGACATGTTGACTGATTTGAGTGAGTTTAAACACACTGGAGCCAGCCAAAGTCTCTTTTATTATCTCTTTTACCATGTTTGGCTCTGTATACAGCAGGACTGCACATTTTAAAGTTTTATGTGGTGGAATTAAATGAGTAAATGCAGTTGTCTAATGTTTTCACTGTTATTAGACTGTTTGGTGTGAAGGTGATATACTAAGAAATATTACTACACCATGCCATTAAGGTGAAGTTAGTTTTATATGTGCACATTCATTAATCCAACTCGTGAAACGCTCCCGATAAAGTTTACCATGGTACTTTGAATATTAGTCTTGAAACTACACGTAAACATGACCTCAAAACAACATCCGCAGAACTATTTATTTGACTGTGAACACTGCTGTTCTCTGATATTTACTGGCTGCTCATTTAATTTTACTATTTACAATTTGCAAAGAATACTCTTCTGAAATTATATTATTAAGGAGAAAGTCTGAATGTAAAAGCAGCTTTAGCCCAATCGGCATGCGTTTGCTGACGTTCTGCTCAGTGCTGCTGTATTTCCATGTCAATGTTGGTCAGTTTATCCAGAAAACTTTTAGCCATGATTGTGTTTCTGCTTTATATAGACTCATACTGTACACCCTAAAAAGCTGCTAAATAACACCAAAGGTGGTTCTTTGGCTCGTAATAAAAGGGGAACCGGGTGCTTTACAGCAACTTAAGAGATAGATGCTATATAGTACTTTTTATAGAAACTTTTTGCTGCCATATAGCACCTACATTGTTAAAATAATAATAATAAATTGGTATTTTTTTCATGATTTTGTTGGAGAATACCAGCAGCTGTGGTTTCTAGTAAACAAAACAACAAACATAAACATTTTTTTTAGCAATCCTCGATTATGATATAAGTAACTCATTATCAGCAGCTGTGCTTCCCTGTTTCTTGGGCACTCAGTAGTGTGGACACTTAGAAGTTCATTTAAAACTGAGCATTTTGCTGTAGGGTTAAACCTTCTCCACTTGATTAATCTTATTATAGTCTGGCTCTGGATGGATTCCTTCAGATTTGCCTGTATGTCACATCTTCTGCTCCAGCAGTTGGTTTTACAGCAGCACTTCTCATGTTGGCAGCCTTGCTCAGCGAGAAGCTTCCACATTTAGTTGTGCACAGGTGTGAATGCTGTTTTGTGTTTCATATATGCTGTGATAAACGCATTTTATAATTATTAAAGTTATATTACGGTGAAGCAGAGGGTAACTCTGTCACCTCACAGCAAGAGGGTCGCAGGCTTGAGTCCTGGCTGGGTCAGTTGGTGTTTCTGTGTGGAGTTTGCATGTTCTCTCCGTGTTGGCGTGGGTTTCCTCCGGGTGCTCTGGTTTCCCCCACAGTCCAACCACACTGGCCGTAGTGTATGAGTGTGTATGGGTGTTTCCCTGTACTGGGTTGCAGTAGGAGGGGCATCCACTTTATCAAACATATGCTGGATAAGTTGGCAGTTCATTCCGCTGTGGTGGCCCCTGATGAATAAAAGGACTACGCTGAAAACAAAATGAATGAATGAAATGAATTTTATGCCATTTAATAAAGATTACGGCCAGTTCCCCATTTCATCAAGTGAAAAGGTAATAAACGTCACACATGACTGATTTTATCCTACTTAAATATTTGAAATGTAATGTTGCGCATTACCTTGAGCAGCTGTTTCCCCATGCCGTGTGTCTGCCTGATGCAGTGGTGTTGCTGTATTAAACATCTGCTCATGTCTGCTGTACCTCTGCATGAGCACATCACGTTCAGCTGGAGACAGAAATGCTGATCTCTTCAGCCGTCTGAACAATGCAGGTTAGTTCCCTCTTGACCCTCTCTAGTGTCTGTACAGCTCTACATGTCTCTGAGCACCACATTCAGCATTGAGTAAAGCACGTGGAGCGTACTGGACACTTTAAACGTATTAAATGACTGATTATTTTCATAATTATGAGATAAATAAACAGAGAGAGTCTCCTGCAGCAGACACAGACAAACCTGCAGTCCAGTAAAAGAGCAACTGTACCCTGACAAGTGCAGACGCCGCTGGACTGAACACAAAACCCTGCGAGCCCAAACCCTCTGATTAACTCAGCAGCAGGTTCAGAATAGTAGCTCTGTTTACAGTTATAGAGACGAACGCTCCCATACAACAACAACAATAATAACAACAACAATAATATAATAATCAGCGGAGTAAGCCACATCTGCAGCCGCAGCCGCATGCAGGCTCTGATCACTGAAGCTGACAGTAAACAGTGTTCTGATTTACACACAGCATTACTGATCTGGCTAAACACACACACACACACACACACACACACACACACACACCGCCGTGTGAGATTGAGCAGGACTGCAGATCAGTGCTGTGTCCATATATTAAACACATCTTCAGGTTGTGCCTGAGCAGCAGTTATCTTTAATATCTTCAGTGTGTAGTGACGATGTTGGCGTTATGAGAGTGTGTCCAGCTCTATATCTCGAAGTTTCGGTTGATCCATGTTAGAAGAATGAATCGCGTTTCTCGTATAAAACTACATTACCCACAACCCCCGCGGCAGACCGGAAAGCGCGTGGATTTACCACAGATCTGCTTCTAGCAGAATAAAGCACACACACACACACACACACACACACACACACACACGCACGTGTCGAGTTCAGCTCGTAGCGCTGTGATTATTTGCAGCAGTGTTCCTGTGTGTGTGTGTGATCCTGAGCGTGAGTGTGTGTGTGTGTGTTCCTCCGCAGTGACATTATTCTCAGACTGACAGATGGCGTGAAGCAGACGGGCGGAAAGTAGGACAGCGGATCCGGTGTTTACGGTGACCGGGCGCGCGTGTTTACATAGTGTGTTTATCGCGTCGCGATGGTGGATAACCGGCACGCCACAGCGCTGGTGATCGCCGCGGTGCTCAGCCTGCTGGCGGCCGTGTATGTGTCGGTGTCGATCGGTTCCCCGCACTGGTACCGGTACTGCAGCCCTCCGGTTCGCGCGGAGCCCAACGCCACCGAGCTGCGCGCGCTGCAGGAGGAGTTTCTGGACGGAGATTTCGACGAGAAAACCGCGAGCGACGCGCTGTTCCGCATGAACGGGACCGTCGGGCTGTGGTGGCGGTGCGTGCAGACGCCCACTGACGCGCACTGGTACCGGGAGCCCGGTAACTGACCCTGCGTTATTATCATCATCACTGTTACTGTTACTGTTGTCCAGCAGTGTCTGCTCGGTTCTCCGTCATCTCTGAGCGGGTGTGTGTCGCTTCTCTCCCGCAGACCCGCAGATGGTGATGGAGTGTGTGAGCTTCTCCCTCTCTCAGCAGTTCACACCCAAATACAGAGAGCCGGGAAACCACAACAGCGGAGAGGACATGATCCGGACCTGTGAGTAACACACACACACACACACACACACACACACACACACACACACACACACACACACACACTGAGACACAGAGACACAGAGACAGACAGACAGACTAACACACAAGACAGACTAACATACACACACACACACAAACAGACAGACCAAGAGACTAACACACACACACATGAGCTGTATTGTTATGGCTTTAGTGTTTGTTTCATCATTTCTACTCTTGATTTGTCTGATCAGTTTATCTGGAAACTTCTGAACCGACGTGCTGAAATCAGATCTCAGAGATGTAGAATAATGTAACTGCTCATGCCCTGTGTGTGCGTGCGTGCGTGCGTGTGCGTGTGTGTGTGTAGACCTGTGGCGCTGTCAGCTCCTCCTGCCGCTGGCTGCTCTCCTTCTGGTCCTGTTCTCGGCTCTGCTGGGCTTCTGCGCATGTGTGTGTGGGAGTGTGACGCCGGCGCTGTTCATTGGGCTGCTGCATCTGCTGGCAGGTCAGAGTGTGTTTCTGTCTGCCTGTGTGTTATCATTCAGCGTGTGTGTTATTATAGTGTGTGTGTGTGTGTGTACGCACAGGTCTGTGTTCTCTGGCCACCGTCTGCTGTTTCCTGGCTGGGACGGATCTGCTGCACCGTGTGTCGGTGCTGCCGGACCGTGTGGACGCGGCGCTGGGCTGGGCGCTGTACCTGATGCTGATGGCGGCGCCGCTGCTGATGATGGCGGCGGCACTGATGGTGTGGGCAGCGCGCAGCCACGGGCAGAACTACGCTCGCATGACGGCGTACAGGGTCGCTTAGAGGACTCACACACACACTCACACACACACACACACACACACACACTCACAGTCCTGTGTCCCGGTGTGTTCTCCTCAGCGCTGCACTGATGTTCTGCTGTACTGACGGTGTTCTCGCCCTCCTCCACCCTCACAGGACTCAATCTGCTAACTCATGCTCATGTTGACTCTGAGGAGGGTCCACAGTGACTCAAGCCCCCCCGAGTCTGTGTGTGTTCCAGTTTAAGTCCCCACTGGGATGTAAAAACAAGTATGGACAGACACAAACAGTGTCACTTATAAAAGGGTGTGTGTGTGTGTGTGTGTGTGTTTGTGTGTGTGTGTGTGTGTGTGTGTGTGTGCTGTAGTGGTGACGCATGCGCAACTTTAATTTATTAACTATTTATTACCATCATCTGTATTTATCTGTGTACAGTGAATTAACAGTGCAGTGTGTGTGTGTGTGTGTGTGTGTGTGTGTGTGTGTGTGTGTGTGTGTGTGTGTGATGTCAATTATTCTGGTAATAGAGGATCAGGTGCAGTGCATTGTGGGAAACATCATTTATTAGCATATCTGCATTTTCATACACATGTCGCATAATCATCGTTGTCATGGTAATAAACTCCTCTTCCTCTGGTGTGTGCGCGTGTGTGCGCGTGTGTGTGCGTGTGTGTAGGGGTGGAATGTGTTACTTAAGGAAAAGCACCATTACTTGTCTAAAAATGTAGTGTGAGTAGAGTAAGAGTACCTGTTGTAAATATTACTCAAAGCAGAAGTAAAGAGTAGCCCTTTTAAAAGTTCTCTTGAGTAGTGAGTTTTGTGCTGTATAAAGCTGGTGTGTTTACATGTCATTTGTGTGTGTGTGTGTGTGT
>NC_133182.1:80365000-80375000 GCF_049306965.1 Danio rerio | reverse complement strand
CTGTCGGAGTGTGTGTGAGTGATCTTCATCACAGCGGAGATCATAAGAGTGTGTGCAGACGTCTGATAGACCATCATTGATGAAAGTGTGTGTGTGTGTGTGTGTGTGTGTGTGTGTGTGTGTGTGTGTGACAGATCATCAGTCATGGTTAAATATAGTTTCAGCTGTACTGACCTGATGATAATAATAGAAACTCAAGAATCAAACACACTTTCTGGAGCAGCGCGTCTCAGATCAGCCGTGTGTGTGTGTGTGTGTGTGTTCCTCCTCCTCCTCCTTCTTCATCTGTCATCTTCAGTCTCTCAGTGGATGTTCCTTTATTCCTCCTCTCTAAAGGTCCTGGATGTGAACACACACACACACACACACACACACGCACGCTCGCAGTCTGAATATTTGCTGGCTCTTTTCTTCTGTGTTTGTGGTGGTGTTCCTCAATCCTGTGATTCTGCACTCAGACTGCTCTGAGTATTATTAAACACAGATTCAGCAAACCTGCGCCTGTGCTGCCATCTACTGGGTGCAGAGTGTGTGTGTGTGTGTGTGTGTGTGTGTGTGTGTGTTTCAGGTGCTTCACACACAGACAGACGGAGCTGAAACTCTCCTGTTTTTCAGCAGAGCTATAACTCGACAGCATTGCTCCTGACAGATGAAGCCCCTGTGAGGATCAGCGTGAGCTCATATTCAGAGCTCCAGTGTGTGTGTGTGTGTGTGTGTGTGTGTGTGTGTGTGTGAGATGTGATCGCGGTGGTTTACTGTAGAAACACTGATTACAGCAGTTACAGAAGTGATGAGGTGTGTGATGTGACGCTCGTGCTCTCGTGATGTTCAGAGTATTGAGGATGGAGCAGCGTGTCTCTGATGTCTCTGAGTCTCTGTTGAACAATAAAGGTTTTATTTGTGACGCTCTTGAAGACTGCTGTGTGTTTTCTTGGCAGCTGCTCTTTATTTGAGCGCAGATCTGTACTGTTGATCCTCCAGACGGAGATGGTATCTGCTGATGAGGGTCTGCAGATGCTGGTGTGGAGGATCTGCAGTCACTGTGAAGATCTGCTTCATCTGTAGGAGCAGGAGATCTGCAGATACGGCCGTGTTCAGATCAGCTCCTGTGTTTAATCAACACACACTCTACAGGAGGAACACACACACCTCTGGCAGAAACTCAAACACTTCAGCAAACACACACACACTGCGATCATACACCGATACGGAGACACTATTCAGAGGATAACCCTCATCAGTCAGCAGTATATCCGTCATCACACACACGCGAACACGACACGCTCTGCAGACACACAACCCAGAGCAAACACACTCTGTCAGCCCTGAGAAGAGCAGAGGACGCTCATACACGGACAGTGTGTGTGTGTGTAAATGATGCTCTTGGTCTGCAACACACACACTGTCCGTGTAGGAGCGTCCTCTGCTCTTCTCAGGGCTGACAGAGTGTGTGGAGGAACACATGATTACATATGCAGGTACACACACACACACACACACAGTCTCCTGTAGAATCTACAGTGTCGATGCAGCAAAGCACTGTATTCACATTCACATTGCACAGCTCTACAGTATATAGACTATAGATCAGACATTAGAGCTCAGCATTACTGGGCATCACTCAGACTGTACACAGAGTTCTGACTTGAGACTCACCTGAGATATACTGGAAGCCTGGAGACGTGGCCCGGACTGCAGATATCAGACTGTGACGGTGTGATAACCTTGTATACATGTATCACGGTGTTGTGCTCACGGCTCTACAATATATCCTCTTTAAATGTCTGGGTAAACAACACCTGTTTCCCTCTTTGAACACAACAGATCTTATTTAGTGAAAGATTGAAAGTATTTTGGAGCAGTAGACACGTCAGGCTGAATAACAGACGAGTCTGCTGTCCTCATGAGTTTCAGAAACACTGACTTCTGTTCAATTTAAACATCAGAGGTTTTCTGCTGGAGATACTGCTGTCCTAAAAACAACAAACTGTAAATAAAAAATCTTACACACAGCTTAGCAACAGTATTACAGAAGATTAGGGCGCTTTTAAACCTTGACGCGTCTCTTCCGCTCAAGTCTGCTCATTCTAAAGCACTACAGAGTTATTATTATGAAGAGTTATTATATTTCAGACACACTAAAGAAGATGTTTAGAAGAATGCTAAAAACCTGTAACCATTGACCTCCACAGTGGCAGAAACAAACACTATAGAGGCAACAACACTGTCCATACTGTAATAACAGATTCACCTGCAGTGTGTGATGAGTCCGTCTGCAGTGTGTGATGTGTCCGTCTGCAGTGTGTGATGTGTCCGTCTGCAGTGTGTGATGTCCGTCTGCAGTGTGTGATGTGTCCGTCTGCAGTGTGTGATGTGTCCGTCTGCAGTGTGTGATGAGTCCGTCTGCAGTGTGTGATGTCCGTCTGCAGTGTGTGATGTGACGCCATCGATACGACACAATAACAACAGCACTAATCAACACTTTCACCTCAGTGTGTGTCCTGTCATGACCTCTGACCTCTTACTGAACTTGTGTGACCTGAGTCTGATATGACTGAGCTGATATTCCTGAGCGAATCAGAGTCGCAAACACACTGCAGTGCAGAGAGCACACACACACACACACACAAATACACACACTAACGAGAACAAGATCATTGTGTAGGTAAACAGAGAGAATCCAGGCTATTGATTATATACAGTCCAAACCATTAGAGCTGAAAACACACACACACTCCATCCTTCAGAAAAACACACACACACACACACTCCATCCTTCAGAAAAACACACACACACACACACACACTCCATCCTTCAGGAAGACTCAGGAATTGAACCCGGCTGTTTACTTTACTGTGAGAAACCCTGGATTCGGCTGAGCGCACAGATACCAGCGGCTGCAGACACTGCGGCTCCTGACGCCTCACAGTCAGCGGAGCGTGTGTGTGTGTGTGTGTGTAACCAGTTCACCACCATCACACACTGAGAGACAACTCAACTGTGTTTAAGAGCATTAACATGACATTTACTCTGCTGAACTGTGTGTGTGTGTGTGTGTGTGTGTGTGTGTGTGTGTGTGTGTGTGTGTGTGTGTGTGTGTGTGTAAAGTGTGTGCAGGAGTTGCTTGGAAAAGAAACACTCCTGAAAGTTGATCAGAGCCTGAGATTATCAGACTGAACAGAGTTTATCACGCTGCGTTCGCTAGTGTGTTTAATCTAATCCTGCGATAACGGCAGCTGTGTGTGTGAGAGAGAGAGTGTGAGTGTGTTCTGTTATCTGCAATCTGTGTATCTTTCTCTCTCTGCTGTAACTTCTTCTTCTGTCCTGTGTAAATACCTGAGACTGTGGCAGCTTCCTCATGAAGAGGATTCAGCAGTCAGTCATGTGGAACAGACGAGATATAAACAAACATCATCAGAATCAGTTATATACGAGGGTCAGCTATACACGAGGGTGAGATATATACGAGGGTCAGTTATATACGAGGGTCAGCTATACACGAGGGTGAGATATATACGAGGGTCAGTTATATACGAGGGTCAGCTATACACGAGGGTGAGATATATACGAGGGTCAGTTATATACGAGGGTCAGCTATACACGAGGGTGAGATATATACGAGGGTCAGTTATATACAAGGGTCAGTTATATACGAGGGTCAGATATACATGAGGGTGAGATATATACGAGGGTCAATTATATACGAGGGTCAGCTATACACGAGGGTGAGATACATACGAGGGTCAGTTATATAAGAGGGTCAATTAAATACTAGGGTCAATTATTTACAAGGGTTAGTTATACACGAGGGTCAGTTATACACGAGGGTCAGTTATATACAAGGGTAAGTTATATAAGAGGGTCAGACATGTGTGTGTTACCTGTAGGCTGTATATAGACAGGTGTGTGTTACCTGTAGGCCGTGTATAGACAGGTGTGTTACATGTGGACCTTATATAGACAGGTGTGTGTTACTGTGAGCCACAGGTGTATAAGTTGATTCTGGAAGAGAGTGTGACATTGGGTCTATGCCTGTGCAGGCATGTGAACAGCTCTGTGAGTTTATGTGTTTGAGTGTGTGTCTGTGTGTGTGTGAGCAGTGGTGTGAGTTTATGTGTGTGTATGCATATTGTGTGTGTGAGGCGACTTACAGGAGTCCATTAGTGTCTACACGAGTGGTGGTTTCACACACTCACTGACCCACGACTCCATCACACACTCTGACGAGCACGAGTGTGTGTGTGTGTGTGTGTGTGTGTGTGTGTGTGTGTGTGTGTGTGTGTGCGCTGCTGTTCCGGTGGTCTCCGCACTGATATTCTCCATCAGTGTGTTTCCGCTCACTGACTCTGAATGTCAGTAAACTGAGTGTGAAGAGTTCTGCAGTGTGTGTTCAAGAGCAGCTCTCAGGAAACATGACCTTACACACACACACACACACACACACACACAGTAATAACTGTTCAATAATAATGAGTTTTGTTTGCTGAGTAATTGAAGTATAAAGTGTATAAATCTGTAGTCAACATGATGATCAGAGCCTCGAGGGCACTGAACTCTGCTGTCATCATCATCCTCATCACCATCATCCTCATCCTCATCTGTGGAGCTCCTCACACTGACTGACCTCCGCTGTTCATCACAGTAGTGATCTGAATAACCTGAGCAGTTTCTCTGTGGAGAGCCGCATGTTCCTCTGGGAGAAACACAGAGAAGAAGAGTTAGCCTAACCCTAACACACACACACACCCACACACACACACACACACACACGCACGCCCACACACACACACGCACACACACATGGAGGATCTTATCAGACACTGGCTCTCTGCACGGATGAGCAACAGAGTGCCACTATAGCAGGAGTGTGTGTGACAGAGAGATATATAAAGTGTGTGTGTGTGTGTGTGTGTGTGTGTGTGTGTGTGTGTGTGTGTGTGTGTGTGTGTGTGGGCGTGTCGGGTGTCGTGTTTCTCTTTTGTCACCTGTGGAATTAAGTCTTTCACTCAGCACACTCACACTTCAGTCTCTCTCTCTCTCTCTCACACACACACACACACACACTCGCGGTGATGGAGTCCAGCAGCGGCCGCTTCTCTCTTCTCTCGCCGCATCCCGCGCTTTTCCTCCGGCCAGAAGAACGGATTTTCCCGCGTTGCCCTAAATGCGCGCGCTGCCGGAATCACGGTGTGGTTTCCGCTCTGAAGGGCCACAAGCGGTTCTGCCGGTGGCGCGACTGCGCATGCGTGAAGTGCGCGCTGATCGCGGAGCGGCAGAGGGTGATGGCGGCGCAGGTGGCGCTGCGGAGGCAGCAGGATCAGCGGGAGCTGCGGGTGGAGTTACCCGCCGGAGGAGCGTCCGAGCCCGGGATGAGCCCCGGAGCATTCACTGACGGTGAGCAGTTATAGTGTGTGTGTGTGTGTGTGTGTGTGTGTGTGTGTTTGTGTGTGTGTGTGTGCCGGGGGCTGTGTGCTCCAGCATTCTCATTATCTTCCATATCTAACAGTGTGTAAGAGTCCTGACCCGGTGTTCTGGGTGAGTCTGCCGTGTGCTCAGAGCTGTGATGGGTGTTGCTGTCCGTGCGCTCGGCCGGAACCATCAGGAAATGTGAACTGTGTGTGTATAAACTGTGTAACAGCAGCTCTCTCTCTCTCTCTCTCTTTCTCTCTGTGTGTGTGTGTGTAGGGAGCAGTGTGTGTGTGTTCTCAGGTCTCCTCCCTCCTCCTCCTCCACCTGTGCTGGATAACTCGGCTGTGTCCCTGCAGTGTGTGTCCCCCGGCCCTGCTCCCCCTCTCGGGTCTCTGCGCAGCGCTGCAGTGCTGCTGCGGGTCTTCCCTCAGGCGGGTCCTGCGGCTCTGCTTGGGGCCCTGTCAGCCTGCTCGGGGGATGTGGTGAGGGCCATAGAGCTGCTGCTGGAGGCCCGGGGCCCCGACCCCAACCTGACCCCGGACCCCACTGCGCTGCTGAGTCCGCTCGGGGCCCCGGGGCTCCTGGCTCCGCTGCGACTCGGCTTCTGCTCACCGTGTCTGCTGCCAACACCCCTGCGGCCCCCAGGGGCCCCGCTCCTGCCAGACACACACACACCGGGGCCCGCAGCGCCACCCGCCCGGGGCCTCCACTGATCAACTCTGATCAATAACTGATAATAACTGATCAATAACTGATCATACCTGCCTTATACTGCACATAGATCAGCAGGACATCAGCGCAGCTCTGCTTCTGGATCTTATAACACACACACGCACACACACACACACACACACACACACACATTAACGCACACTCACACACACACACACACACTCCGGCTGCAGTGGCCTGGTCTGATGCAGGATCTGTCCAACAGGATGAGTCGTGGACAGTTTCAGCCGTGATGCAGCAAGATGAACACCCTGAGCTGAAGAACCGGCGGAGCAGCGGAGATCTGCAACATGACAGCGCTGTGTGTGTGTGTGTGCGTGCGTGTGTGTGTGTGTGTGTGATGAAGGTCTGACACATGTGTAATCTCTTCAGTGTTTGTGTTGTGTGTGAGAGATGAACATGAGCTGGAGATTATATTACTGTCCATCACAGCGTCTCTCTGCAGTACACCTTCATCACCTTCACCACCTTCATCACCTTCATCACCTTCACCACCTTCATCACCTTCATCACCTTCACCACCTTCATCACCTTCACCACCTTCATCACCTTCACCACCTTCATCATCTTCATCCCCTTCATCACCTTCATCATCTTCATCATCTTCATCATGTTCCTGATCTTTATATATTAAATTTTCATTATGTTGATATTAAACTGCTGCTTGAGTGTTCACTTCACTAACAGCAGGATACTGCAGACACCAGTGTGTGTGTGTGTGTGTGTGTGTTTGTGTACGCTGGAAGAACTAAAAACTTCTGTAAAAAAAGAAATAACAGCAGCATAAAGCAATATGAGAAAGAAGGCTTGTGGGCAAATCATAAATCCAGAACACAATAAACAGCTGTAGTGTCTGTGTGTGTGCGCGTGTGTGTGTGCGTGTGTGTGTGCGTGTGTGGGTTTGTGTGTGTGTGTGTGTGTGTGTACCTCAGAGCTCAGGTTTACTGGGTGTTTGAGGCAACGCTGAAAGCGCGTGTACGCTGAAGGTCACGGGCTCGTGCATGCTTGTCGGGAGCGTGCAGCGCGCGCGTGAGGGCGGGTCTCCGTCAGTCGGTCAGTCAGTCATGGCGGAGGGCGAGCTGGACGTGGATTCTCTGATCTCCAGGCTGCTGGAGGGTGAGTAAAGCTCAGCTGCAGTTCTCCGGGGCTCCGCGGACTCCTCTGCCGCCTCCGTGGGCTCCAGCGCCGGCTTTCATCCACTCACACTCCGCGGCGGCGCGGCCTAGTGGGGGCGCTCGGCCCGCGGAGATCGGCAGTGCAGGCCTCGGGGAGCTAAAGGCAGATTATCAGCATTTCAGCCAGAAACCCGTCATTTAGGCAGATATGGGCTGAGTTTAGGACGGGTCCTTCAGGAGTTCTGGACGGGTCCAGCGCGGTGTGGCGAGGAGCGGTTGCAGTAACGCGTGTGATGCTGTCGTGTGTGTTAGAAAGTGTTCGTGTTGTTGTTTTTGTTGTGTACGTGTAGTAGTTCGTGTTGTTGTTGTGTTTGTGTAGTAGTTGTGTGTGTTGTGCAGCGCCTGTGTGTTGTCATATGTTTGATTGTGCGTTTGTGTGGTAGTAGTAGTCCGTGTTGTTGTTGTTGTTGTTGTGTGTGAGTGTAACGTTAGTAGTTGTTCGTGTTGTTGTGTTTTGTGTATGTGTATTAGTAGTTGTAGTTCGTGTTGTGTGTGTATGTGGTAGTTGTGCTTGTTAATAATTGTTTTGTGTTGTGCTTGTTTGTGTGTCTGTGCAGTAGTTGTGTGTGTTGTGCAGCTCCTCTGTGTTGTCATATCTTTAATTTTGTGTATGTGTGTAGTAGTAGTCAGTGTTGTTGTTGTTGCGTGTGTGTGTGGTAGTTTGTGTTGTGTTTTTGTGTGTGTGTGTAGTAGTAGTTGTTCGTGTTGTTGTCGTTGTTGTGTGTGTGTGTGTGTGTGTGTGTGTAGTTGTAGTTCGTGTTGTGTGTATGTGGTAGTTGTGCTTGTTAATAATTGTTTTGTGTTGTGCTTGTTTGTGTGTGCAGTAGTTGTGTGTATTGTTTAGCTCCTCTATGTTGTTGTCACGTCTCTGATGGTGTGTCTGTGTGTTTGTTGTCACGTCTCTGATGGTGTGTTTGTGTGTGTGTGTGTGTGTGCTGATGACGGTAGTGGTGTTGTTTAGTGATGTCACAGCCCTCTTTGCATGTTTAAAGTGAATAACTGTGTTTACAGACATTGTTTCTAACACACACACACACACACACACACACACACACACACTGCGCTCGAGGCTCAGTGAAGAGGCTCTACGGTGTCCACATCAGATTAGATGTACAGACGTGATTATAAAGTGTTCGTATAATATTAGCATTTATCCACCGTCCTGTGAACTGATGATCCTCCAGGTGATCCTCCAGGTGATCCTCCAGGTGTTGTGTTGAGCCGTATTCACTCTGTCTCCATTATTATCCTCTGCAGAAACTCTCTCTCTGTCTCTATATATATATATCAGAGTAGATCTGTCAGGCATTAGGTCATCAGACGCTTGAGAAATGAGTTTATTTCAGATTAACTCTGACGGCCAGCAACTTCCTGATTAACCTGAACATGGAGTATCATGAAGAGACGTCACGAGGAGACCAGATAACCCAGATGTGGATCAGTGGATGATGACACCGGCTGGAGGATATTCCATACAGAATCACATCAGGCTCAGAATCCGGCGTCATGCAGGACGAGTGTGTGAGGGATGCGGCAGGGCTGGGTTAGTGTGTGTGTGTGTGTGTGTGTGTGTGTGTGTGTGAGTGTGTGTGTGTGTGTGTGTGTGTGAGCGCTGCAGGTTCATCTCTGCTCTGTGTTAATGCTCTCCTCATTGTGCAGATCTGGAGTCTCTGCTGCTGCCGTCAGGAGGAACACATGAGGACCAGCTAATGTCAGATATACTGTAGAGCAGTGCAGGATCAGTGTGTGTGTGTGTGTGTGTGTGTGTGTGTGTGTGTGTGTGTGTGATTCTCCAGAGAACACAGTAAAACCATTTCACACAAGACCATATTTGGCTGCGTTCACAGCAGAAAACTGAGATCTGAAAATAGCCGAGACTGGTTTCCATCAGAGCCAGAACACACACACACACACACACACACACACACACACACACTCTCTCTTTCTCTCTTTCTTTCTTTCTCTCTCTCTCTCTCTCTCTCTCTCTCTCTCTCGCTCTCTCTTGTCTGGTCCAGTATTGTCCTTATTTAGTGTCCTCCGCACCGCTGGTATCCTCCGTCCTCTGCTCAGCTGACTGTGGCGCTCCTCCTCCGCCTGCTGGTGGACTCTGGAACTGCAGCGAGTGGAACTGAAGGATCTTATTAAACTTTCTGACATATTGAGTGTTAGCGGTGTGTTTCCAGCAGCGGTTCTGCATCTCCACTGTCTCCTGAGGATATGTGTGTGTGATAACGCTCTGCAGATGGACACCAGTGTTCAGTGTTCGTCTACAGTGAGTCCGTGTTCTGCTATCGGCCGCTCACTTTGGGATGTTCAGCTGAGCTTCATCAGTGCAGTGGAGGATGCACGGGGATGAGTTTACCAGCGCCTGATCCTGATATCTCCGTGGACTCGGTTCTGTCTGTAGCCGTGTTCGTGTTCGTGACGTCGCAGTGACCTCTGATTCTGCTTCCTGCTCTGGTGTCTTCAGTTTAAGGCCCTGTGCTGTTTATTTCCACAGATATCAGCATACTATACCACACTCTACCTCACTATACTCCACTACACTGTACTCCACTATACTCTACTGTACTCCACTACACTATACTCCACTACACTATACTCTACTACACTATACTCCACTACACTATACTCTACCTCACTATACTCCACTACACTATACTCCACTACACTGTACTATACT
>NC_133182.1:80350000-80352500 GCF_049306965.1 Danio rerio | reverse complement strand
GCAGCTCCAGCTCCCCCGCGGGTCTGTCTGCTCCTGCGCCCGCTCCGGGTGTTCCTTCTCCGGGTGTCTCGGCTGTTCCTCCTCCTGCTCCGCCGCTGAGTGACCGGATCAGACTCTCCGGAGCCCGGCGGCCCAGTTTGCTCTCCAGGTCTCTGAGCTCCATCAGCGGGGCATGCCGGAGAACCAGCGGAGGATCAGGCGCTGCGCCCGGCTCAACACCCCGACCCGCTCCGGCGCTCCGCTCGGGGAATGACCGTTATTACCGTTATTACCGTGTTATTATTATTCCTGACCCTCAGCCTCACCTTACGGACTCCTCGGAGCTGCGCGTGTCGGCCGGGTCTCTCTCACACACACTCACAGGTGAGCCCCGCCCTCAAACGCGTCATCAGCTCTGCGCATGCGCACCTCGCCCCTCTCGTGCAACAGACGCGTTTCAGGCGTGCAGTGATGAAGATGAAGCAGTCAGTTATGGCGTGCGGAATGGGTCAATAACTTGACGCTGCAACGTGCACTCGTCTCACTGAACGTGACGTCTGCGTCTGCCGAACGTGACGTCTGCGTCTGCCGAACGTGACGTCTGCGTCTGCCGAACGTGTCGTCTGCGTCTGCCACATTACTGTTCCGCTGCTTTAACGTGACGTCTGCGTCACGTCTGCGTCTGCTTCAAGGGTTTGCAGCACATTGCTCTCATTTCTGCTTTATTACACCTATTCATTCTCTATCAGTGTTTTCGCTTATCCACAGTTATGTTTCATTTGCAATTAAGTGATTTTTAACTTTCTTATTTATAGTTGTTTATTTCAAATGGTAAATATTTATACAAATGATTTAAACATTTTGGTATGCCATATATGGTTATTCCTATATTGCTTCTTTTATTGTGGTTACAGCTGATTGGTGTGTGTCTACAGTTTGCAGCAGTGTGTGTGCACACCTGATGGCTGTGTTTGACCTATAGTTCATATGTGTGCTCATATGAAAGCCTTTGCTTTGAAATTGCAAGGAAATTCCATTATGAAAAATGTCTGTGTCAAAAGCATCCAAGTGTGTTTAGTGATTTGCAAATGACTGTGTGTAATGTTTTTCTAACATTATGAAGCCATGTGCCTACAGTTGTGCAGATCTAGCCTTGTGTTTTGCTCCATGATTGTACGGTTTTGCTAATTGTAGGAAAAGTTTAATTTTAGTGTGTTAGCAATCATGAAAAACTGTAACTGGGTATTAGGTATAAACTAGGCTATTATATTGATCTACAATACATTTGTTAACAGTAGTATAGTTGTAAATATTAGTCTTCAATAAATTTGTTTAACAGAAGTTATAAATAAATAATCTTCAATAAATATGGACAGCAATGTTGCAGTATGGAAGAGGAAGCACGGAAGGGAGGAAGATTGGTAAACAGGAGACAGGGCATGGGATTTTTTTTATATATTGAAATGTACACATCACCAGAAAGCTGAATAAAACACTTTACATTTGTTGTATGGTTTTTATTAGGATAGGGCAATATTTAGCTTTCAGTCTATCACTGTTTGGTGAATACAGTATGTTCATGCACTTTATAGCAATACCTCTGAAACAAATCAAACCCAGATTATATCAGTATTAGTCAGGTAGAAATTATACGAGTGTTTAAGATTGAGATCAGCAGTGTGTAAATGAAGCAAACAGATTCATCTTGAATGAGGCGTGTGTGTTCTGTACGGTGTTAAAATTGTGTTTTGTTACAGTGTTGTAAAGTTTTGGATGAAGTGTTTCATTTTGCAAAAGTTCTGATGTGTTCTGCTGTTTGTGTGTGTGTGTGTGGAAATTGTGTGTAGTGTTTTGACAAAATGAGCCTTCATTTCAAAATTGTGCTTGAGCAATCAAAAAAAAAAAAAAAAAACTGTAAATGAACATTGACTCACTTACAGTTTTTTTTTACACACAATTACCTGTACTTCACCCCCTGTACTAACCCCCTGAACCAATTCTGCTAAACTACAAGCACAATTCCTGCTTTACACTCAAACTGCAGGTTTAAAACACACTTTTTTCAAAACACAACACACAATTCTCTGCATTTGGCACAAATTTCATGCATAAAATCTCTTGTTTTTACAAGGAACACACTGTCATTCACAATTGTAAAGTCAGTTGTCCTACTTTGTATACTAACTCATCACATGAGTAAACACCTGTCACACAGAATTGCAATTTAGGAATCAGAGCTCATCTGGTTCATAACTGGTTCACTGTCCACCCATGTTTTAGTTGTTTATCTCCTTCCATATTCTCCATTCCTTAATCCTATTAAAGATTTTTTTTTTCTGCTTGGGGATGGAAAGTGTATGCCGAAATCCACACAATTTACAGTTTTTCCCAATTGTTTACACACATTTTCTGAAAGCATGCCTCATATTGTCAGAACTCTAGAGTGAAACCCTTCAATTCTCCTGCAAAATGAAACACTATCAACACAATGTAATTTCCTCTCAACATGGTATTTTGTTTT
>NC_133182.1:80342500-80345000 GCF_049306965.1 Danio rerio | reverse complement strand
TTTTCCACTAATGTAAATGTGGTTCTGTGTGTTGACGTGTGTGTACCAACCAACAAATACGAGCACATTTATTATTATTATTGTTATTGTTATTATTACTGTTATTATTATTATTGTTATTGTTGTTATTATTGTTATTATTGTTATTGTTATTATTGTTATTATTGTTATTGTTATTAATCTCACCCTCGATGGAGTTCCTGAAGCTGTCGGATGATGTGGAGTAAAATGGCGGCGTGTCGAAAGCGTCGATCTCCAAACACGCCGCCACATCCTGAGCTTCCGGCAGACGCTGAACCATCGGCCGTGCCACGTTACCGGCGGGGTTTCTGCGGATCGGGCTGCTCTCCGTACCTCAAACACACACACACACACACACACACACACACACACACACACGCACAAAATCAAGGTAAACTACATGTTCACACTAAACATTTCTCAGATGTCTGTCTGTGTGTGTGTGTCTCTGTGTGTGTGTGTCTCTGTGTGTCTCTGTGTGTGTGTGTGTCTCTGTGTGTGTGTGTGTGTGTGTGTGTGTGTGTCTGTGTGTGTGTGTGTCTCACTGTTGCAGATGGTGCCCAGCGTGTCGTAGTCCTCCACACTCTCGCAGATCACCCTCCAGCTGGAGAAGATGGAGTTGGAGCTGATGGCAGTGGAGTCGAAGCGGCTGCGCGCCCCCATCAGGTCGTCAGTGCAGATGTCGCACTCGCTGCCCCCGGTGGAGAAATCCCAGAACGGCAGCGCAAAGCTCGGGTCCCGCAGCATATCCTGACTCAAACACACACAAGATCAGGCACACACAGCAGATTCCAGACCCTTCACCCTCACTGATCCCCTCTGCTGTTTCCAGACCCTCTGGGGACACCAAAAGTGTGTGAGTCCTTAGAATCATCTTTACTTTACCCCCTCTAACGGCGCCCCTATGTGTGTGTGTGTGTGTGTGTGTGTGTGTGTGTGTGTGTGTGTGTGTGTGTGTGTGTGTGTGTGGGTGTGTGTGTGTGTGTGTGTGTGTGTGTGTGTGTGTGTGGGTGTGTGTGTGTGTGTCCTGCAACAGACGCTCTGCTGACAGTAGTTTGTCTGTGAGTGAGTGTGTGTGTGTGTGTCCTGCTGACAGAAGAGTGTTTGTTCTCCTCATTTCACACTTAACCGTGTTTTCTGCGTGTAAAGTGTGTAATGTGTGTGTGTGTTTGCATTACTGTGCTTATATTCAGCTGTAACGGTGGATTACACACACACACACACACACACACACACACACACGTCTTTGCTTATTGACAATCATTCAGAATAATTCAACACATGCAGATAAACTCATTAAGAACTGATCAATACATTCAATTAATCTATAATCGATCAGTAATCAGTCAGTCACTGTCTCTGCATGTATTGATCAGCTATTGATCAGTTATTGATCAGTCTCTGTCTCTGCATGTATTGATCACTTATTGATTACCTGCATGTCGCGCTCCAGCTGCAGTAGGTGGTAGCGGTGCCAGGTCAGGAAGCCGGGCCCCTCGTGACTGAAGTCGACTGCGCTGAAGCTGGGCTCTCCGTCCCCCAGGAAGGTCTTGCTGACGGAGTAGTAGTGGGTCCAGACGAACAGGTTGTAGATGCTGATGTTCTGGAACTGAGTGCTGTTGTCTGGCCCGAAGATCTCGCTGTAGTGTCGTGTGGCGATCACGATGTCCGGATGCGTCGTGCGTTTGGCCTGATCCAGAGCGCTCACGAACACACGCTTCTGCTCCGCGCTCAGCGTCAGCACATTCCTGCGCACTGCAACCACAGCGGACAATGATCATACACACACACACATACACACACACACACACTCACACACACAGCACTGCGCACAGAGACGGACGAGGAGACAACATCTGCTTATAGACGCCACTGTATCCAACAAACTCCTCCTTACCGCATAATCCCCACACGAGTGTCTGTTTCAGCCTCTCACACGCACATTAATGATGGCGGGTCAGCAAAGTCCAGTTATTGAACTATTGTCAAGCTTCTGTCGGACTAGAAACGCTTCTACATTCACATTTTCTATGAGGACACACTCTAAACCAGCCCTCACCAGTCTCGGTTCTGGAGGGTGGTGTCCTGCAGGATTCAGCTCTAACTGGCCTCAGCACACCTGCCTGGGTGATACGAGTATACCCAGTAAGAGCTCCATCAGCTGTTCAGGTGTGTCTGATTAGGGCACCGGACCTCCAGGAACCAGTTTGCTGACCCCTGATCTAAACTAATATGTGTAAAGTATAAAGAAGTGATCGGGCATCATGACAGCTTACAGACAGCTCGGTCTCATCAGAACACTCGTCATCATCATCAGCCAGTTTAAGGAGCAGTTCACACAGAATCAACATGCCGTCATCATTCACTCTCCTCCAGCACCTTCAAGCCTTTGAGTTTTCCTCTGTTGAACACAGAAGATGATGGAAACCTGTAACCATTGACTACTGCAGGATTGGTTTCTCCTGCTATGGGAGTCAAT
>NC_133182.1:80322500-80332500 GCF_049306965.1 Danio rerio | reverse complement strand
CAGAACTCACTACTGATTCATTCAGAACTCAACACTGATTCATTCAGAACTCAACACTGATTCATTCAGAACTCACTACTGATTCATTCAGAACTTAACACTGATTCACTTCATCTCCATCATCTTCATCTCCATCATCTCCATCTCCATCATCTCCATCATCTCCATCTCCATCATCTCCATCATCTCCATCATCTCCATCATCTCCATCATCTTCATCTCCATCATCTCCATCATCTTCATCTCCATCATCTCCATCTCCACCATCTCCATCATCTCCATCTCCATCATCATCATTGAAGAGGATGTTCAGTATTTTGGAGTTAACTTGTAAACAATGGTTTGGCGGAGGAACCTCACCTCACTTAAGGTGGACCAGCCGTCTAGCACTCTTCTTCTCGTTCTTTTGAACACACCCTCCCTCCCTCGCTTCCCATGCACAATCCTATAACCCTCTCTTCACTCATAGGTTAAAGCGGAGGATGCAATAACTCTCCCAAAATATTACAGACAGTCTCCCCAATCTGAGTCTCTGGGCATCATCGTGGAATGTCTGATCTACCTACCCACCTGCTCTCTGTTTATTCCCCTTCATCCCACTGTTCTCTTACCATCCCTACATTCCTACAGTAAAGTCTAGGTCAGAGTGTGGCGTGCTCCATGCTGGTGAACATCAAGATGAAGACTGAACGTGAGGAGTGTGAGATCTCCATCTGAAACTCTTCTTCATCATCATCTTCATCACTGACACACACACACACACATCCTCTGATGACGAACACACTCAGCTTCACTCAGGATATCCCTCTTGATATTGTGCTTACAAATGTCAGGAACTAATGAAAGAACTGATTGAACCTGATCAATAATTCGCTAATTCACCCAACAGCGCACGCAAATAGATATCAATCTCTGAAACGGTTCAACATATTTGCACCAGATTTAGTGCGTCTCATAAACACCATGAGCTGAGTTCATGTGAGCAGTTTCAGCACACTGCCACCTGCTGGTCAAAAGATTTTACTGCTTCAGGAGATGCAAAATATCACAAATCTGGCTGCAACCCAGTAGAGGGAAACACCCATACACACTCATTCACTCACACACACATACACACACACTCACACACACATACAAACACACACACACACACACACACACACACACACACACACACACACACACACACATACACACACACACTCATACACTACGGCCAGTGTAGTTGATCAGTTCCCCTATAGCGCATGTGTTTGGACTGTGGGGGAAACCGGAGCACCCGGAGGAAACCCACACCAACACGGGGAGAACATGCAAACTCCACACAGAAACACACACTGACCCAGCCGAGACTCGAACCAGAGACCTTTTTGCTGTGAGGCCACAGTGCGACACCACCAAGCTGCCCTATACCACATGTATATATATATATATATATATATATTTGAAGTAATTTTATACTAATAAAATGAACACACACACACACACACACACACACACACACACACACACACACACACACACACACGTGGATATGCAGATGTAAGGCGGTCTGTCATATGAAGGTCCAGTAAGTGTGAGGGACGGGACCTCAGCGCTCTGCATATTGGACTCTCCTGCAGATGAGTATTAATAAACGGAGCAGCGGGTCACGCCGGCTCTTATATTAATGCGGTCAGACGGTGTCGTGTCTGATGAGAATTATTGGCTTATTCTCCGCGTTGTGTGAATCATATTTAAGTGTGTAGGACGAGCAGATAAAAGTGTGTGATATAAATACGGCAGCGTGGGAAACGTGTGTCCGCCGGGGCTCAGAGCTGCGTTCCTGCACTTCACACACACGTTTGATCAGGTTTATTAGCATCAAACACACACACACACATACACACACACACACACTGAGTCTCACACTCATCTGTAGAGAGAGGAGAGGAACTAGTTCATTCAAAACAAACTTCATCTTTAAAAATAATGATGTATTTACTCCACAGCGGGAAGCGGGATCCTGTCACCTGCAGAGTAGATTATATCCCATCAACCTGATGTCAGAACATCCAATCCATATCTATGACATCAGAACTGACCACAGGCCAATGCTAGATGTCAGTCTGCTGTTGTTCTGGCATCAGCTGGTCAATTAACTTCAGACAGATTTGATATCTGTGATGTTTTACTGTGTTTTAATATTGTGTTGAAGGCAGAGTGTGTGCTGAACTCATCACTACATCTAGACTATACTGTAGTTAATGATTAAACACACACACACACACACACACACACACACACACACACACACACACACACACACACACACACACAMAAACACACACACAAACACACACACACACACACACACACACACACACACACACACACACACACACACACACACACACACACACATCTAGACTATACTGTGGTTAATAATTTAACCCGGAGTCTGAAATGGAGCTCACACACACACACGCATGCGCACGCACGCACACACACACTCACACACACTTTGAGTTTAGTGCAGAACTGGTGGGTCATTTCTGCCGGAGAGTTCAGTGACTTTGTGAAGAGAGTGTGTGTCGGTGGTTTATGGCGGTATCGGCGTCTGTGCATAACTCAGCGGCTCCGTCATTAAGAGCGTCGGCTGGCATCATGTTAAAATCGAAGAGAAATAAACCACAGGCGGACGCTCATAAAGTACAGCGCGGCCTTCAGGAGCCATTCGGCCATCAGTCACACACATAAATAACAGAGCCATCACAGCACACACACACACACACACACACACACACACACACACACACACACACACACACACACAGTGGCTGGTTTACTCTATAAACAGCAGTAGTTGAGTGATATGGATTGTTGTTTAGCCGCTCTTCATCTGTAATGGAGGAGGTACAGCAGCAGCAGATGCAGGAGCAATCATCTCAGATCCTGATGGATCTCTCTGTCTGTATGGAGGAACACAGCCAGCGCTAATGCTGTTTACTGCGATTAACTATGGAGAGATGCTAATCACAGAGCAGTGTAAGATCAGGTAAATGCTATTGTGTGTCTCCAGGTTCATCCAGAGCAGATGAGCAGATTAGTGGGTAGGCAGGTGAGTGGATGAGCGGGTGAGCAGGTGAGCGGGTGAGCAGGTGAGCAGATGACCGGGTGAGCAGGTGAGCGGGTGAGCAGATGACCGGGTGAGTGGGTGAGCAGATGAGCAGATGAGTGGGTGAGCAGGTGAGCAGATGAGCGGGTGAGCAGATGAGCAGATGATCGGGTGAGCAGATGATCGGGTGAGCAGATAAGCGGGTGAGCAGATGAGCAGATGATCGGGTGAGCAGATAAGCGGGTGAGCAGATGAGCAGATGATCGGGTGAGCAGATAAGCGGGTGAGCAGATGAGCAGGTGAGCGGGTGAGCAGATGAGCAGGTGAGCAGATGAGCGGGTGAGCAGATGAGCGGGTGAGCAGGTGAATAGGTGAGCAGGTGAGCGGGCCTCTAGTTGTGAATTACTGCATTCCCTTTGCTGGAGTCTGAATGAAACTCTCAGCACTGAAGGGTAATCCTCAATAATGCCTGAAAATACAGACACACCCACAACAAACCACATGGCAACACTCTAGCAATAACTGGCAGCATACTAGTGACTACTCAGGTCACCCTAGCAACCACTCAAAGCACCTTAACAGCCACTACGAGCACCATGCACTGTAAAACCCAACAGTCCACTGTGTTAAATGAAATGAGTGTGGTCAACTCAAAATGTACTGAAAGTAAACTCCACTCACCTGAAAAGAGTTTTGAACTCAGTGTTGAAGGTGAGTTAAATACCTTGTTACTTCAACTTAAATGGAGCAAGTTCACAGTACTCATCTAGATTAGTTTAACTCAAAGGGTTTGCAGCAGTCGGTTTCCTCAAACGGTTTGAGTTGCCTTAACTTTCTGGGTTTTACAGTGTAGTAATAGCTTGAAGCATCCGAGTAACCAATGTAAGCATCTTAGCAACTAATGTGAGAAAACTTGTAACGCCCTAGTAACCACTCAGAGCACCCTATCAACCAATGGGAAAACCCTAGCAACCACTCTGAGCACTCTAGCAACAACTGAAAGCACCCTAGCAACTACTCCAGTCACCCCAGCAACCATTCAGGGCATTCTATTAATGACAACACCATAGTAACCACGCTGAGCACCCTAGAAACAATTGGCAGCACCCTAGCAACAACTCTAGCCACCTTAGCAACCAGTCAGAGCAGCAGAACACCCTAGTGCCCTGCTGAGGAGGTCAGTTTTATCCAGAGCAGGCGAGCAGGAGTCTGGCAGTACTCTAACACATCAGCTGTTCAGTGTGAGGATACAGAAAACCCTTGAGCTGTTTAACTGAGCTGGAACATGTTTCACAGTATTTCCTGTAGTGTTTTTCTTTCTTTTAGTGTAGCTGGAATAAAAGCAGTTTTTACATTTAAAGCAGTGGATGGTCAATATTATTATCCCTTCATAATTAGGATTTCCTACAGAACAAACCACTGTAGGACAATATTTCACCTGATTTACCCAATTACCCTAATTAAATGCCACTTTAAGCTGAAGAAGTTTCCCCCACAGTCCAAACACATGTGCTATAGGGGAACTGGGTAGGCTAAATTGACCGTAGTGTATGAGTGTGTGTGGATGTTTCCCAGAGATGGGTTGCGGCTGGAAGGGCATCTGCTGTGTAAAAACATGCTGGATAAGTTGGCGGTTCATTCCACTGTGGCGACCCTGGATTAATAAAGGGACTAAGCTAAGAAGAAAATGAGTGAATTTTTTAAATGTCACCGCATGGTGAATAATCTGCCTTTACCTGTGTAATGTCAGTAATGTCTGACTCGGGTCAATGTTTCCTAAGCAGGCCTGTCTTGATCAATATAATGTCTTCAGTAAAACACAATTACTCCTTTAATGATCTAAATAACAGGAGAAGTTATGCTCTCAGTGAATAATCATCCTGTAATTACAGTAACTCTGTCTGCAGTTCCTGCGCTGTCCTGCTGTCTGTGGCCCAGAGAGGGCGCTGTTCCCTGACTGTTTCTCTTCACACACGCATACAGCGGCTCCTGGCCTGAGGACAGCACATGCGAGTCTTCAGGACATGCAGAGCTCCTGTGGGTGTGACTGAAGAGCAGACACAGACGTATTATACGTTAGTCAAAACTGTACATCTTTAATTGTATTACAAGCGAGGCCAGCACAGATGATCAACAGAACATTATTACTCCTCATATAAGCCACAGCTGGTAAAACACAGCACAGGGAAATAAATATAGAGATTACATGAAACATGATCTGCTTATAGTGTTGTTGAAGCAGATAAAGCGTCTTATACTGTGTGTTTACAGCGGACTGCAGTGTCTACTATAGTGAACTCATCAACTGGAGTAAATACTGTAGTGTACTCTCGCCTTTACAGTGCTGGCTCATTTGTTCATATTGCTGGAGTTGTTGTGTTATCATAGCGACTGTAGAATCACCACAGTAAATAATCGATGCAGTATTATCCGGCTTCTTCACACTGTGTTCTTTGGTTTGTAAGCTGCCGTTTCTGCTGAGACTGAAGCAGTTTCTCTGTGTTCTAATTTGCGAAAGGTTAGTGCTATCAGTCATCTTCCAGATGCAGATGCAAACTAAGCGTTTTACTCATTTAACATCTTTAATTAGTCCGTCAACAGTCCACACGCTGCACACACTGACATTTGATTCAGGCTGCTGATCATTAAAGGCTGTTTTTGATGCTGTGAAGGCTTCTGATAGACGTCTCACGTGTGCTGCAGTCCTCTGATCGCTGTCAGAACAGGGAACAACATCACTGTTGAAATAATATCTCTGTTTAAACCCTGCAGAGTGATGTACAGCTGTTCACCATCCTGCAGAAATATGCAGAGCGTGAGAGCTGAGGATCAGTGTTGAGCACGCGGCTGAGCTGCTGTTTTATATAGGAGGCGTCTGCAGAACATACAAGAAACAAACTACAAGCACACACATGAAGAACAAAGAACTAAAGGAAGCAAACCTTTCTGGTGTTTCCTGGAGAGTCCAGCAGTGCTCAGGGGCAGGAGCTGTATAATCAGATGGAGAAGAGCACTACTGAGTGACCACCGAATACACCAAACACCACTCACTACTGTAGAAGCTACAAACATCCATCACACACCACTGATTACAGCTGAAGACTGCAGGAGTGTGTGTGTGTGTGTGTGTGTGTGTGTGTGTGTGTGTGTGTTTCTGCAGGAGTGTGTATATACCCTTAAAAGTGCACTATTTAGGGGAGCAGTCATTATGGTGTCCAAAACTGTAGTGGATATTCTGAGGTGCACTCAATCATTCCCACAATGCACTGCAATATCTAGTGTACAACTGATGTACACTCAATGGCTGGAGAATACCCATAATGCACTGTGAGAGTGAGGGTATAGGCGGAAAATGTTCACATCAGACTAATATAAGCAACTTAACAACCACTCAGCGAACCCTAGCAACCACACCAGTGAGTTCTCAGATCTTCATAAGTGAGGATGCGAGTGGTGAGGGAGGTGTTGCGGACGCACCCTCTCTATTCCATTCTGTTACCGGCGTCCATCTATTCCTCTATGGACGCACCGACCACTCAAAGCACCCTAGCAACCATTGTGAAGAACCTAGCAACCACTGCAAACACAATAGCAACCTAGCAACCAATCAAAGTACCCCAGCAAATCATGCAAAGACCCTAGTAACCACTGCAACTTACAGCATAGCAACCACTCTCACAACCTAGCAACCACTCAAAGCACCCATGCAACTATTGTGAACACTCTAGTAACCACTGCAAACACTGTTGCAACCACTCAAATCACCAGAGTAACTAGTGCAAGCAATAATTGGAGTACCCTAGCAACCGCTCTGTGCACAATAGTAACCCCTCAGAGCACCTTAGCAGCCGCTGAGAGCACCCTAGCGATCTGCTGATGAGGGCAGCAGGTGTAGCGCTGTACCCTCCTGACGCTGGATACGCTGGATTACTGCGCTGCTGGATTCGGCCTGATCCGCGACGCCGCTCGCTAGTGTAATTGGTCTCTTGACATCCGCGCGCAGCCCATTAGCATGTCTTTGAAGCAGCCGACCCACATTAGCTTCTGAAACAAAGGCCTGACAGGATCTGGCGATTAGCGGAGGCGCTGCTGATGCTTTAGCGGCCGGACTGAGATCTGCTGCTGATGATGATCAGCTGATTAACAGCAGTAATGAGTTCAGAGAGGCTGCGCTCAGCTAGCTTTGATCTGGAGCATCATTAGCGCTGATTAGCGGCACGACACGTGTACACACTCTCCGCTTCCAGTGCATTCTGGGTAATAACTGTACTGATGACAGTGGTGTGTGTGTGTGTGTGTGTGTGTGTGTTTGACTCCCGCTCAGCTGATCACTAATATGAAGGAAACTTTACACTGGAGCATTGCAGGAGTGGAGAATACAGTGTTGATGCTCATGAATATTGGAGCGAGCGCAGCGTCTGATTGGCTGCTGAGAGCTCTGCCGTTGTGTTTTGCAGCATATGTTCACTAATGATGGAGAATAACTGCGGGATTAAAGTGCTGATGTTAAACTGCGCTGGGCTGTAAATGTAATGATGAGGGTAATGGCGGATCTTCAGGGAGCGCAGTGGACGGAGCAGAGCGTTTAGATGAGTTTATGAGAACACTCAGAGCTTTATTTACACGTCAGCTCATAAACACACCATCAGACCCGCTGCTCTTATCCCACCCAGTTTTACAATCCTGATCTGCGTAGAAGGATGAAGATCATTAATGACAGTTCCCCTCTGTTACGCTGTCGTCTGCATTAATGATTCATGATCATTGAGGGTTTAATAGCGGAGTTCTGCACAGATTATACTCAGGCTGTAGTTAGACTGGTCATATTGGTAGTACATTAACAAATGAATTACGGTGATGCGTTACTATATTGCGCATCTCGCACATGTTGATGTCGGAACACTAAACATTTCAATTCCATTTAAAGTTAATTATTAATTTAGGAAAGTTACGTTACAGTAATACGCAGCTCAGTCTTACTGTGTAGGGGGAAAGTGTCAAATGGCTGGTTACTAAGGTGGTTTGGATGGTTGCTGAGGTATTCCGCCATGTTGCTAGGGTCTACTGGGTATTTTGGTTGCTAGGGTGTGGTGGACAGTTGCTAATGTGTTGTGAGTGGTTTCTAGGCTGATCTGTGCTGTTGCCAGGGTGTTGATGCTAGTTGCTAAGGTATTCTGGGTGATCTATGTGGTTGTTAGGATGATGATGTCAGTTGCTCTTATGTCTTGGTTTGGTATGGTTCTGGGTGGTTGTTAGGGTGTTCTGGATGGCTGTTAGGGTATTCTAGGGGGTTGTTAGGGTGTGCTGGGTGGTTGCTAGGGTGTTCTGGATGGCTGTTAGGGTATTCTGGGGGTTGTTAGGGTGTGCTGGGTGGTTGTTAGGGTGTTCTGGAGGGCTGTTAGGGTGTTCTGAATGGTTGCTAGAGTATTTTGGGTGGTTGCTAAAGTATTCCAGCATGTTGCTAGGGTCTACTGGGTGGGTTGGTTGCTAGGTTGTTGTAGACAGTTGCTAATGTGTTTTGGGTGGTTGCTAGGGTGATCTGTTTAGTTGCCAGGGTGTTGAGGCTAGTTGCTAAGCTGTTCTGGGTGATCTGTGTGCTACTGGGTCCTGGCTTGTTGCTAGGATGTTCTGGATGGTTGTTAGGGTGTTCTGGATAGTTGTTAGGGTGTTCTAAATGGTTGTTAGGGTGTTCTATGTGGTTGATAGGGTGTTCTGAGTGGCTGTTAGGGTGTTCTGGGTGATTGTTAGGGTGTTCTGTGTGGTTGTTAGGGTGTTCTGTGTGGTTGTTAGGGTGTTCTGTGTGGTTGTTAGGGTGTTCTGGGTGATTGTTAGGGTGTTCTGAATGGTTGTTAGGGTGTTCTGAAAGGTCAGGTGTGTCTGTTGCTAGTGTGTTATGGACTTTTGCTATGACAGTTGCATTAGATCAGGGGTCACCAAACTGGTTCCAGGAGGTCCGGTGTCCTGCAGATTTCAGCTCCAACCCTAATCAGACACACCTGAACAGCTGATGGAGCTCTTACTCGATATACTCGTATCACCCAGGCAGGTGTGCTGAGGCCAGTTGGAGCTGAACCCTGCAGGACACCACCCTCCAGAACCGAGACTGGTGAGCCCTGCATTAGGGTGTTGTGGCCAGTTGCTAATGGGTTTCGGGTGGTTGCTAGGATTATCTAAGCAGCTTCCAGGGTGTACGGGATGGTTAGGGTGTTCTGGGTGTCTGTGTCCTCCATCACAGCTCCAGATGAGCGTCTTGGTCTGTATTGTGGTTTATTTCTGTCTGATGTTCACTTCAGTTGCTCAGTGTTTTCTGAAAGCATGTGTGTGTGTGTGTGTGTGTGTGTGTGTGTGTGTGTGTGTGTGTCTGTGGTTTTAATATAATCCTGTTGTCCAGCTGTTGCTGAACTCCGACACCCTGCTCTGCTGAGGAACAGTAGTGTGTGTTTTCTGGCCGTCGGCTCTTGTTTAAACATGTTTCTGCGGTCGGTGTGTGTGTGTGTGTGTGTGTCTGTCTGTGTGTGTGTGTGTGTGTGTGTGTGTGTGTGTGTGTGATCTCCCGCTGCAGACCTGTTCTGGCTTCTTTTATTAAAGCTGTGATGGAGTGGACGGTTCAGCGGTGATATAAACACTCAGATCTTCATCTACAGAGTCTGATCAGGAATATTTCACACACACTCGGACATCTCCAGCTCTTTTGTGAAGAAGCATCTCCATCTGATCTGTTTTCTGTCATCTTTCCGTCTTAAACACAACTTCCACGACACATCTGTATGTCATGTGTATATCCAGCTGTATTAACAAGTGAGCAGAGCTTCTGTGTACATGTCTGACCATCACTGAAGATCAACATTTCAACCAATCTGCATTACTGACTCCCAAACGGGGAGTGTGTGAGTGAACAGACTC
>NC_133182.1:80312500-80317500 GCF_049306965.1 Danio rerio | reverse complement strand
AATAGTCATCTGAGAAATATCGCCGAGTTACGAAGTATGCTATCATCTCTGATGCAGAAAGCTAGTCCATGCTTTAGGCTGGATTACTGTAATGCTCTGTTTTCTGGCTGCCCAGCATCCTTAACAAACTTCAGCTAGTGCAACATGCAGCAGCCAGAGTTCTGACCAGCTCCAGAAAATATGATCATATAACACCAATCTTATCCTCCTGACACTGGCTGCCTGTTCAGTTTTGTATTGAGTTTAAAATATTACTCCTCACCTATAAAGCTGTAAATAATCCAGCTCCTGTTTATCTAACCAACCTTCTGTCTCACTACAATCCAGCTCACTCTTTAACATGTCTAAACTCAGGGCTTTTGTAGTACCTAGAATAGCAAAGTCCACTAAAGGAGGTTGAGCCTTCTAATTTATGGCTCCTACACTCTGGAATAGCCTTCCTGATAATGTCGGAGGCTCAGACACACTCTCCCAGTTCAACACTAGATTAAAGACCGGTCTGTTTAGTAAAGCACACACTCAGTGCAGCACGTAGCGGTGTGACACATGAATGTGGTCCACTCATCTCCTTTATATACACTATGAACAGCAGCTACGCTAATTATCCTCTTTATTCTCTATTTGCAGCTGGGTATACTCATCCTGAGGCCCTCAGAGACTACGCAGCGCCACTGAAGCAATCCAAGACCAGCGATGAGATGATCCCGAGGTTCCCATAATCCTGGACCAGGCCGTATCCTGAGCAGAGGAGCGGAGAGCATGCGACTGATTCCTGCTCCAGGGACAGACGAGTCTTCACTGAGGTCTAGCTTCCAGGACGTTTGTGCTTCTGCACAAGACGTTTGGTCAGAGGAGGAATGGTGGAGCCCAGCTGAGCCTGGTTCCTCTCCAGGGATTTTAATTATTCACTTTCACCAGTTGGTGAAGTTTGTTCCTCGCCGCTGTACCACTGTATCACAACACTAACACAAAGCCCAGAAACACAGAGACCCCAAACACACTGAACATAAAGCCTCAATATTGAAGAACACACACACACACACACACACACACACACACACACACACCGGCTGAGGATTCCACATAACACACACATTAAAGCTCTTCCCTCATGCTGGACTGTCACTATAGAGGAACCCTAACTCAGGGCTGAGATCAGAGCATGCGAATATCTGAATATTTAATCATCAATAAACACAGTGATGCTGAATAATGATAACACTAGGCCCTGAGGTAAAGTTAGTCTGTCTCTCTCTCACACACACACACACACACACACACACACACACACACACACACACAGATCATGTTGGTTTTGTTGCGTGTGAGCTGAAGCGTGTGCGCCCCGTGACGTCTTTATTCTGTGTTTATATTAGCGTGCGCGTCTGTGCCGCCGCACCTTCAGCTCCACGGGGGCGCGCCTCGTCTGGAGCCCCGCGGGCGCGCGCCGCTTCCTCCGCTATTTTTAGTAAATGGATTCCGCTGCTGCAGTGTGTTTCAGTCGAGCCGTGTGTGTGTCGCTCCCGCGGGAAATAAACTCTCCCCGGTGCTGACACGGGCTTAGCGGATACTATTGATCAAATCCAGGACGGGCTGAAGACCCGGAGAGACCCGGAGAGACGGATCACGAGGACTGAAACACGGGAAACCAGCCAACACACACACACACACACACACACCAGTGACGGCAGGTTCTGTTCACATGACGTCATCACGCACACCTTTACACGTCGAAAGCCGCGTGATGTTCCCCGTGCTGTAATCACCCCCGGGGGCCGCGGGGGGCACTGAGGCGTCTCTCTCCCGCCTTTGTTTGTCGGTCGTTATGAATTAATCACTGTCGGGTTATTCTTAAGAGCGCAAATAATGAGACAATGACGGAGTGTGTGGGAAATGCTGCCTCAGTGCCTCACACACACAAACACACACACACACACACACACACACACAAACACACACACACACACCTCTGCAAGAGCCGGCGAGCCTGACCACGGGAAACAGCAGGAGCTAGTCAAAGCACAGAGAGAGAGTGTGTGTGTGTGTGTGTGTGTGTTTGTGTTTGTGTGTGCAGATGCAGGAGTTTACATATCTATCTGTCTGTGTGTGTGTGTGCATAAGTATGTGCATTTGTGTGAGCAAGTGTGTTTGTTTGAGTGTGTGTGTGTGTGTGTGTGTGTGTGTGTGTGTGTGTGTTGGCAGTGAGGACACACCAGTTCTCTCTCTCTCTCTCCTCTACAATTGGATCCTCTGTGGTTCCCGTGGGACTAATTATCCATAAACGAGTGGATGAAAGCGAGGTGTGTGTGTATGTGTGTGTGTGTGTTCATGCAGGACGGGGCCTGTGAGATGTAAAACACACTCTTTGAGCTCGCTGTAGTTTGACTTAGGTGTGTTCTTCTTTGCATCTTCTTCACACACACACACACACACACACACACACACACACACACACACACACACACACACACACACACACACACACACACACACACTGCTCTGCAGCAGCAGTTTGCTGTATTGTGTGTCTCTCAGCAGTGTGAGTATGGTGTTGAGGAGTGTGTTTACGGCTGCAGATCCTCAATAATGGATCCGTCCTCATGATGGAGATGCAGAAAGTTCCCCGAAGAGAAGAACTGTGCGTCTCTAAACTAATCTAACCTCAGACTCCGCTCTCCGCATGCAGGAGGCTTCTCTGCTGGGTTTGTGTGACACTTCTGGGTCGAGTCCCTGAAGGAAAGCTTACCCAGAATCTGGGTCAAGACTTGTGCGCGAGCGTCAGACCCGGGAATCGAGCCTCGGAGAAAGGTGTAAAACTCCAGCGTCATGTTCAGATGCGGCTCACTGCAGAAATATCAAACCAGAATCACATCAAACCAGCAAAGCACACACACACACACACACACACACACACACACACACACACACACACACACACACCCCGCTATTCCTCCTGCCTTTACTCCTCTCCCGCTCTCTGACTGCACACGTGTTCATCTTCTGCCCCAGAACAGGCGTGTTTCAGAGAGGACTGTGGAGTAATGGAGCTGTAGGAGAGTTTCCAGCGTCCCGGATGTGTGTGTCGAGCAGGAGAGCTCCTGCAGCGCTGCTCTATTTACAGAAGAACTTCTATTCATATGCCGGATGATGCATCTTACAAACACAAACACCTTAGTCTCGTTCACACGATCACAGCATCATCAGGCTGGAGAATGAGCACTGTAGAGCAGTGGTTCTCAAACTGTGGTACGTGTACCACTAGTGGTACGCAGGCTTCCTTCTAGTGGTACGTGGAGGAATGAAATATGTCATGTACATGCTACACATATTTCAAAATTTATTAAAAATGATGTATATAATATGCCATATGGCATATAGCCTATATTTCGGAGGTAATCGGCCACATTTTTTTTTTACTGTGCAGGGTTGTAGCTGCTTTACTGGGCCTACTACGGTACTGTATTTCAATATTGCTCATTTTGGTGGTACTTGGAGAAACTATTTTTTTCTGAGGTGGTACTTGATGAAAAAAGTTTGAGACCCACTGCTGTAGAGCATGTGTCTCCATGAGACGTCACCATCTCTGAGTAAACAGCGGCGCACACACCTGTGTTCTGTGGCTACCAGCGCATTTGCAGTGGTCTCCAGGAAGTTCATCCATTCATTGTTAGTCTCCATTTCAGGGGTCGCCACAATGAACCATTTAGGGGTGCTGAACTATTCCAGCATATGTTTTACACAGCGGATGCCCTTCCAGCTGCAACCAGAGCTGGACAGATACTGACAGTTAAAGCAGCATTACTGGCCTGATAATGTAGAGCAGTAGAGTAAGAGTGTCTGCTGTCAACATTACTCACAGTATGAGGAGAGCTTACAGAAGAACTCAAGAGTAGAGAGAATTACACTGTATAAAGCTGATGTGTGTGTGTGTGTGTGTGTGTGTGTGTGTGTGTGTAAACGTCACATTCTGTAGTGCCTCTAGTGATTGTCCAGCAGACACACAACATCATCAGCTGCTAATGTTAGCTTAGATTTAGGTCAGGTGACGTCAGGTGACAAAGCTCAATGTCTGGTCAGCGTCTGAGGACGTTATTCTGATGTCTGATAATGACGTCAAATCATGTTGATATTAGGTTGATTTTAGGTTGTGTTGGAAACAAACCAAACTCCAACGTGGAGCATCTTAAAGCAGCGTCACACTGACACACATACTGACATTTACTCATCAGACATGACGACCAAAACACAACGTCTGATAGACGTCATAGAGGTAACGTCCACACAACGTCAAGCTGTACATCATTAGACGCTGATATTGAGTTGGACGTTGGTCATTGATGTCAGTCTTGATGTCGAGTTCTGACGTCAACCTGATTTTCATTTCCAAACAAAATGCAACGTCTCCATGACATAAACATAAATATATAAATATATTTAAATGCTGGTAGTGTTTGGCAATGCTTACCGTCCTCCTGCACACTCAACATCACCCACACTGTCCCGGTGTCCTGCAGCCCTAATCTGCTCTACTGGATGGAGGAGACGTCAGCATGAGCTCATGAGAACATCCGCTGGTCTGGTCAGGAGCTGCTGGAGCAGTCAGTGATCTGGAGGTCTTTCAGCGGTGCTGAGTCCTAATGAATCTCCCGAGTGCTGCAGAGGAGCCAGCGCTGCGTCTGCAGAGCGAGAACACGGTTATTATAAATGCGACACGTGTTGACATGATGGAGCCGTGTGAGTGACCTCCGCCTGACTCGCTGGAGTTCTGCTTTCATCTGAATCTCAGTGTTGGGGAAGCGCAGCTGTGGCCTCATTCAGTCTGCTCCAGCGGCCAGAGATTCCTCTCAAACACATGCCATCGGCACACAGCCAACCGGGCCACAGGCGGAGCTGCATACTGAGCACACCATCACCTGCACACCTACACCTGTCCGTGCACCTACACCTGTCTGATGGAGGACGGAGAAACCTGCAGGAACTATACGCACACAACGCATGAG
>NC_133182.1:80297500-80307500 GCF_049306965.1 Danio rerio | reverse complement strand
ACACACACACACACACACACACACACACACACACACACACACACACACACAGAGAGACAGAGCGAGTGAGTGTTTGTTTAAGTGCCTCTGCACTGCTTTCTCAGATCTGACCTTTGATGTGGTGTGTGTGCTGGAGGAGTTTGTGAATGTGAAACTCTGCAGATTCCCCAGATCAGAAGAGCGGGATGAGCAGAAGAGCGGGATGAGCAGAAGAGCGGGATGAGCAGAAGAGCAGGATGAGTGAAGCGGGATGAGTGAAGCGGGATGAGTGAAGCGGGATGAGTGAAGCGGGATGAGTGAAGCGGGATGAGTGGTGCGTGTTTCTCCCACAGAGGAAGTGATCAGTATCTCCAGCTCAGATTGGCGCACATTTGCATTCTGCCATCTACAGTCTTCACATTCTGCCTTCACACACTGAAGATGAGGCTGTGTGTGTGTGTGTGTGTGTGTGTGCATCAGCATGGCCCAGTTGTCCTCTATGCAGGTGGGTTATCAGCACACATGACTGAAGCTTCAGATGATCTTGCACAGGTGAGTGTTCTCCACAGGTGTGCTGTGAGGGCGGGGTTTAGGCAGAGCACCGTATAATGACATCATGTCTATTGAGAGTCCTCATAAATCTCCAATATCGAAGTGTGTGTGTGTGTGTGTGTGTGTGTGTGTGTGTGTGTGTGTGTGTTGTTCATCTTCAGTTGTGGATTATGTAAGAGACTGGAGGAATGTTTGAGATCTGATGTAACAGATGGACGGACGCTTCACCATGGCAACCTGAACACAGTACCCCGGCAACCGATCTGTCATCTGGTCCTTACAACACTAGCAAACCCACACACACACACACACACACACACACACACACACAGCCCTGCATGTTTCAGATGAAGTGTGTGTTCTACAAGTGTGTATCTGCTCAAGAAACAACACTGAAGGTGCAGGTGTGTGTGTGTGTGTGTGTGTGTGTGTGTGTGTGTGTGTGTGTGTGTGTGTGTGTCTGTCTGTCTGTCTGATTGTGATTATAGCGCCTCCTGATGGTGAATGAGGTTATACTCATAGCAGGTTTTATTTGGTTCTTAAAATCCTTTATTTCAGTAATTTGGCAGCTGTCAAACATTATCAGGGAAGCGCTCTGTGTTCTCACTTTAGTTGGAAACTAATAAAACATTAATACAACATTAATACAACATTAGTCTTCAGATATTCGTTATTTTCACTCTCAGCTGATGTCGGTGTGCTGCTGTCGGTAACTCAGCATATATCAGGTTATTTCCACTCAGCCGGGATCAGCCGTGGTCAAACACCAGCAGTTTGTGGAGAAGAGCTCAATGTTAGTGGAGACGCTGATCTATTCAAATGATTGAGTTGGATTTGGTGAACTAGCTCAACCTGTTCACTAAGAAGATCCAGTTAAACTGAAGGATTCAGTGTGGATCACTAATGCAGAAATACAGCCACATTCACAGAGGAGGAGGCAGCAGAGGACGACTGTGCTGGAGCTCAAGCTTCAGTTCTGCAGGAACACCACAGCCTCACTCAGCTTTATTTATACTTCAGTTAACCAGAATGAGTTTCAACTCTAGGATACGTTTCTGTGTGTGCCAGTGTGTGTGTGTGTGTGTGTGTGTGTGTGTGTGAGAGAGAGAGATGTTTTACATAAACGTTGTCAGGCCGGGCTGTAATGAGTAAAGCATAATTGATGGAGCTCCTGTAATTGAGCAGATTCTCCAGTGGATCCTTAATCTCCAGCTCCCTCTCAGCCTGACATCTGGAGACACACTGCTGTACTTAATCTGGAGATAAATGCAGGACCCAGAGAGAGAGAGAGCGAGAGAGAGAGAGATGGAGGGATGGAGAGAGTGTGATCTGGCAGCTGGAGTATCTGCAAGTCAAACTTCCTCCATAATTAAGAGCGCCGTGTTTCCCGGTCAGAGCTTGAGCTGTCAGGATTGAGCAGCAGAGTCAGGCTTTATCAGCACTGCGCTACACACACACACACACACACACACACACACACACACACACACACATTTCATCATTCGTTTCCTCAGTGACGCGTGCATCTGGTGTGTGTGTGTGTGTGTGTGTGTGTGTGTGTGTGTGTGTGTGTGTGTGTGTGTGAGAGTGTGTGGGTGAAGTGTTAAAATCATCTGAGCTTCCTGATGGCACAGAAACCTGCACGCCAATCTCACAGAACACACACTTCATAAACTCATGAACACACACTGTCAACATTGGGATGTAAAAATAACAGACCCCCCCCCCAAGCCCGCAGTGGCCCCTTCTCTTGTGTGTGTGTGTGTGTGTGTGTGTGTGTGTGTGTGTGTGTGTGCAGCAGCAGTGGTCATAGTGTGTAAACTCAGAGCACAGTGACTGTGTGAGTGCACAACACATCATTACTCTACACCACGGGTGTCTAAACTCAGTCCTGGAGGGCCGGTGTCCTGCAGAGTTTAACTTGCCTCAAACACACCTGCACGGATGCTTCCAGAAAGCCAGTAAGAGCTTGATCAGCTGCTCAGGTGTGTCTGATTGGGGTTGGAGCTAGACTCTGCAGGACACCGGCCCTGCAGGACTGAGTGTGGACACCCCTGCCATACACACTGCAGTACACACACCTCACACACATGCGGGAGTTCTCCTGTCATGCAGAGATGATCTCAAACACACGTAAATGTTCATGCTTTGTTGCTTTTTAAATCAAATCTGAAAAACTTTCAAGCATTAGATATGCTGATGAGCGTTAATGGAGGCGTGTCAGTCTTGTGTAGCGGCTCCGGGTTGGGTTTTGAGCACTCGGCCCATTCTAGAGCCAATGCCCAGTGTCTAAGAAGTGTGTGTTTGATACGACGCGCTCCGTCCTGCTTATCGATTCCCGACTGTTTCTCACACAGGTAACGGTCATGAGCATGTTACAGGTGTGTCCATCTGCCAGCACATGATAATGGACACGCCATGAACACACCACTCATACTCCAACCCAGTCGCAGAGAGAGAAGAGAGAGAGAGAGGGATTTCTACAGGTGGTTTGTCAAGCCCACTCACCTGTGTGAGGCACACTCAGAATAACACATCGGGCTTGGTGTGTGGTGAGGGGTCCGGGTTTATTCACAGGGGATCTTGGAGAGATGATGAGGTGTTTAGTTGTGGGGTGAAGGACAGCAGACGAGCTGCAGTAGAGGAGGAAGAGTCCAGCAGGAGGAGCACTGCAGCAGGCCAGCACTCACATGACCACCGCTCCAGAGATGGCCGGCAGGAACTGTTCAGAAGGATCTGATCTACTGATGATGAGGAGTGCGGACCTGCATGATGGAGCTAGCCGTGAAGGACAGCTGATCACCCTGACATCCCGAACAGCACTGCATGGGGTAACGGTGGATGATCCAGCTGGATGGAGAAGTCATGATGTGTGTGTGGAGCTTCAGGGAAGACGAGATGTTCAGTTCAGCTGGTGAAGCAGATGTATCAGCAGGCTGGTGTTTCAGTTCTTCACCGTGTCCGGTCGGCGGCTGTATGATGAGAGACCCAGAGTACCGTTCTGCTCTGCTTCTGTCGGTCTGTGCAGTGCTGTGGAGGTGAAGAGACTCCAGCGTCTGCATTTGGGTTTGTGTGTTGTGTTTTTGTCCTGCGTTTGTCGTACGAGGCTGATCTGCATTATTTATTCTGTGAGCGACACAACTAAACGTAAACAGATTAAAATTTGAACATTAAAGGGAAACGCAGCTCAAAGAGAATGAGCAATGGAGAATGTAACCCAGATTCCAGATCACGAGCTGCCGGATCAACACAAGTGCCCGAGTGTGTGAGCTGAGAGACGAGCGGATCAGCACTTAAACCCTCACTCAATCTCCATCTGCGCACACACACACACACTAATACACACACACACACACACACTAATACACACACACACACACACACACACACACTAATACACACACACACACACACTTACACACACACTAATACACACACACACACGCACTCACACACACTAACACACACACACACACACACACTAATACACACACACACACACGCACTCACACACACACATACTAATACACACACACACACGCACTCACACACACACGCACACACACACGCACACACACACGCACACACACACACACACACACACTAATACACACACACACACAAACTATTACACACACATGCACTCACACACACACGCACACACACACGCACGCACTCACACACACACACACACGTACTCACACACGCACACACTCACACACACTAATACACAGATACACACACACACACACACATTCTCCGGGTGCTCCGGTTTCCCCCACAGTCCAAACACATGCGCTATAGGGGAACTGATCAACTACACTGGCCGTAGTGTATGAGTGTTTCCCAGTACTGGGTTGCAGCTGGAAGGGTAACACATATGCTGGAATAGTTGTCGGTTCATTCCGCTGTGGTCTTCAGCTGTGGTCAGGGGTTGATGATGTCTCAGCACATGAGTTTCTCCAGCGGTGTTGGACCGGGCCATCGTGTCCGTTTCTCAGCTCCGTCTGCGTTTATCTGCTGGATCTGGTGAAGGTGAGAGCTGAACATGTCTCGGTCATCATCAGTCCTGTGATGGAGATGTTGATCTGCATGAGGATCTGATCACGGCGTCTCATAACACACAACAGCACTGCAGATCAACACACACTCTGAGTTTCAGACGCGCCTCTGACTGTTTCCTTCACCAGCCTGAAGAGTTTCAGATGTTCAAAAGCCCCCAGCTCCAGAGTGTGTGTGTGTGTGTGTGTGTGCGCTAAAGCCTGCGGTAAGACCATTGGCTCAAAGGAGATAATGACTAGAGCTGCCGTCTCCACAGATCAGCAGCCAGGAAAAAGTGTGTGTGTGTGTGTGTGTGTGTGTGTGTGTGTGTGTGTGTGTGTGTGTGTGAGAGATACTTTGATACTCGGGTTGAAAAGTGATGAAACCATACACACACATGCGCACACACACTCCTAACATGCTGCAACACACACTCGGCAGCAGATAATTACTGATAGAACAACATTAATACCTTTATCAAGCGTCGAGACGAGTCTGATCAACAGAGACACACATATGTGTGTGTGTGTGTGTGTGTGTGTGTGTGTGTGTGACAGGAGAGTGTTTCAGGAGTGTTTGTTTGTGAGTCAGGAGTGTGTATGTGTATGTCAGGAGGTTGTGTGTATATGTAACAGGAGTGTGTGTGTGTGTGTGTGTGTGTGTGTGTTACAAGAGAGTATTTGTTGGAAGTTTGTGTTTATGACAAGCGAGTGTGTGTCAGGAGATTGTGTGTGTATGTGTAACTGGAGTGTGTGTAAGACAGGAGAGTGTGTGTCAGGAGATTGTGTGTGTGTTAGGAGTGTGGGTATATGTATAAGGTGTGTTTATGTGTGACAGGAGATTGTGTGTTGTGAGTTTGCGTATGTGACAGAAGTGTGTGTCAGGAGTGTGTGTGTGTGTGTGTGTAATGGAGGGGCAGCACACACACCAATATCGACCTTTCATTACCGTCACACATTCAGACAAAATACAGCAGTAAACGAGAGAGACAGGTAACCTTCACACACACGCGCATACACACGCGCATACACACACACACACACACACACACACCTTCACATGACCGACAAGGCCATATTTACGCATCCGAGTGTGTGAGAGTGTCTGAGTCTGTTTGTGTGCATGTGTGCGTGCGTGTGTGTGTGTGTCCCATGGGAAAGCCGCTGTCTGTAAAGGTGTAACCGTTAATAAAACACAGCAGCACGCAGAGCAACCCGAGCCCGATTCCTCATGTTTAGTGTCAGACACGAATGCTCATATGTGTGTGTGTGTGTGTTCATAATCAGATCCTGTAATGGGGGATTAATGTATTGTTATTATCATGGTGCAGTGTTTATGACACTCATGCTCTGATAATTAATGTCAGTCTGTATATAAATGTGTGTGTGTGTGTGTGTGTGTGTGTGTGTGTGTGTTTACAGTGTCTGCAGATTACTGACAATCAGATTAATCAGATCCTGTTCATTCATTCAGTCTGAGACACGATTACACGAGATTAACATGAGCGCATTCACCACGGCTCATTACACAGCGCGCGCATGAGTGTGTGTGTGTGTGTGTGTGTGTGTGGAGACGAAACCCTCGAGACTCTTCAGAGAAACCCCTATAATGAAGATTTCTGAATGTAATGTGTAATTCAGACAAACACACACACACACACACACACACACACACACACACACACACACTATTTATATATACACACACTATTATATATAATTTACCAACAATCACAGAAACATTTCTGACCGCCGGATGACTTTGAAAAGTAAAAGACGCAATATGAAGAGTACAGGGGGGATTCTGTAGGATAAACATCTCTGCACACCTCAGTCATCAGTGTGGAGGTCTGGAACAGTTAATATTAATATTATTATTCATTATTAACATTATATTATTATTATTTATTAATATTATATTAGTATTATCATATTTATTATTATTATTGTTATTATTATTAATGTTGTTGTGTGTTTAGCTGTTTTAAGTAAGTTAAAATAAAGAGTAATGTGTTCACTCATCAGGAATATGGTCCACTGCAGCAGTGTTAGAGCTGAATGTTTGCTTGTCTGTTGCTGTTTCCTGATTTATGGAGTGTGTGTGTGTGTGTGTGTGTGTGTGTGTGTGTGCGTGTGTGTGTGCGTGTTCTGTGAGTGTCATGAAGACATCAGTGTGTTGTGTGTGTTTAAGGTCAGCAGAATCATCTGTGAATGCGGCTGTAACCAAAGCAGAGCTGATCTCAGAACAGATCCATCATCGTTCCTCTGGATCAATAAACACACCGCAGACTGATATCTGTGTGTGTGTGTGTGTGTGTGTGTGTGTGTGTCTCAGTGCTGAACATGAAGGTTGCTGTATCGGTCTGACCTGCTCGCTCTCATTGACTGTTTAATAAATAAACACAGGAGATGTTTGAGGACGTCAGAGCGGCAGACGGAGGAGCAACACCACTGATGCAGGATCTGTTCACTTCTGTGTGCTGTACTGCTGTCGTCACCACCAGGAGCGGCCAGCCCGGCCTCCAGATGACCAGAACCAGAGCAAACTTGTCTAACAGAGAAACCGACAGAGGAACCAGCACTGAGGCAGAGGAGACCTGTCCAACCCTCATCCAGATCCTGCAGGCTCGGAGGACTCTGTCAACTCCAGCTCCAGTCCCCGAGTCCAGTCCAGCGTCTGCTCCAGTCCCCGAGTCCAGTCCAGCGTCTGCTCCAGTCCCCGAGTCCAGTCCAGCGTCTGCTCCAGTCCCCGAGTCCAGTCCAGCGTCTGCTCCAGTTCCCGAGTCCAGTCCAGCGTCTGCTCCAGTCCCCGAGTCCAGTCCAGCGTCTGCTCCAGTCCCCGAGTCCAGTCCAGCGTCTGCTCCAGTCCCCGAGTCCAGTCCAGCGTCTGCTCCAGTCCCCGAGTCCAGTCCAGCGTCTGCTCCAGTCCCCGAGTCCAGTCCAGCGTCTGCTCCAGTCCCCGAGTCCAGTCCAGCGTCTGTGTGTGTAGTAGTGTTGTGCAGTGTAGTGTAGTGTGTATATGTGTGTGTGTGTATATGTGTGTGTGTGTGTGTGTGTGTGTGTGACCTCCGGCTCCTCCACTGGACAGATTGTGTAGTGTTGTGTGTATAGTGTTTTGTGTGTGTGTATGTGTGTGTTGTGTGTGTGTAAGGTGGTGTGTGTGTGTATAGTGTTGTGTGTGTATGTGTGTGTCTGTGTATATAGTGTTGTGTGTGTAAGGTGGTGTGTGTGTGTATAGTGTTGTGTGTGTGAGTGTGTGTGAGTGTGTGTGTGTGTGTGTGACCTCCGGCTCCTCCGCTGGACAGATTGCGCCGGCGTGTGATTTAGCTCCTGATTTACCGCGGTGAGCCTCCTCCAATCTGCAGCATTGCTAAATCAATATGTCGTTTGAGGAATGTTCCTGCTGACGGATGCGCTGGCGGATCGACTGGAGCGTCTGCGGGTCTCGGCTTCACAATCCATTCCTGCACGGCTGTGACAGTTTCATCCCCGTCAGACACAAACACACTCATATCCTGCAGGCGTGATCACAGCAGACCGAGTGTGTGTGTGTGTGTGTGTGTGTGTGTGTGTGTGTGTGTGTGTGTGTGTGCAAACACACATTCATTCATTCATTTTCCTTCAGCTTAGTCCCTTTATTAATCTGGGGCCACCACAGTGGAATGAACCACCAACTATTCCAGCATATGTTTTACACAGTGGATGCCCTTCCAGCTGCAACCCAGTACTGGGAAACACCCATACACACTCATTCACACACTCATACACTACGGTCAGTGTAGTTGATCAGTTCCCCTATAGCGCATGTGTTTGGACTGTGGGGGAAACCGGAGCACCCGGAGGAAACCCACACCAACACAGGGAGAACATGCAAACTCCACACAGAAACACCAACTGACCCAGCCGAGACTCAAACCCGAGACCTGAGTGCTGTGAGGCCACAGTGTGACACCACCGCGCCACCATGCCGCCTCCACACCTCTGTTTGTTTATTGCCTGTGTAAATCTGTTCAGGGCTTCATGGTGTCGCACTGTGGCCTCACAGCAAGGTCACTTGGAATAGTTGGCGATTCATTCCCCTGTGGCCACCCCTGACTAATAAAGAGACTGAGCTGAAAAGACTGTGTCCATGCGCAGCGTCTCAGAGTAGCGCTTCACTGTTTCCTTCCTGAATGAATCAGTTTCTAAATGATTCACTTGAGTCAGTTATTCAGAGATTCATTCTTTAAAAGTGAATCATCTGTGTTGAATGAATCATTTGAATGAACGATTCAGTTCTTGACTCTTAATGACCGGGACTGGGGTCAGCCAGGAACACACACTCAGCTCAGCATCATCACAGTGATCAGCATTTCCTGTGGGATGTTCTCCAGCAGTGGTCAGGCCTGTGCAGATCCTCCAGATACCTGTGCTGCAGCAGGTGGAGATGTAAGAGGAGCATGTGACTCTCTATGCTTGACGCAGATTTCCTCTGTTCCTGCACATCTCCTCATACATGCTCATGCAGCTCTCCTGCGCGCTCTCAGATCAACACTGCTGAAGTGTGATGGTGCAACAGGAGTGTGTCCAGCGTGTGAATGTGTCCACTACAGCGCAGAGCGGCGTCCAGCAGTAAACTCCAGCCAGATCCAGTCATTATATGCAGAGCCTGAACCTTTATCTGTAACACGAAGATGAAGAGAAGAAGAAGAGGACACCTCACATCTACTGGCCTCATGCATAGCGCAGTCCTGCCTGTCTGCCTGTCTGTCTGTCTGTCGGTCACCTGAAAGGGTTAAACACATCTCCCCAGCGCTGCTCTGGTGGCAGGAGTCTCCTGTATCCTGTAGCAGACGCTGCATGTGTGTGAACTGACCCTCTGACTGAGTCTGCATGCGGCAGACGATCTTTAACAGCGACGGCACAACTGAGCCTCAGCATTAGCATGTGGAGATGGTGCTGATGGTTCTGGAGTGAGCGCTGAGTGTGTGTGTGTGTGTGTGTGTGTGTGTGTGTGTGTGTGTGTGTGTGTGTGTGTGTGCTGTGATCTTTAAGTGTGTTATTGTCAGATGTCAGCAAACACACACACACACACACACTGAATGTCTGATTCCTCCATCTCTGATATTGGGGATTGAGTGCTGTTATTACGCACACACACACACACACACACACACTCTCTGACTCCCGCAGGAGCAGCTCCATCTCTCGCCGGCGTCTCAGTTTGCCTTCCGGCCTGGAACTAATTGGTGTGAGTTGAAGATTCTGTAGGATTCAGAGAAAGAGTATGTGTGTGTGTGTGTGTGTGTGTGTGTGTGTGTGTGTGTGAGAGAGAGAGAACATTATACACACCTTTCTGACCCCAGTGCTCCTTTCACACACACACGCGCACACACACATGCACACGCACACACACACACACACACACACACACACACACACACACACAC
>NC_133182.1:80270000-80292500 GCF_049306965.1 Danio rerio | reverse complement strand
GCGACAGCCAATAACACTCCAGATCCGGCACGCTCCTTCAGGAGTCCAGCATTGGTGCTGCGCAGCCTTCACAGATATTGAGGAGCGGATTCAATAACCTGCGGACCCCATCCGGAGCCGAGCGGTCCAGAAGCAGCAGACGTCCAGTCCAGTGGCGAGCGGAGCCGAGGGCTGATTACGGCGCGGGTCTGGGCTTCGTTCTGCTCCTCCACCGGCCTCCGCCGTTTACATTCAGAGCTGCGCCAGGCACAATTTCACACACTCCACACGGCGCGTCCAGAGAGTGTGTGTGAACTGAATTATAGATGTCTCATTTCAGCCCCGCTGACGGCCAGCGGCCCGCGGTCAGCACAGGGATATTTGATCACGGCCACACAAATAAATAAAAGCAGCCGGTCCCGGGGTGAGGAGAAATCAAGCGTCTGAGAAAAACCAGAGGGACTGTGTGTGTGTGTGTGTGTGTGTGTGTGTGTGTGTGGTTTACCTTCAGTTCACTGGTTAAACACTGCTCTTTCTCCGCCTGAAGACTGAATATTTGAGCAGCGCTGTGTGATTAGAGGTGGACAGCTCTGCAGGACAGCTTTGACCGATCGTGAGGATCAGATAAGCAGATGGAGGACTGAAAGTGTCGTTATATGGGGTTAACATGGCTCTTTTCCCTCTATGGTGATGCACATCCAGAGGTGTGACCCGACACTGTGCTCACGGTTTGGTTTGGTTGTGGTTATCCTGTCATCAAGTCCATATCTCGGTGCACTGACGATGCTTCCACTGATATTTTACTTCACAATCACAAGAAGAATGTGTGAATATATTCCTATATTGATTGTAAAGCAGTGTTGTCCTCCACTACAGCAGGCAGATATATCAACTGCACCGTTACATCTCCAGAACATGCACAGAGCAACATTAACAGCAAATAAACACACGTACTCGCCTAACCCTAACCCTAACCCTAACCCTGTCGATCTTACACCCCTCTGATTGGTCATGCACCTCAGACTGCTGGAGAATGGAGGAAGATTGACAATAGATGAAGGCGGAGAGGAAATGGGACACGCCCTATTAACCCCGCCCTAAAAAGACTGTCAGGCCCGCCCTAAAGTACTGATAGCTCCACCCTAAATGATGGATAGCTCCTCCCTCACTGACTGATCGCCCCGCCCTAAAGGACTGATAGCTCCACCCTAAATGATTGATAGCTCCTCCCTCACTGACTGATCGCCCCGCCCTAAAGGACTGATAGCTCCACCCTAAATGATGGATAGCTCCTCCCTCACTGACTGATCACCCCGCCCTAAAGTACTGATAGCTCCACCCTAAATGATGGATAGCTCCTCCCTCACTGACTGATCGCCCCGCCCTAAAGTACTGATAGCTCCACCCTAAATGATGGATAGCTCCTCCCTCACTGACTGATCGCCCCGCCCTAAAGGTGCTCGATGTTTCATGTGGAGAGGAGGGGGCAGGTGACTGTATTTGACTGAGGGTTTCTGTGTGGAGTTTGCATGTTCTCCCCGTGTTGGTGTGGGTTTCTTCCGGGTGCTCCGGTTTCCCCCACAAAACAAACACATGCGCTATAGGGGAACTGATCAACTACACTGGCCGTAGTGGATGAGTGTGTGAGTGTGTGTGTGTGTGTGTGTGTGTGTGTGTGTGTGTGTGTGTGATGGAGAGCTGCGCTTAATCTGACCTTCATTCAGGTGATTTCTAGAAGCAGGTCGTCTGAAAGGTCACAGCGACACACACTGAGCACGGGTTCATGGAGACACAGCAGGACACACACACACACACACACACACACACACACACCGCTAATTAACCCGCCGCATGAAAACAGACAATTACCACAGCAGCACTCGCACTTAAAGATCATCTGAGCAAACGGCGCTTTAATGAGACGCATCTGCTCGTTACAGCACACACTCCTGTTCCATAATCTGCCGCATCAGCACTGATCTCACACACACACACACACACACACACACACACACACACACATCCCCCTGGTGTTGTGTGGTCAGGTGAAGGGTCTGGCGTCCCAATTCTGCTCATTTGGAAGGTGCAGGGCTGAAGGGAAGCACTAGATCAGTGTTTCTCAACCACGCTCCTGGAGGAGCACCAGCACTGCACGTTTCAGACGTCTCCTCTGTCACACACACACTACAGATCTCTCTGTCTGCTGATGATCTGGATCAGGTGTGTGTGGTGAAGAAACGGTTTCTCAACTACAACAACACAGAGGACGGACTTAAGGAGAGCGCTCTCGCCAGGCCACCTCAGGAGACACCTCAGGAGTGTGTGTGTGTGTGTGTGTGTGTGTGTGTGTTGTGTCTGGCCTTGTATATAATTTCATTAATGAAAGCCTTCTACATCTGGATCTGTGTAGTCGTGTCTGCCGGTTAATCTGATGCATCAGTGTGTGTGTGTGTGTGTGTGTGTGTGTGTGTGTGTGTCGGGCTGTTAGATGCCGGCTTTGACCTGTCGGTGTTTGGATAATGAACCGGTAGCGGTGATCAAACACAGCTCACATAATGACAGGTGTGATGGAGGCTGATCCGCATTTAATCTGCTGAGAAATCCCACCGAGAGCCTCACGTGCACACACATCCATCCCAGAGACTCATCTGTGCGTGTGTGTGTGTGTGTGTGTGTGTGTGTGTGTGTGTGTGTGTGAGATCAATATGAAGGCAATCATTGAGTGTTTTTGAGGTGCAGCACTCCTGACCTTGACTGGATAAACGCAATCTGTGAGCCCAGAGAGAATATATGAGCCGGCAGCGCTTCAGTGAGTGTGTGTGTGAGTGTGTGTGTGTGTGTGTGTGTGTGAGTGTGTGTGTGTGTGACGTACAGAAAGACACTGTTCACGTCTCACCCCAGTGTGTAAATCACTGACCAAAAGAGTGGACGTCATGGAGGCCGATTCATCATGCAGCGCTGCTCCAGAGGAGGATCATAAGTGTAGAGCGCCGGCCGGCCGCCTGCTCCTGAGGAAATACAGCACACACAACACAACACAACACAACACAACACACAACACAACACAACACAACACAACACAACACAACACAACACAACACAACACAACACTAATGAAACACAACACAACACAACACAACACAACACAACACAACACTAATGAAACACAACACAACACAACACAACACAACACAACACAACACAACAGGACTAATGAAACACAACCTTCTGCTTTTACTGCAGAACGGTCCGTGATGGAGTCCAGAATAAAGCAGCGAGATGTGCGGGTGTTTAGTGCCGGCAGTAGATGAAGCGGGCTGATAAACATTCACTTTTCTCTGGGATTTCCAGAGAATTATTCTAAAACAAGATAATGTGACGCAACAAAACTCAGACAGCACTCTCCAGTCCAATCTACAGAGCTCAACACATCAGCACACATGACCGAGTGTCTCTGACTGAAACATGTTCCTTCTGCTTAGTCATCAGGGGTCGCCACAGCGGAATGAACCACCAACTATTCCAGCACATGTTCTACACAGTGAATGCCCTTCCAGCTGCTGGGAAACACCCATACACACTCATTCACACACACACGTGGCCAGTTTGGTTGATCAATTCCCCTATAGCACATGTGTTTGGACTGGGCATGCGTGATCACCGGTCTCACGCTTCACTGCGGTGTGGAAGACTCAGGGTTTTCTGTTCTTCCATTTCTACAGTGCATTTAAGGGTTTTATGTGTATTTATGACAATTTTATTTAGTTTTTAGGGCGAAAGCATCTTCACATCAAAAGCTACTGGTCAGCCCACGATTCAACAAACAGACCGCTTATAAACCGCTTCTAACCACGCTGCAGAGCTGAGCAGGACACTCGCTTTACATCCAAACAGAAGAAGATCTCCAGAGAGGAACAGAGATCAGTGTTTCTGAAACTAATGAAGACAGCAGAGGTCTGACATGTTTACTGCTCAAAAATACTTTAAATGTTTATTATGCCCGGAGGAAACCCACGCCAACACGGGGAGAACATGCAAACTCTACACAGAAACACCCAATGATCCAGCTGAGACTCGAACCAGAGATTTTCTTGCTGTAAGGCCCAAGTGCTAACCACTGAGCCACCGTGCCGCCACTTATTTTATTTATTTATTTATTTATTTTAGGAATGAAGAAGCCCTGCAGTGAATCTCCTGATGCTCACTCTGTAGTGTGCAGATTATAATGAGGATCTTCCAGTGGGTTTATGAGTACTCCAAATGCAACACACAGAACTGAGACCTCTCGACATGCAGAGCGAGCGGATGTGTTTGGGCCTCGGCTGTCATCACTGATCACTGTTAATACACATAACGGCATGATCATGTCAGATCTGTATGTGTACTGTTGAACAGCAGACGTCACAAGTGAAGAGCAGTGATGCTGGACTGTCGTGTCCGTGTGATCAGACAGTGAGTGAGAGCAGAGATGTTGTTAGTCTGAGTGCTCCGTCAGCAGCGAGGGTCAAACCTCCACACTTTACTGACGTCCAGACGCTCTAATGAAGCCTGCAGAGGAGCTGAGCCCTGACAGCAGAGAATGAAGAGCAATGCTGGAGCTCAAACAGCAGAACACACGCCTTTACACCTGCGCACAACACACACACACACACACACACACATCAACACTGCACACATGAAGGAAAGCACATCCAACCCCTGCTTCAGGCACTCAGACACAAAAACAGCTCAACACTGCAGTCGACTCACAACACACACACACACACACAAACACACACACAAACACACACACACACACACACACACAAGGCTCCTCAAGTTGTGTAGAATGTGGGAAAAGCAGACACACAGAGAAGCTTTCAGACTTCAGCGGGACACTACACCTGCGCCAGCCGAGCTCAAACTTGGAGACTAGAGGAGAACAAACATGAAGAAATCCACAACACTACACCAGCAGACTAAACATGAGCTCACGGGCAATACAGCAGACGGGCAAAACTCCATTAAACCAATAACACCAGCAGATGGGCAGAACTCCACCCAAACTGACAGATGGGCAAAACTCCACCCAAATTGGCAGATGGGCAAAACTCCACCCAAACTGACAGGTGGGCAAAACTCCACCCAAACTGACAGATGGGCAGAACTCCACCCAAACTGACAGATTGGCAAACCTCCACCCAAACTGACAGATGGGCAAAACTCCACCCAAACTGACAGATGGGCAAAACTCCACCCAAACTGACAGATGGGCAAAACTCCACCCAAATTGGCAGATGGGCAAAACTCCACCCAAACTGACAGATGGGCAAAACTCCACCCAAACTGACAGGTGGGCAAAGCTTCACCCAAACTGACAGATGGGCAAAACTCCACCCAAATTGGCAGATGGGCAAAACTCCACCCAAACTGACAGATGGGCAAAACTCCACCAAAACTGTCGGATGGGCAAAACTCCACCTAAATTGGCAGACGGGCAAAACCACCTAAATTGGCAGATGGGCAAAACTCCACCCAAATTGGCAGATGGGCAAAACTCCACCCAAATTGGCAGATGGGCAAAACTCCACCCAAATTGGCAGATGGGCAAAACTCCACCTAAACTGGCAGATGGGCAAAACTCCACCTAAACTGACAGATGGGCAAAACTCCACCCAAATTGGCAGATGGGCAAAACTCCACCCAAATTGGCAGATGGGCAAAACTCCACCTAAACTGGCAGATGGGCAAAACTCCACCCAAACTGACAGATGGGCAAAACTCCACCCAAATTGGCAGATGGGCAAAACTCCACCCAAATTGGCAGATGGGCAAAACTCCACCTAAACTGGCAGATGGGCAAAACTCCACCTAAATTTGCAGATGGGCAAAACTCCACCTAAATTGGCAGACGTGCAGAACTCCACCAAAACTGGCAGATGGGCAAAACTCCACCACAATGGTATATGGGCAGAACTCCACCAAAACAGGCGAATGGGCAAAACTCCAAAAAAAAATTAATAAATAAATAAAATACAGATGAGCAAAACTGCACCAACACCAGCAGATGGGCAAAACTGCACCAGACCATGCTCTCATCTCCTCTACTAATCATTAGCAGGTCAATCGATCAGCAATATCTCCTCCTCCAGGAGCTCATCACCATGTTGCAGCAGATGGGCCTCTCGTCACCCGGATGATGAACCTCAGGATCGAGGTCTTCATTCCAGACCCTGGAACAGCTCACAGCCTGGCAGATGATGAGTGTGTGAAAGCTGCAGGTGTGTATGCAGTGTGTTCATGTGTGTATAAGCGTACGCCAGCACGTTCACTATAGCTGAGTCTGATTTACTGGGCCACGTGCTTTAATTGATCACTAATGACACAGACCTGCAGCTAGTGCACGACCACAGCCCAAACCTGCACCTGTGGGCTCGGCAGCGTGACTCTGAGCCTCGCTCTGTGGATGGTCTTTGTGATTTAGGCTCATTAAAGCTAATCGCAGTGAAAGAGCGAGCGACACATCAGCTCATATCACAGCTTAAGACTGATCTGATCCGTCACGGCTGATCTGAAGTCTTTCTGCTTCTGAATGTGTTTGGCTGTGGAGCCGGAGACCGAAGCCAGCGCTGCTCCCACACACCCTCCGCTAACACACAACCGCTTTTAACAAGAGGCGTCTAAAAATAGCGGCGTGTAAGATGAGATGAGTCCCCGATCTGGCGCTGTTTGTTTGGATGGGAACCGAGGCCTCGTGCCACACCTCTCGCAGATCAACCCGTTCAGCTTCAGAATCGCTCTCGCTCAAGCAGGATCAGTGTTCGCATTCATAAATCTGCAGGATTCCCAGCGGAGCGCGCTCGGAAACACACTGCGCTTCATGACAAGTAGCTGAGCTAAAGATCTGCATTAATAAAGCCCATCAGCGGACCATCTCGCACTGCGACACCGCAGAGGACCAAACATTCTAGTCAGCAGAAATAAACAAGTGTTCGTGCAGATCTCTCCAAAATAACTCTTCCGGCTCCAGGAGGACACGAGCAGGGCTTCAGTTTCTCCAGTGTGTTTAAAGCAGCAGTCTGCAGGTGATAGAAACAACACTGCTGTGTCTCTGTGAACATGTGCACTGTGTAATAATGCATGACATGTAAGTGATGTCTCTTAATTATGGATTCATTCGTCATCTACTTCACCAAACAGCCTTCTAACCCAGGCCACAGAGTAACACACCTCACTCATTATTGCACAGGAGTTCATGAATAATCACGGCATCAGGGAGACCTTAAATAAAGAGTAAAGAACAACCGGAGTAAAACAAATCAACTGAATTCAACACAGGACCTATTATTAGGATATTGGATGTTTATTAGCACTTATAAAGCTCTTATTCTGCCTGATCTTGACACCTAAACCCAAATACTACCCTAATAACTATACATACGCATCAAATCAGGAGTTTATTGAGGATTCAGTTATTGGTTTGCTGATTTTCCCTTGAAATAAACTGATCAGAATGACTTATAAACACGTCCTCAAACCTCAGTAATACTGGATCCTCACTCTTTGACCATGTTTCTCTCAGGTCTCAGCACTGAAGATGATGGTCTGCTCCAGGTTCGTCATGTATTTTTCTGGTTGGCTTCTACATTTGTGTTGACACACTGATGGTGTTGAGCTTACCGTTGTGCTTTAAGGCTTTGTTTTGATGAAGAATTCCTCTAAAGCTTGCTCTATCCGTCAGACAGGAGCGTGTTTTCTGGGAAAGAGTGCTTCAGAGCTCGTCATGATCGTGGTTAAAGCTTGACGGATGTGAATAAAGAGCAGAGACTCATTTGAGGATGCAGTAAAGATGCTGGATCTTCATCTCCTGCAGAGACGGATGATGGAGAAGCACAATCACACGTTCACTATTCACTTCCCACTGAGCGGAGGAGCGTCTCTCTGAACGCTGCCTTTACCACACTGCATCATTGGGAACAGTTTTTTGGGGAAAGTGCATGCAAGTATTCTGGCATCCGTCCGGCTGTATAGTGTGTGTAAAGCGAAAGCTACAGGGCGAGCGAGGTCACCCACCACTTCTGCTCCTTTGTTTGTTTGTTTGTTTGTTTGTTTGTTTGTTTGTTTGTTTGTTTTGCTCTATTGTCCACCAGAGTGGGAGGTTATCCTCAGCTCAACAAACACAACAACCTGATAATGACATATGTCTGGCTAATAACCTGTCCTCTGTGTGGACGGCTTTCCCAGTGAGGTCAGTTTGCTCAGTAGCTCACCTTGTACATTGTTAGACTTGAGATGTGGAGCAGACCAGGAGTTCGAGTCTGGCAAGGGAAGACTCCAGAAACCAGGTAAAGCAAAACCAAAAAGAAATGAATAGCTGTGTGAAATCATGCCTAAGGTTGTGACGGCTTTTCTAGTTTGCTTTAGAAAACACTATAGGTGTGGTCGAGGGCGATAGCAAGCTTTTATATGCAACATAGCAAGCTGGAGTGTTTCTCTCACAAACAAGCACAAGAAGCACGTGTAAACGGCATGCATGCAGAGCACATTTGACCCAGTAATGTATTTAAGATACACAGAATTGTACAGATCAGGCTATGGAGGTTTACGAGAAATAAAGTGGCCTATGTGCGCATTCGAGACTGTCAAAAACATACTCAGCGGCCTCTAGGGGAATTGTGAAATCAATCCTGCAAGCAGACGTAGCCCAGGGTACATACATCACCAACACAGGCTCATTGGGAATATGTGCCCAGGGCTACATACTAAGGAACCAAAAAACATGTGAGATGTGCAAAATTGAGCACAGCGACCTCTGGTGGATTTACGAGAAATGGCACATATGAGAAAACATCACCAGTGTCTGGATGCAGACTTAGATTTGCAAGCTGACATTGCATATCTCTGAGATCCAGCATCAGACACAATGCAATCAGTAGAGTGAGTGATGTCATAGTGAAGGGCGGGGTTAAGGGTGGGCATTAAACAGCAGCTCAGATTGCATGTCCACCGAGTCTGCAGCTATACCCCTCTCGAAAGCATGGTCTAGTAATGTATTTGAGATTGTTGAATTTGCATGTATTTGAAACTCCTGCATGCAGACGCAGCACCGGGCACAGTTTGTGGTGCAGTCCTGGACACGCGTCTCCAATGAGCTTGGGTTGCCAGATCTCCAGCTCTTCAGAGCAGCACCAGTGGGACTTCATGCGGTGGGAATCATTTTTCTTCCCAGACTTGTTATCCGCAAAGGTGGGCTTTAATTATTCAGCATTAACACGGTTTTCTCTGGACATCAGCACTGGGCTGTGTATTGAGTTTCAGAAATCTCCCTTCAGATTGATCAGTCTGCGGAAAGCCTGATGTGAGCACAATATCCAGGAAATGTAAAGCATCGCTCACCTGGGGCTGGACTCTGACCTTCAGGAGACCTCACGGTAAACATCTCTGATGCACATTGGTTTGGAATACTCACATGCATGTAAAGCACTGGAGTATGTATAATTGAGGAGCGCTCATGTGTCGGCATTAAAGCGGTTTATTCTCAGAATAGATTTAAAATAAAATAAAAATTTCACATTTTTTTGCAAAAATGTGTTTTTTTGCAGATTATTAGTAACGTTTTTGATTCAGGCACATAGAAACTCTTAGATATAGTGCCTTTAAAAACAAAAAAGATTGATATTGTGCAAAAAATACACATTTAAAAAAAAAGGAAAAAAAAAGAGTTTAGAGTTTGTTCAAAGGATGAAAAGTCTTTCTTTTTTTGCATTGGTTTATTTATTGCAGATCATTGCTCTAATCTGACCAATAGCAAACACAAATGAAATGATCAAATCATTTAATGCTTTGAAGATCCGCCCCCAACGTTCAAGCTCATCTGCATACACTTTAAAAGGACACGCCCACTTCACAACTCAGATGGAGGGCAGGAAGTGATTCTTCTGCGTAGGAATCGTTATCAGGACATCAACATATTTCTGCTTTATGTGGTTTATCATTGTTTAAACCAACCAAAATATGAAATGCAGAACAGCTTTTACAGACTTCCAAATGTTTTAGCTCATAAAGAGGGAAAAGCTCAAGAAACTGGCTGAAAAATGGAAGAAAAGGTGGCATGTATTGAAGATTTATTCAACACATCCATGTGTACAAACCTTTTTGAACGCAGTGATTCATTTGACAGCACCAATAAACATGATATACAGGCCTAACTGTGTGTGTAAATATGTTAATGTGTTATACAACAATCAGATACAAACACCAGCACACTTGTATAATATCCAGGAGAATATCAATACTGTACCCAGCATGCACTCGCTGCAATCCAATCTCCATCTTGTTTTGCAATAATCCAAGTCTTTACAGGCGTTTCAGCAGAATAAACAACCGTAACGTGAACATGGAGATGCGCAGCAGCGGTGAATGTTTGATGATGGCAAGCTCATCCACAGAGCAAAAATGAAATGCAACGGAATATTACTGCATCATAGTGCACTGATGAACGGTAATCAATACTGTAACCTTACTGTAAACTGCTGTATTGTGATTATAGTGTGGAAAACTGAAGGCTATTGAATAATGTGTTGATTACTGTCGTTGTGTCATACCACAGCAACAATATAATCACCACAGCTGTTTAATTCAAGTAACTTTCTATAGCATGCTTACCAACACTATTACTGTAGTATTTTTCAATGACAGGCGAATATATCCTAGCTCAGTGGAAACCTCGGCTCTCTTCATGATACGAGGATCATGTCCAGCATATGTGCTTATTTTCTGCTCATATCTGCTTTCAAATGTGGTAGAAATCAGGAAAATACAGACTTTCTCCATTCATTTTTTACTTCCTGCCCTCCATCTGAATTTCCCGCATCTTCAGACCCACGTGATTATCGTAACGAGCTTACAGCAACTTCATTCAACAGCTACTTTAAGAAGCATCTAGGCAGCGTAGCTCAGAACTCAAACAAATTGTAGATTCGTCCATTACTGAAGCATGCTTTACACCAAAATACTACCTCAGACCTTTAATTCAGTGTCATTTCTGTCTAGTAATGTGTGAAACATCTATTATTCCCCATTTTCTAACATTTGTGCTTGATGTTTCTGCTCTGCTGTAATGCCTCTCTTATGGTGGATGCAAAAACATGCAGTATCTCTTTAAATGCAAATGAGCTGATGCTCCACCCCCTTTTATCCTGAAGAGGGCGGAGCCTTTACAGCACACCGTTCAGGTACTCCAACAGCTAAACCATGCATATCCCTGTAAAAGATGATCTGTCAGTCAGATCTACTCAAGACTACTGCACAGCACATGTGCATGCTGGTCATGTAGGTGTATATACCCGCCTCTGTCCCACTGGCCTGGACATTATTAAAACACCTTTATGGAAAAACTCCAGACTAAATGAAACTGAAGAGAACTACAATGAAGACGTTTGAGGGAGTTCAGAAAGTACTGCTATAGAGAATATCTCCCGGCGGAGAGACTCTGAGCTCTGCAGATCGCTTTCATTCTCCAACAGAAACGTTACGCAACAGAGCAAGATGAAAGAGGAACGCGCAGAACGGGACGCCTTTAATTCTCATCTGTTCGGGAAAAAAGTGTCTGGTGACTGTGGTCAGTGTGGGGGCAGGTGTGTGTGTGTGTGTGTGTGTGTCCTCAGAGACTCCATCTGTTCTGCACACCTCAGAGTTTCACCTGACAGCTAATTAATAACCAGCTTATGAGCAGCAGGACGAGCTCTTCAACACACGCCACCTAATGCCAGGCATCCCTCGGCCTGTCCACACACACACACACACACACACACACACACACACACACACACACACACACACACACACACACACTCACACACACACACGCACACACACACACACACACACACACACGATCTGATTGTCCGCGAGCGAACAGCACCAAACCGCTGGAGGCCTTTGATCGATCGCTTCTATTACAAACATATGGCTCCTCAGTTGTGATGACGGCGGATCTGAAGAGTCTGCAGTTCTGATCAATCCAGACTCAGCAACACTCAGTTTGATTTGTCAGAATCTGAGAAGAAAACACACTTCAGGGGAAAAATGGCTGTGTTCTTCAAGCTGTCGACTTCATACTAAATAGGCATCAATAGGCATCATATTGCCATCCAGGCGTGCGACACTACTGCGTTTAGCGGCGATAGAGACAAGATAAACAGACGATGCCGACAGAACAAGTCACAGATATCCATTACACTGCTACAAATCTGTTCCAGGGAAACGTCCAGTATAAAGTTTTCCTGTCAGAAGTGTGCACGTGCTCTCCTTTTATACGCTAGCTTATGCTCTGCTGCTGATTTTAATGCATATGCAGCACTATTATGCTCTGTCATCCCCCGGGGCTTGAGGACCAAACAACGCCACGTAATCAGAAAAGAGAAAAATGGAAATTGTATTGTGTTACGGTGAGATTTACAGCCTACATATGCACAATATAGGATTACTTGCAGGATTCCAGTTGATCCCATACTGTAGAGTCAAATAAATATTGTATAATGCCCGGCGGCAGAGCAAGACCTGCTGCTATATTTGAAGACTTCATTGACCGATGCACAGGTTCACATAACCCTGCCATTATAACGCTTCACGTTGATATGTGTTAACGTTATCCATTAGGCAAGGCCTACAATGTGTGTAGAGGATCAGGAAGGGTGTATATACTCAGCCTTTATACTCTTCTGCTGGGTTCATCCTTTCAGAAATTAGATATTTGTCCTGAATTTACCCGACTCTGACAGAGAGAGGAGCTTTAGCACAGCTCCTGAAAACACTGCACCAAACCACTGCCATGCTAAAACACAACCACCATCTGACTCTCAACAATATGTTTTATAATACAGTTTTTAGGTGTCTTTGTGTTATTTTTGGCGTTTCCTGTGAGTGTGTGTGGTTTTAGCCCCCATCTGTGCTCCAGGCTGTAGCAGACAGGTGGAGGGTTACAGATTTACCTGAAGGCTCCTCAGAGGAAACACACTGCAAAGAAGCGCAGCAGAGGAAATTCATTGCATCAGTCTGTCCAAACTCTCAAATAAAGCTCAGAAAGCCAGAGCTGAATGACAGATAATGAGGCGTGTAGGTGTTGCAGGAAACTTGGATAAACAGGAGGAAAGCAGAGAGCTCAGATTCTTCACCAACAAAAATAGGGAGGCGTCACAGGAGGTGAAGCGAGGCAACAAAGGGCTCAAACATGGAGTACAATCAGGAGGGGAAAGGTAAAAAGGGTTTGGGGGAGGGGGGGCACAGCAGGGGTCAAATGTCCTAAGGACAGGTCATATTGTTAGATGGCATGACATGAAGGGTGGAAGGATGTGGCAAGATCAGTGTAAAGTATGATCCTAGGAGGGGGTGTGTTGGGTCAAAGGTTGGTGTCACAGCGCAAAGGCCAGGAAGGTCATAAACATGTGACACATGGTAAGGGCAGGGGTCAAATGTCAGGAGAAGGGACCTCAGTACAAAACACTGGGTCACAGTGTGAAGGGTGTGGCCACAAGGTCAAGGTGAATCCCTGAGGTTGAGAGTAAGGTCGAAGATTAAGGTCGTACTGCAAACACAGCGGTTAAAGGTCAAATGATGAGGCTAAAGGGTAAAGGTAGAAGTCTAGGCTCATGAGGAAATGGATCCAGGACAAAGGCAAGAGTCAAAGGTCAAATGCAAAATATTAAGTCACAGTGTTAAGTGTAAGGTCACAGGTTAGGTCACAAGGCAAATGCAATAATCATAGGACAATGGAGAAAAAGGAATGGGTCAAATGTAAGAATAAGAGGTCAGAGGAAAGAAGGGGTGACAGATGAAGTGATGGGGTCAACTCAAAGGTCACCGCGTAAAGTGTGCCCCCAAAAGACGGTCAAGTGCATTGTGAACCCTACCTCAGAAAAGGCCAGGAGGGGTCAAAGGACAAAAGCATGAGTCAAAGGTCAAACCGAGGCTTAAAAACCAAAGATGGGGTCACAGTGTGAAGGGTGTGGACACAAGGTCAACAGTGGATAACAGGAGGTTAAATGTATGGTCAAAGGTTAGGTCAAACAGCAAACATGGTGGTCACAGGTCAAATGATAGAGTTACAGAGCAAAAAGAATTGGTCAAAGGTAAAGAGGGGACTAACATAAGACAGAAAAAGAGTTTGATGTAAGAATGAAAGGTCATAAAAGAGAAAGACAAGGTCACAGTTGAAGGGGTGGTGGGGTCAAATCAAAGGTCACAGCGTGAAGTGTGACTTCAGAAGGTCAAGTGCATTGTGAACCCTACCTCACAAAGGCCAGGAGGGGTCAAAGGACAAATGCACGAGTCAAAGGTCAAACTGAGGCTTAACAAACCAAAGATGGGGTCACAGTATGAAGGGTGTGGACACAAGGTCAACAGTGGATAACAGGAGGTTAAGTGTAAGGTCAAAGGTTAGATCAAACAGAAAAACATGGTGATCACAGGTCAAATGATACGAGTTACAGAGCAAAAAGAATTGGTCAAAGGTAAAGAGGGGACTAACATTAGACAGAAAAGAGTTTGATGTAAGAATGAAAGGTCATAAAAGAGAAAGATGGGGTCACTGAAGAAGGGGTGATGGGGTCAATTCAAAGATCATAGTGTGACCCCAGAAATTCAAAGGTCAGAGTGAGGCCTCACAGAGCACATACATATGCTCATTTGTTAGAGGAGAGGTTTGAGTGTAAGATAACATGTGGTAATGAGAAGTGAAATACCGAGTCAAATGGACAAACAGGAGAGCAATCCCATGGCCATAAATGTCAGCTAGAATAGTGTTCAAGCTCACACCGGTATTAGACACCAGTGTATACAGCAGCAGCCGAGGTGATCACGCTTGTAGATGTTTACGCTGTTGTTCAGCCGTGACGCAGCAGAAATAGAAACGTCTTCTGAAATAGACACTGCGTGACGTTCTTGCAAATGTTCTGAACAAAACACTTTTAACATGGAGGAGACGTCTTTCATCACGTCCGGTGTTGCAGATCTGTCCCACTGTGCTGTACCAGGCTGTTAAGTGGTAACAGCTAAGTCAATGAATTGTCAGCAGATTTAAGGATTGTCAAACGCGACGCAGCTCAGGGTTTGTTTACAACAACATTCTACATTTGTTTCTTTTGCATTTTGGAAAAGTGTCAGGTACAGATGTTGTCAAAGTCCCGGTTCACTTTGCTCCTGCAGTCCTCCATTGATGCCGTCAAGTGTTTGCTCATGTCAACACACAGAATGCATAATGTTTTTCTCTTTTTAAAGTGAGTGATGGCCAAATATGCTAACCGTATGGTATTTCACCCCCTCAGCTTCCGCAGGTACTGGGATTCGACCTTGCAGTCTTTAGGTTGCATGTCTGAATCTCTGACCATTAGGCCACACAGCTGCTCCTACACATGCAATTTCCCCAGCCAGGAAAATAAATGAAGAGACGCACGCGCGTATTTCAGCCCAGCAGCACCAGCACACTTTAATATAATCAATCCCAGTAACTCTGTAACTCACAGGTCGAGCGTGGCGCAGCTAACAGGATTTATTTCTGTCAGACACACATGCGCTCACCTAGTTTACACACAGACGATAACAGCAAGACTTCCTAAAGCATTCTCTATGAAAAACAAATTTCCCAAGGTTTGCAATTTCAGGAGCCCGAGTTATTCTTCACTGCTGAAAACAGTATTGTGTAAATGATCACAGCGCACACACACACACACACACACACACACACACACACACACACACACACACACACACACACACACACACACACACACACACACACACACACAAAACACACACACACACACACACACACACACACTTATATAACAATGCCCTGAAACTGTTGGAAGGGCTGAAAACCGACCTGGACTTATGGATGCAGGAATGCAGTGCAGTTTGTGCTCCTGAATCCTGAGCACGGGCAGAACCTGTGTTTGACCCTGTGTGAGTCTGAAGGAATAAATCCTGTTAGCTGCGCCACACTTGACCTGAGAGTTACAGAAAGCACAGCGGGATTGATCGTGTTAATGTGTGCCGGTGCTGCTGCGCTGAAATATTCATCTGCTTTCCTTCATTTATTTCCTTTGCTGTGGAAATCGCTGTAGTGTTTCGCCATCTTCACTGAATTAATTGCAGTTTGGACTTTTGAGTTGGATTTGGAGATGAGCTTATGTTCTCTCTCTTCTTTTTTTGCACTTTGTGAATAGGGACTATTTTTGTTGACTGTGATGTTGGCAGATCTATTCTCTGTCTCCCTGGTGTAACCAGCCTACGGTTCTCCTCGGGAACATCGAGTGGCAGAACTCTGGAGTCGTGCACTCAACACTTCATATTCAAGAGAAAACTCCACCAGCCCTCGCTTAATTGTTTCAACGTTTAACTCGGTTATCATTGTGAAAAAGAAATGCTCTAACATATGTTTAGAAAGAGGCGAACTGAAGAGCGAGAGTTGCTGTTTTATACTGTCCTTATTTCTTGTTTGTTAGTTCCTAACGCCTAAAATCCCGTCCTTGATTACTCTCCCTCATCTTGCTCCAGTCCCCTGAGAGATCGCTTTATCTTCAGACACAAATGATGATACTTCATATCAGGGGTGTCCAATCTCGAAGGGCCAGTGTCCTGTAGATTTTAACCCCAGCTTGCCTCAACACACCTGTAAGGATGTTTCTAGAAAGCCTATAGGAGCTTGATTAGCTAGCCCAGGTGTGTCTTGTTGGGGTTGGAACTAAACTCTGCAGGACACTGGCCCTCCAGGATTGAGTTTGGGCACCTCTGCTTTGATGAAATGTGATCTCTTGGTTTGACCAAGGGAGCGGGTCGGCTTTAATATGCTATGTCCACTCCAGCACCTATATGTTCTGGAATGCAATGTGATCTTGACGACACAATCCAAGATGACCATGGACTATTAAGCAGGTGCGAGTTGGAGGTGTTTGGAGCTAAACCATGCAGAGCTGTGGAATTAAGGAATTGAGTTTGAGATCATCGGTTTAGTGTTTATCGTTTATATCCATTGAGATGCCAGTAGTGCACACTTGCGTAAAATAATCAATGAGGTACATCTGAGGGAATGAGATGGAAGTAGTTTAGCGAGTGAAGGGCGTACATGTGTACTGGAACGCAGCCTGAGATCAGCGGCGGTGCAGAGGGCTGCAGCTCTGGCAGTGCTCAGTTTAACTTCAGCTGGTAGTTTCCTGCAAACTTTAAGTCCTCTCTTTAAACCAGCATCTCTCTCTGGAGTGTGTGTGCCGGGGAATCTTTGAAGCACAAACTAGTGCCTGAAGCTCTTTCTCAACAAGTGATCCCTGAATAAAACTGCTTAACCTTCAGACTGTTGATTGTGAAACTCAGGAGGCCAAACAATCTATTTTATGATCTTTCGCAGGCTTGAAGTTTGCTCAAAACACACTTCGTGACATGTCTACATCCACAGCCCTGACTTTTACGACTCTGACATTTCCGAAGCTACTGTATCCCACACCTAAGAAAAGAGGACTCTCCCGATCCAAACAGACTCCACACATGATGGATGTCATGCAGATTTGAGATGGTGATCGTGGACCAAACTTGTTCCTGGAGGGCCGGTGTCCTGCAGATTTTAGCTCCAACCCTAATCAAACACACCTGAACAGCTGATCAAGCTCTTACTAGGTATACTTGAAACACCCAGGCAGGTGTGTTGAGGCAAGTTGGACCTCCAGGAACGAGATTGGTGACCCCTGTCCTAGAGAGACGAGAGAGGTCTGGCTGCAGTGCAATCTGAGCTGCATGCAATGCTTTTTAATGAGCTCCACCCCTAACCCCGCCCCTCACAGTGACATCACTAGCTCCATTGAGTCTGGCATAGCATCTCTGATAGATCTAATCTGAGCTTGCATCATACTACTGAGAGAGACTAAACCGACATAACCCAGCACAAACAGGCCAATATCCAGCATTTAAGCAGAGCCCGGTTGTGCAATCACTAAACATTTCTCCAATACATCAGATCCCCCATCAGAGAGCAAAACCCGAGCAACCTTCAGATGTTTATTTACTGCATGAGTGTGTGTTAATTATTCATCTGCCAGAGACTGCTGCTTCTATCAGGCCTCCTTCAGTATGTCTGTCTGCCAGAAATGCACATGTTGTGTAAAGCGGATCATCGGGTCAGGACGCGCTGGGCCTCGCAGCGCAGAAAAGCAGCGTAACGGCGGCTCAAAGAGCGCAGAATCAGCCCCAGAATATCAATGTTGAGTTAGAAGCGCTCCGCATGTGAAGCCTCCACAATTAAGAGTCAGTGGAAGCCGCTAGAATCCTGATGGCGCTTCAGAGCGCAGGTGTTTATTCAGTATTCACAGAGCGCCGCCGCACAAACACAGACTTCAGAGCATTAAGTCATTAGAGATTTTAATTGGCGAGCGACTAATGGTTGCGAGACAAACTTCACAGAACATCATTTAACAATGTGGTTATTTCAGGCGCAGTGACGGCGCCGGCGCCAGATCAGGTGTTTGTTGGCGACGGCGTTTCCTCAGGGAGAGAAACTTTCAGTGAAGCCAAGCAGAGCGTTTCCCACACCAATCGACATTAGATGAGGAGTTCAGCGCTGACTTTAACAAACACACAGCTCTCGCACTGGCCTCTTGTTTCATGTTGGACTTTTTAAGGGTTTTTCCCTCTGCTTGAGCACAGACTTCAGTGTTCCCCGTTAGAAATCTTTCAGCTTTTGAGATAAAGAAGTGCGTTTAATTCTGTGGGCAGTGCACTTATGAGGTACACTGCTAATCATTCATTCAGTCCCTTATTTATCTGGGCAGCCACAGCGGAATGAATCACCAGTCTGTTTTACACAGCAGATGTCCTTCCAGCAGCAACCCAGTACTGGGAAACACCCTTCACAACTACGACTAATTCAGTTTATCAATTCCCCTTCAGCGCCTGTGTTTGGGCTGTTGGCAACATGCAAACACAAACTGACCCAGCCGGGACTCAAACCAGCAACCTTGCTGTGAGACGACAGAGCGTCACCACTGAGCCACTGTGCCGCCATATTTGCAGACAATATACTATTAATAAAACCTGGAAACATGCTAATCCTAACCGTTGAGTTTTATCAGTTCTGAAAACATTTAGCTGGTTTCTGGGTCTGGCGAGACCACTTTTAGCTTAGCTTAGCATAAATCATTGAATCAGGTTAGACCATTAGCATTTCACCCAAAAATCGCTACAGCATGTAAGACTGATGTACAATGAAAAGTTGCAGCTGCTTCACACTCAGGGCTGCTGTTTATGCTAATGAGATAGAGAGATGGTCACTAGTGGGCGGGGCTTTCAATGTCAATCAAAGTGTTTCTGCAGACGGTTTTTATGAAGTCTGATTAGAAAAATATATTAATCAATCATCTTCACCATTAGAGGCTGCTGGAGACATTCACACACTGCTGACACACACACACACACACACACACACACACACTAATACACATGTAGATCAGTGCAGCGTGGATCTTCATTTGAGCTGAACTGATGGTGAACTAACGCTGCTCTGCTCTTATCTGCTGCATTCTCTGCTTTTGGATCAAACAGGTGGAGCTTGAGGAGCTTAATTAATTGTGTGGTTGTGGTTTCTTATTGGTGGATCTCATGATCCGGTTGATCCTGCCCTCAGTACACACCAATCAGAGAACAGATGCTGATGAGGGGGAGGGGACGTTTTTTTATTTGATTTGAACAGAAACAGTGTGCATCTATAAGTGTGGTTTATTTATAAACTAATATCGAGGGGATCATGATTGATCACAGCCGGTCCAGCACCAGCATCAGCTAACACATGATCTACCAATCAGATGATTCCTAACTCAACATAAACAACCAAAGATCCATTCCACAGTGATCTTCCTCTTGAAGAGTCCACCCTACTCCTCCTCCTTTCCTAGACAGGGCAGCATGGTGGCCCAGTGGTTAGCACTGTTGCCTCACTGCAAGAAGGTCATTGATTCAAGTCCTTACCAGGTCAGCCGGCGTTTCTGTGTGGAGTTAACACGTTCTTCATGTGTTCATGTGGGTTTCCCCCGGGTTCCCCGGTTCTATCTAAAGACATGTGACATACGAGTATTGACTAATCCAAATTGGCACCACAGAGCTGCTCCTAGTCAGACGTATCGAGCAATCCCTAACTGCTCATTAGCTTCTACAGCAGGGGAGTTCTCCAGTCCTACCTAAGCTCAAACTCCCCTCTCGCCCTGCAAACGGGAGGCAGCCCCGGGCTCGAGGATCTTCAGAGCTCAGGGCTCTCTCCCGGGACACTCTTCATAATCAATCATCAGCCGAGGGTGAACTCCTGAACTCATTTATCTCTTCAGAACTCTGCATTGTTTTGATTTCCTATCATCTTCAGCTGTTTGACAGTGATGAAGCAGTGTCTGCAGCTCATTCTGTTCACACCAGGTCACACTATTATTGTGAAGTACGTCCTGCAGATCTCTGAGTGTCTGAACTGTATTCTAATATCAGGTTTCTCTGGCCGGCTGCTGAAGCGTCCTCCTGCTGTGTGTTTAAAGCAGCCGGCGTCCCGCAGCCCCGCATTATTAAATATGAAATATTAAAACTGCGTGTGTGTGTGTGTACGTGTGTATGTACGTGTGTGCAGGTTGGTTGAGTGTGAGCCTGATTTGGAGTGTGAGTGTGCCGTTTTGGTCTCTGTGTTTGTGTGTGTGTGTGTGTGTGTGTGTGTGTGTGTGTGTGTGTGTGTGTGTGTGCGTGTGCGTGTGTTTGCTCCTCTTTAACATGATCAGCTCACATCAGACCAGTTGTGGTTTTCCCGCCAGTAATAACTCAACAGCAGAGCGGAGGAAACCAGCAGAGCTTATTAGATTCCAGAAGATGAAGACGAGCTGCTTCCCTGACCCAGATACAACACACAGCCAGGAGATACCCGCTGAACATAGAGCGGGAGACAAGAGGATGAAGATGATGAGAACGAAGATACTGACGATGATGATGAAGATGATGATGAAGATTACGATGAAGATGATCTCAATTAAAGCTCACATTCAAGCACACACCCTTAACAGTAAACAGTCTGTGTGTGTGTGTGTGTGTGTGTGTCTGTGTGTGTGAGCGAGAGAGAGTTACCTGCTGATCTGAAGACTCTCTCTCTCTCTGTCTCTCTCTCTCTCTCTCTCTCTCTCTCTCTCCTGCAGGTGTGAGGGTGAAACTGCCTTTTCATTCTTTTCTATTTTTGCTGCTGCTGAATCTCCATCTGTGACACACACACACACACACACACACACACACACACACACACACACACACACACACACACTGCGCTGCTGTAACCACAGACTGTAATGATGCACCTCTACTGTACATGAACACAAGACCACACACACACACACACACACACACACACACACACACACAGTGAAGCCGCTGAGCTGAGGCCGCTGGTGAACACAGTCAGGTCTGCTCTGCTGGAGACTCTCAGTATTAGTATTAAACAAACACAGCAGATGATCATCATCATAACGGCAGAGCACACACACCGTCTACAGTCAACACACACACACACACACACCATCTACAGTAAACACACACACACACACACACCAATAACACACACCGTCTACAGTCAACACACACACACACCAATAACACACATCATCTACAGTAAACACACACACACACACCAATAACACACACCGTCAACAGTAAACACACACACACACACCAATAACACACACCATCTACAGTCAACACACACACACACCAATAACATACACCATCTACAGTCAACACACACACACACACACCAATAACACACACCATCTACAGTAAACACACACACACACACACACCAATCACACACACCGTCTACAGTGGACACACACACACACACACACACCAATAACACACACCGTCTACAGTAAACACACACACACACACACACACACCAATAACACACACCATCTACAGTAAACACACACACACACACACACACACCAATCACACACACCGTCTACAGTGGACACACAGCAGTAAGTGATGGACATGTGCTCAGACTCGTGTGCAGTGTTCAGTGGTATCAGGTGATCAGCTCAAAGCTCCTGTTTCTGAGCAGATCTCCACAAACTCAAACCCAGAAGCGTTTCTACTGCAGCTCAACACGCCGTCGTGTTTCCAGGAATAATGAGTCAAGATGAAATGAGTGTAAATCCAGCAGAGTAATCTGATGAAGCGGTGAGCAGGATAACCCTGCATGAGCTCAGCCACCCGCACATCACTCGGCTTGTTCTGAACACAAACTCTGGTCATTTGGACTCATCACTCCTGAACTCAACACTATATTCTGGGCTCTTCTAGAAACTGCTCCTGGGTTTAAGTGGTTTGTGAGTGAGTGAGTTAGTGAGTGAGTGAGTGAGTGAGTGAGTGAGTGAGTGAGTGAGTGAGTGAGTGAGTGAGTGAGTGAGTGAGTGAGTGAGTGAGTGAGTGAGTGAGTGAGTGAGTGAGTGAGATGTGTTTGTTCTGCAGTGGATCTAATGTGTG
>NC_133182.1:80262500-80267500 GCF_049306965.1 Danio rerio | reverse complement strand
TCTATTCTACATGACGTGATATTTAATTACGTTCAAATCCTACCGTACAAAACAGTGTTAATATAGTTGATGGGTATCACTACTAGATGTTAATTGTGGGCCTCCAGATGTACAAGGCCCGGTTTTTCCGAAGTAATCCACTGGGATTTTGGATAAGGGATTGGATCAAATCTTGAAAATTTTTTTTTTTATTTTAATAGAAAGACGTAATCCACTCTTGGTTTTGATCCGGATCAAACCTTTAGTTTGGGTTTTTCAGAGCCTTTCTGTAGGATTTGGATCACTTTCATCTAAAATATCTGGATTAGACTGATCCCATCAGAAGGCTGGATTCAGCGTGGATTTCATGCCCAAAGTGTAATGAAAACGTTAAAAATCTATTAAATAACACTCTATGTGGATCATGCAGAATCTTACAGGAGATCCAGTTTATTGATGAGGTTTAATTGTGTGTTCATCCGTCAGGATACAGTGATAAGGTACGCTTTAACATACAGCAAAGTAGAAAGAGTTCATCCTGATAAAATAATCCCTCAAACATGACCAAAACAACACACTTTACTCTGTCAATAACTGACATATATATATATCTGTTCATCACTATGGAAAATATTTCTGTGTTTAGAATATGTATTATTGATGCATGCACTGATTACAGAATCACCAAATCAGGCAAAGGATGGCAATCACTGATCTCTGAAATCCCTTTCAACAACTGCAGAGAGAGTGAAGGGCAGAAGCACAGCGTCATCTGCAGAGAACAACCGACTCTGAGCAACCTGCAGCAAACCAAGGCCTGACCTGAGATCAGCCTCCTGAAGCCTGCGCTCAGACAAGCTGCTCTCTCCACATCACATGAAGAGGTCTGAGATGACTGTGGAGCAGAGGTCACCAACCTTTTGGAAACTGAGAGCTACTTCTTGGGTATCATTTAATGTGAAGGGCCACCAGTTGGATACACACTTTCTAATTACAAATTTGCTCAGTTTACTTTTAATTATATGTTATTAATAATGATTAATGATATTCATCTATGTGAAGACACTGATCATGTTAATGATTTCTCACAATAGTTGTCAACAATGATTGGAAACAGATGAATATTAATATGCAACACTTCATTTGTCTGAAATAGTTTTTAGAGTTTTTTTAATATATAACTTAATGTCATTTTCAATTTTGCACCAATGCAAGTGTGATTTAAAAAGAATAGCCACAAAAATATTAGATGCAGCTTACTGGTATGTGCTGCTATGGTATGCTAATGTTTTAACAGGCCCACGGGCAACTCATGTGATCCTCGCGGGCACCATGTTGGTGACCTCTGCTGTGGAGGTTCTGACATCAAGTCTTTTTAATTCAACACATATAAGTTATAGGAAACTTGTTCTGAATATCCTCACTGTACAGTGTTTGTGTTGCAGATCTGCTCGATGAGGATGGGGTGGGGTGTTTGCTTGTTTTAAATGTGTGTGTGTGTGTTTTCATTTCAAGTAAGAATAAAGTTATCTTGACCCCACACTGCTGCTCTGCTCTTTACATATCTCGAGCTCTACACTGTGATCTCCTCTCCTGTGTGAGCACTGGCTGGTTCCACTGACTGATCCAATCCGATGTTGCTTTGAAAAACTGGCTCAAACAAGCTGGACTACAAGATCCCGAATTGCAGAACCGAGTACTAGATCTGCATCAATTTAGGATTAAAGCTTTTGCAAAGCGGGTCCAGGAGCCTCACTCATTGGTTAACTCCGCCCTGCACCTCCTGACGGCAGGTGTGGATGATGCCCACACACCAGGGGCGGAGAGTGTGTGGACGGAGGAGACACATCCCCATCATTACCCACCGACCATGGGAAGGTGCCCACCAACAATTTAACCCACTTTAATAATGGCGCTGTCAGCATTCAACTAGACACGCAGAAACGCTTCACTCCCGCCCTCTCCTCGAGTCCTCCCGCCCCCAAAACACGTATGAGCATTGTGATTGGCTGCGCCTGTCCCTGCTGTCATGTGAGAGGCTGCGGCTGCGTTCAGGTGAGCGGCGCGTGCGCGCGGGGATGAGGTGTGTCGGGCACACACACAGGCGAGGATAGCGGCAGCAAAAAGGCGGACACAAGGAGCTTATGTTCAGCGGAAGTGTGAGTCACAAACGCAGGTTCACCACTGCACGAGTCCAGCATGATGACGCCGCTGATGCTCGCGTTTCCTCCTCTCTAACGCTGCAGCAGGCTGATATACTGTAGGCTGATCGGTCAATAATACACCCTGAACAACACTGCACAGTAAACAGCATATGATCAACATCTCCTCATCTCCAGCACCTCCAATATCAGCTGAAACAGTCAGAATAACTACAGTACAGCACAACACTGATATACAGCATGGCTAAAATAAGCTGAAGTCTTCATTAAACTCTCTTTATCAGGTAATACACATTATTCTGGCACTGCACTGTCAGGCCTGTGTCCGGCTCATTGATCTCTGGCTGATGTTTCTGAAAACTGAAGCTTTCTGCAGTTATTCGCCTGATCTCTCCTTGATGATGAGGATCAGCTCCACATGCAGTCCATCATCGTCTGTTCATTCACTGTGTACGCTTATATTTATTCACTTTTCAGTAATATTATTGACTGATATGAAAGTGTTTGTTTACTTTATTTACAGTACAGCTCGTGCAGTCATATTTCCTGTCCTTTAGTTGATATTTGATATGAGACACTTGCTTTGTTTACAAAATAAGCAGATCTAGAAAATAGAAAAATCTAGTGAACATTTTCTTCATTAATCTGACAAATTAAGCAATCAAATTAATATGCAGTATTATATAATCTTTTATTTACTCATTGTAATTATTAACTGCATCACATCTTTAATGCTGTAAAAGCAACCTTAATGGGAAAACACTGTGCATGGCCATAGATAAGCTAGCTTAGCTTAGCTTAGCCGTACCACTAACCAAGCTCACTGTTGTTCTCCACCACCACACTTACATGTTGCCTGATCATTGCTGTTAAATTTTACAATGCAAATGATTTGCTCAATTTCAATATATAATTGAGAATAAACAAAGAATCAGTTTCAAAGGTGGCTAAATTACCTGTGTATCCTCATGTACATCATATGGGAAATCTAGGCTCCTGCCAGCCGCATGTGTCTTTCTGAAAGAGTGTATTTAAGACTGCTAATGCTCACCTCTTCACATGCTCACTGTTCATCTGCTCCTTCAGTTTGTCGTCTGATCACTGCTGTTGTTGAGATTCTAATGCAAACATCTCAATCAAATCCGCCTGAGTGAGTGAGGGAATTTTCTTTAAATAGCCGTGAAGCCATCTTTCCTCAGTTTGATCAGCTCCATTAATTTCTCAAAGTAATCCTAACACTTGCACTGGTTCACTTAAAACATGAGTCAAATTTATCTCTTGATTTTATTAGCAAATTATTCGCAATATGTCATAATAAATCCAGAATATAGCTTTTTCAAGAAAATATGCACATTATTTTTATATTTTTAATGACCATTTCAATATTTTTAATGAATATTACAGGCCTCGAGATTCATTTTTACAGCGTGTAAATGTTGCATATTTATATTGTATATATTTTAAGAACTCATTTTTGCTGGATTATCTTGTCGGATGCTCATCATACACTGCAAAAATGCTTTTCTTGCTTAGATTTTTTGTCTTGTTTCTAGTCCAAATATCTAAAATTTCTTATATCAAGAAGCATTTTCTAGACAAGCAAAACACATTGTCTTGTTTTAAGAAATAATATGCCAATATTAAGTGAGTTTTTCCTTAAAACAAGCAAAATAATCTGCCAATGGGGTCAGCAAAATAATCTTGTTTTTTCTTTTGACGTAAGATTATTTTGCTCACCCCGTTGGCAGATTATTTTGCTTGTTTTAAGGAAAAACTCACTTAATATTGGCATATTATATCTTAAAACAAGACAATGTGTTTTGCTTGTCTAGAAAATTCCTCCTGATTTAGGAAGTTTTAGATTTTTGGACTAGAAACAAGACAAAAAATCTAAGCAAGAAAAGCATTTTGCAGTGTAACCAGACTTTCTGAAATACCAAAACATATTTACAACCGTTTTGTCAAACTGCTGAGCACATGATTTGACTAATGAAGTGTTTATTCACACATGTGCATCTACACCATCAGCTTTACACCACAGCTTTATCAATAACCACAACTCTGAATAAGAATATGGAAATATTCTTACTTTCAAAATGCAAATTTATCATCATCTGTCATTACATTTGTTTTTATAAGTCTGTTTAAACTTGTTTTAAATTAAACACTGAAGCCTACAGGCAAATAACAAGCCGGCCAGCACATCCAGCTTTCCTCAGTCAGAGTCTGGCCACTGAATAATCAGAAAAACAATAATAATGAAGATATTAATTAAACTTTTGGACTTCCAGAGCCCCTCTTGGCTACAGGCCTGAAACCTAATAAACTATGAAGAGAGGGTCAATTAATAACATATTTTAATAATTTAAATACAATTTATTTGAACTATTTAACGTTAAATAATATAATAATAGCAGCATATATATATATATATATATACATACATACATACCCGTGTTTGATTCACCCAAATGTCAAGTGCAAACTTACGGACTTGCTACACACACACACACACACACACACACACACACACACACACACACACACACACTGTCCTGCTAAACACTCTTTATCGTGATAAACACACACCCTACACTGTAGTGAGCATCAAGTGTTGTCCACTGAGTGAACACTGCTGAAATACTGCACACTGATGAGGGAACACACACACACACACATTCACTGAGTGTGTGATGAAGATCAGCTCTTTTGTAGATTTGAGGACTGAAGTGCGCTGCCTGTGCTCCAGGGTAGAGGAGTGTAGTGAACGCTGGATAGTGAACACTACACAGGCAGCAGCAGGGTTACAGGAGTGATTACACTCACTGGGTTATTCTCATGGGCAGGAACTGACTTAAT
>NC_133182.1:80235000-80260000 GCF_049306965.1 Danio rerio | reverse complement strand
CAGACGGGTGGTGTCAGTGTGTGATCCTCCATCTGCTGCTCACACACACTCCCATAATGCAGAAGCGAGAGAAAACGAATGTGTGTGTCTCATGACAGGTGAACATTTACCTGCTCCACCTTTACTCTGTGGAGACTAATCAAAGCAAACCTCACTCGCGCTCTCTGTCTCTCTCTCTCACACACACACACACACACACACACACACACACACACACACACACACACACACTCACTCTCTCTCTCTCTCTCTCTCTCTCTCTCTCTCTCTCTCGCTCAGTGATACTCACTAGCACCCTGTCCGTATGTTCTCTACACCACAGATAACCTCACCACTCAGAGGTAACCCCACCCACTAGCTGAAGTGACTCCACCCACTAGTTTAGTTATCTCCACCCACTAGCTGAAGTAACTCTGAAGCTGTGGTCACACTAGAGTGTGTGTGTGTGATATTCTGTACGGTGCTGTGAAAGGGGCGGGATTAACCAGATGATTAGACATGTAAAAAGTGAGCGATTGCTCCATGATCCTGTCCAGAGAGCTCATGTTTTGATCCTGCATTGGTCTCACGCAGTCAAGTGATGTGATTTCGCAGCTCAGAGTTCAGCAAGCTTGAACTTTGCACTGCAGCAACCGGCGAAACTTGACGCATGACCCTGCACTTCCGGTCTGACGCATTCACGTGCGTATGTATGGAAGTCTATAGGAGGAAAAGCCCAGTGTGACCACAGCTTTATCCGGGATTAGTGACTCCACCTACTAGTTTATGGAACCCCACTAGCTAAAGTGACTCCACCCACTAGTTAAGATATCTCCACCCACTAGCTAAAGTGACTCCACCCAGTAGTTTAGATATCTCCACCCACTAGCTGAAGTGACTCCACCCAATAGTTTAAATAACCTCACCCACTAGCTAAAGTGACTCCACCCAGTAGTTCAGTTATCTCCACCCACTATCTAAAGGGACTCCACCCACTAGTTTAAATAACCCCACCCACTAGCTGAAATAATTCCACCCACTAGATTATAAAACCCACCCACTAGTTTGTATAGCCCTACCCACTATCTGAAGTGGCTCCACCCACTAGCTTAGTTACATCCACCCTCTAGCCTAAGTGACTCCACCCACTAGTTCAAATAACCCCACCCACTAGCTGAAGTGACTACACTCACTAGTTTAAATAACCCCACCCACTAGCTAAAGTGACTCCACCCACTGGTTTTGACAAATCTAGCCACTAGTTTTGTTACCTCCACCCACTTGCTTCAGTGACTCCACCCATCATGTTTAGTGACTCCACCCACTTGCTTCAGTGACTCCACCCATCATGTTTAGTGACTCCACCCACTAGCTGCAGTGACTCCACCCAGAATGTTTTGTAACTCCACCCACTAGCTGCATTGACTCCACCCATCATGTTTTGTGACTCCACCCACTAGCTGCAGTGACTCTACCCATCATGTTTAGTGACTCCACCCACTACCTTCAGTGACTCCACCCATCATATTTAGTAACTCCACCCACTAGCTGCAGTGACTCCACCCATCATGTTTAGTGTGTGCGTGCGTGTGTGTGTTTGTGTGTGTGTGCGTGTGTGTGTGCGTGTGTGTGTGTAAATCTCACTCTCACACACACAGTGGTCCTGCAGGTCAGGATCCGTCACGTGTTTCTGTACAGCACAGGTGTGTTGTCAGTGTCAGTGTCGGTGTCGGGCTGGAGGTGTCAGATTGTTAGACACACACTGCTGGTAGCTCTGCAGACTGTGCTCTCCCACTTGCAGTTTTGTCTTGACATTTTCTCTGGATGTTGGTATCGACCAAGCACAAACCGATACAGAATAAAGCTGAGATCTGCCAGAGGCGTCCAGATTCTGACTCCGCTGAAGTCTGTGAGAAACCCACACCTGAGCAGCGCGCGAGTCTCCATCCTCCGTATGAGAGGCGTCTATACGCTGCGTATGAAGGATTACACACACGCCAGTAGCTCAGCGCTGTCTCCTGCTGTCAGTCGCGTGTCCAGGACTCTGCTGTTTAGTGTTGTGTTGGTATTGTTTGAGTGTTTGTTAAAGTCTGCTATGATGAGCTGATCAACATGACAGTGTTCAGCACCTGCCCCCCCGCTGTGTGCTGCTCCAGACGAAGCTTGAGCTATTACAGCTTGAGGAACTCCAGAAGACTGAAGGGTGTCCAGGCTGTCACTGTCGCTTTCAGAAAGCTGAGTGCCCTTTACTGTGAGCACACTACTGAGTCCACACCGAGGGGACGTCTGACAATCAGTGTGAGTGTAAGTGTGGAGTGCAGGAGCTCACACTGATCTGCTCATTGAGCTGATTGAGACGCAGCCGAACCCTCACAGTGCTGAGAGTGTTCAGCTGATCATCATCTCAGAGCTGTGCGTGGAGACACACACACACACACACACACACACACACACACACACACACACACACACACACACACACACACACACACACACACACACACAGGCTGTCAGCTGTGGTGCTCAGACACACTCCTCTGCTGTCCTGTCAGTCGGTGTGTGTTTCCTCAGATCAGACGTGTCCTCCTGAATCTCTCCTGCTCCTAAACCTGTCCTGCATCCTGACAGCAGGTGTGTGTCCAGGTGACAGCATCTCTGTGTGTGTGCAGGTGTGTGTCGGAGACAGTGAGCGGCTGCTGGAGGTGTTGAGTGTGGTCATTAGTGATGGTGATGGTGATGGATGTGTGATGGATGCTCTGCTGCTGTTCTCTGGAGCTCAGAGACTCTTGATGAAGAGCTGATGGGGTTTCTGATCAAGTCAACATCACACCACAGAGTACTCCACCTGTCTATACTCCACCTGTCTATACTCCACCTGTCTATACTCCACCTGTCTATACTCCACCTGTCTGTACTCCACCTGTCTATACTCCACCTGTCTATACTCCACCTGTCTATACTCCACCTGTCTATACTCCACCTGTGTGTGTGTGTGTGTGTGTGTGTGTGTGTGTGCTGGGTGGTTGTGTGTCAGCTCTTCACACCTGAGTGTCTCTCAGTGGATTCTCTCTCTCTCTCTCTCTCTCTCTCTCTCTCTCCATTTAAAAGAGAATGCTAAACCAGAGTGGAGAGCTCTGTATAAACCCCCCTTACCAAAAAAAGTGGGGGATTTGCAATGGAGAATCTTGCATGGTGCCATAGCTGTGAATGCGTTTGTTTCAATTATAAATCCAGGTAATAGTGATGAATGTCCATTTTGTTCTCAACGTGAAACCCTATATCATGCTTTTATGTTATGTAACAGGCTTAGTTCCTTTTTTCAGGTCTTATCTAACTTGTTTGTTTGTTTTGGCGAGACATTTTCTATGGAAACGTTTATTTGTGGTTATAAGTATACACGTAAACAACGTTTTTTTGTCAGTTATTAAATTTTCTTTTGGGTCAAGCAAAAATGGCAATTTATGACACTAGAAAAATACAAGTTGAGCAAAACTCAAGTGGCTGTTTAAAAACATTTTTTTTTAACTTGGTGAAATCCAGAATTTTAATTGATTTCCAGTATTACAAAACAATGGGTGATCTTATGTGTTTTGAAAAAATTTGGTGTTACAAAGGAGTTTTATGTCAAATTTGTGATGAAAATTTAGAGTTTATGGTTCATTAGGCTGTTTCTAATTTTTATGTGTAACATTTGATTGTATAACGTCTTTAAAATGTTTATTAAAGGCGTGTTGAAAATTCAATTCTCTCTCTCTCTCTCTCTCTCTCTCTCTCCATCTCTCTCTCCATCTCTCTCTCTCTCTCTCTCTCTCTCTCTCTCTCTCTCTCTCTCTCTCTCTCCATCTCTCTCTCTCTCTCTCTCTCTCTCTCTCTCTCTCTCTCTCTCTCTCTCTCTCTCTCTCTCTCTCTCTCTCTCTCTCTCTCTCTCTCCTGGAATCTTCAAGAGCTCTTAAAGCCGTCAGGATCTGAATGGATTTGACTGAAAATCCCTGATTCACATCTAAAGAGTGGCTGCGTCCTCATACGCATACTGAGAATGTAGTGCACTACTGAGGGTGGGAACAGAACACTTCACTGCGTCTGTCTGGAGAATATCTCACAACTAATACATCATATACACTATACTATACACAATTTACTATACACCATATACAATATATAATGCACACTATATACCCGACACTATATACACCATATACAATATACACTATATACACCATAAACACCATACACTAAATACTATAAACACTATATCCACTCTATACAGTATACACTACACTTTACACTGTGTATGTGTGTATGGGTGTTTCCCATTTCCAGGTTTGCGGCTGGAAGGGCAACCGCTGTGTAAAACATATGCTGGAATAGTTGGTGGTTCATTCCGCGGTGGCGACTTCTGATAAATAAGAGACTACGTCGAACAAAAATGATTGACTGAACATATACACTATATACTACACACTATATACTATACACTATATACACTACACTTTAGACTATACCCTACACTATATTATACACTATATACTATACAATACAATACCCTTTACACTATATATTATACCCTATACTATACACAATACTTTATACACTATATACACTACACTATACACTATATACACTATACTATACACCGTACACTTTACACTATATATTAGACACTACTATACCCTATATACACTATACTATACACTATTCACTGTACTTTATACACTATACTATATACACTACACTTTGCACTATATATTATACACTATACTATACACTGTACACTACACTTTACACTATACTCAATACACTGTACATTTTACACTATATATTATACCCTATACTGTACACTATATACCAAACACTATATACTATACATTATATACACTATACTATACCCTATATACACTGTACTATACACTATTCATTATACTTTATACACTATACTATACACTATATAACTACTCTTTACACTATATATCATACACTATACTATACACTATACACCACACTTTACACTATACACTATGATATACACTACATTTTACACTATATATTATACACTATACACTATATACACAAAACACTATACACTGTACTATACACTTTACACTGTATATTCTACAATATACTATACCCTATACACACTATACTACACACTATTCACTGTACTTTATACACTATAATATACACGCTACACTTTACACTGTACACTATATACTAAACACTATACACAGGCTGTCGTGACTAATCTAATGCATCTGCACAGATATCTCTCTGAATCCTCCTGTAGAGAATATGACTGTAGAGACGCTGTGAGACTTGTTTATGCTGCATATTAATCTGCTAACAGTGATTTCCATGACTGTGTTTCTGCACACACCTAAAGCAGACTGTGAACGAGTGCAGATAATGTCAAATTAAAAGTTTACGCTAGTCAGTGCATTCAGCGGGAACATAAACCATATTTCAGAGAGTTATGAAACTCATAAACACTGAAAACACTCAGATAATGTTCAGATAATTGCGTCTGGACTTTATTCAGGTTCTGGAACTTACAGTGAGGTTCGTCTGAAGGATATTGAAATGTGAGCTAACGCCGCAGCAATAATTGAATGAAGCACAAGCCTACAGTAAATGGACTCATCGGATCACTAATGATGCTTTCTGACACTGAATCCTGCCCGCCGCAGCTTTTATCCCTAATTCTTGTTTGGTGTTTCGAGCTGTGAAGGCGCGTTGTTCTTCCAGGGATTTTAATTGGCTTCAGTGCCAATCTGGCAACCCGGCATGCAGGAAAGAGTCATCCAATCGCTGTTTGTTCGAGCCACTGTCAGCTAATTTATGGTGATTTATGCAAACTTGGTCAGCCTGGGCTCTTACGGTATTGGGCAGAGGCACTTGTATTTGCATATCTGAAGACTCGCTGTGGCAGAACGGCAGCCGCTTCACTTTTCATCTGACCAACAGAAACAGTTTGTAATTATTACGGGACGCTTCAGAAATGGGTCATTAGCGCTCTTCGGGAGTTATTATAGTTAACTAAAGTAAACTGCTTTTTGAGTGGATTATAGTTTATATATGCAAAATCTCTGAACTCAGAACAAGAATCATTTGATGGCAGATTAAAACACTCACAGTGTGGCCCAAACAGATGCTCACTGTCATCTGAAATCCATGACATTTGCCTTTTTCTGAAACTACTAGAATTTATCCATATAACAACAAGATTTTCATCATTTTGCAAGAATCAGATTTTGTTTTTAGTTTTTTTGTTTGTTTGTTTATTTATTTATTTGTTTTCTTTGTTTGTTTGTTTGTTTGTTTGTTTGTTTGTTTGTTTGTTTGTTTGTTTATTTATTTATTCATTCATTCATTTATTTATTATTTAATTATTTAATCATTTATTTATTATTTAATTATATAACATTTATTTATTATTTAATTATTTAGTGTTTATTTATTTATTTATTATTTTTTATTATTTATTAATTTAATATTTTTATTTTTTATTTAATTATTTATTATTTAATAATTTAATATTTATTTATTTATTTAATATTTAAGTATTTAACATTTATTTATTATTTAATTATTTAATGATTATTTATTTGTTTATTTATTATTTAATTAATTATTTATTTATTCATTTATTTATTATTTAAATATTTATTATTTATTAGTTTAATATTTATTTATTTATTATTTTATTATTTATTATTTATTAATTTAATATTAATTTATTATTTTTATATCTATTATTTATTAGTTTAATATTTATTCATTTATTATTTTATTATTTATTAATTTAATATTTATTTATTTATTACTTCATTATTTATTGTTTAATTATTTATTTTTATTCATTATTTAATTATTAGAATTCTTATGTTGTACTCTAATATTTTCTAGCATATTTTATTCATTTCAACATGTTTTGGTATTTTTTGTTCATTTAGTGCAAAATGAAGCTTTAAAATCATTAAAATTAAAACTAAATAAAGTTATTAGAACTATATACACATACAAAATACTAAAACTTTCACATGAAAACAGAATATATATATGTAAAAAACTATGATTGTGAGAAATAACAGCCTGATCTCACAAGGGAACCCAACTATTTTAGGTATTGTCAGAAAAGTGGTTTATTCATATGAAAACATGTTTTTTTAAAAGAAGGCGTGGGGAGAAATGAAGGCCGTGTGCTCCAGACCAAAGAAGAAGAGGATCATCCAGACTGTCCAACAAGTCTAGAAGCCCGGCTCTGTCATGGTCTGGGGTTGTGTCGGTGCTCTGGGTGCTGAACAGCACAGAGAGATTCTGGAGCTCAATATGCTGCCTTCTTCTCCAGGGACACCCATGCAGAGTCCAACAAGACAATGCAGAACCACATTCAGCTCACATTACAGAGCCCTGCAGCGGAGGAAGAGGAGACAGACACTGGACTGGCCTGCCTGCAGTCCCGACCTGTCTCCATTAGAGAATGTGTGGCCCATTAAGCTTGTTTGCAGGAAGAATGAGAGAAAATGACCCTGAAACTCTTCATCACCGGCTGTCTTCAGTCCCTAAACATCTGTTGAGTGTTGTGAAGAGGAACGGCAGCATTACAGAACTGGAATACATGTTTATTTTGAAAACAGCATCAAATCAAAATAAATCACGAGGAACACATTGAGTAATGTCTGTTGTCTGCAATGACACTGAAGGAAATGTACAAATCACTTCTTTCATGTTTTATTTGCGTTATCGATTCTGTTCCACCTTTTCTGACTGGGGTTTGTGTTAACTAAAGCATTAGTGATGCTGACGCAGCAGGTTTGAGTGTGGTCTTGACATTAGCATGTGTACAGTGATCAGCCGGCAGAGTCTGGATGATATTTGTGGCTGATCTCCTCCTGCTCTGACCTTCATAAGTGTGTTGTTTTGGGCTCTTGGAGGTGTTTCTGCTGAGCGCTACACTTCTGCTGAACATCAGAGACATCAAATGACCAGCGGCGGGCGAACGCAGTGCAATATGTGCGGCGTGAGGACGTGCAATTATATCTGCAGCCACAGCGAGTCCTGCTGCAGAACAGAAGAGCGGAGCGTCTCCGGAGAGCAGACAATCGGCCTGACTTCAGCTGCAAATGAAGTGCTGATCCCATTAAAACAAACCCACAGCGCCTCCGCACTCACTCACCGGCCCAAAATAGAGGATTCACAAACTACTCAGACATCCCGATGTGAGCTAAACTGCAGAACGCAGACGATTAGACTGCAGACACACAAGCTGAAGTGCAGTCAGTCTGTCAGAAGTGCACTTAAACCAATAAAACAACAATACAAGTAGACCTAGAACAATCAGCGAGTACACTTAAACATGGAGACTTACTCTATATACACTCAGAAGGTGGTGGTCGATAGCATACATATGAGGAATGACAAGCAGCGCGTTAAACTCAACACTTTTTTGTGTTGATGGTAGTTTGATGGTGTTTTGATAGTTTTAGTGTTGTTTTGTGGTGTTTGATGGGGTTGATGGTGGTTTGATGGTGTTTTGATTATGTTTTAGTGTTGTTTTTGTTGTGTTTAATGGTGTTGATGGTGTTTTGATTTAGTTTTAGTGTTGTTTTAGTGTTGTTTTGTGGTGTTTGATGGTGTTTTGATTATGTTTTAGTGTTGTTTTTGTTGTGTTTAATGGTGTTGATGGTGTTTTGATTTAGTTTTAGTGTTGTTTTAGTGTTGTTTTGTGGTGTTTGATGGTGTTTTGATTATGTTTTAGTGTTGTTTTTATGGTGTTGATGGTGTTTTGATTTAGTTTTAGTGTTGTTTTAGTGTTGTTTTGTGGTGTTTGATGGTGTTGATGGTGTTTTGATGGTGTTTTGATTATGTTTTAGTGTTGTTTTTATGGTGTTGATGGTGTTTTGATTTAGTTTTAGTGTTGTTTTGTGGTGTTTGATGGTGTTGATGGTGTTTTGATGGTGTTTTGATGGTGTTTTGATGGTGTTTTGATTATGTTTTAGTGTTGTTTTTATGGTGTTTGATGGTGTTTTGATTTAATTTTAGTGTTGTTTTAGTGTTGTTTTAGTGTTGTTTGATGGTGTTTTGATTATGTTTTAGTGTTGTTTGATGGTGTTTTGATTATGTTTTAGCGTTGTTTTGTGGTGTTTGATGGTGTTGATGGTGTTTTGATTATGTTTTAGTGTTCTTTTTATGGTGTTTGATGGTGTTTTGATTTAATTTTAGTGTTGTTTTAGTGTTGTTTTAGTGTTGTTTGATGGTGTTTTGATTATGTTTTAGTGTTGTTTTGTGGTGTTTAATGGTTTTTGATTGTGTTTTGATTTTGTTTTAGTGTTGTTTTACTGTTGTTTAATGGTGTTGATGGTGTTTTGATTTTGTTTTAGTGTTGTTTTTGTGGTGTTTCATGGTGTTGATGGTGTTTTGATTTAGTTTAAGTGTTGTTTTAGTGTTGTTTTTGTGGTGTTTGATGGTGTTGATAGTAGTTTGATGGTGTTTTGATTATGTTTTAGTGTTGTTTTTATGGTGTTTGATTGTGTTAATGGCAGCTTTGATTGCTTTGAAAGTGTTCGGTTCACTTTTTATGTGGTCTTTTTGGGTTTCAACAGTGTTGGTGTTGGTTTGGATGACGCTGATGGTTATTTGACGGCATTTGAATGTTGTTTTGATAGAGATGGTGGTGTTTCAATTGCTTTTAAGAGTGTTTTCATGATGTTTTTGTATGTTTGATGGTGTGTTGTGTGTATGATGGTGCATTGATGGTGTTTTAGTATGTTTGATGGTGTTTTCATGGTGTTTCGTGTGTATGATGGTGCATATGAGGGGGTTTTGATGGTGTGTTTGTGCATATGATGTTGTTTTAATTGTGTTGTGTGCATGATGGTACATTTATGGTGTTTTGATGGTGTGTTTGTGCATATGATGATGTTTTAATGGTGTTTTGTGTTTATGATTGTGTTTTGATAGTGTGTTTGTATGATGGTAAATTTATAGTGTTTTGATGGTGTTGTGTGTATGATGGTGCTTTGATAGTATTTTTTGTGCATATGATGGTGTTTTAATGCTGTTTGTTTTTGATTATGATGCATTATATGATAATTTTGTGTGTTTGATGGTGAATTTATAGTATTTTGATGGTGTTGTATGATGGTGTTTTTGTGCATATGATGGTGTTTTAATGCTGTTTGTTTGTGATCATGGTTCATTATATGATGGTTTTGTGTGTTTGATGGTGAATTTTTCATTCTTTTGTGTGTATGATGGGAATTTGATTGTGCTTTTGTGTGTATAATGGGGTATTGCATTGTGTTGTGATGGTGTTTTTGTGACTATGATGGTGTTTTTTGTTGCTTTGTTGGTATTTTAATATGACTTTTGTTTGTTTGATGGTGTGTTTTTTGTGTTTGGAGGCTTCATGCTTCTTTGCATTGCCATTATGGCTTGTTAAAGAGACCCAAAAATTAAGTTTTACTCACTATTTGCTCACTATTTACGTCAAGCGATTTCAAACCGGCGGTTGAACACAAAAGCAGATATTTTGAAGAATGGTGAAAGTTAATTTTTGGGGTGAACTATCGCTTTAAAGAGGCGAAAATGAAGTAATTTTGTGTTGTGTTGGAGGACTGTATTCTCACTGTCAGATAGAGGAGGACAAATGTACCTGCCAGACTCTTTTATCAGCACCTTTATTTTAAGAGCTTCCCTGTTTAATATAGCGGGTTCCTGAGAGGAGGCGTACAGTAAAATAATGTCCTCAGAAAGATAGCATATCTGCAGAGACACTGCGTGAATAAACAGCTGGATATTACACTCTCTGCTCCCGCGAGGAGCTTCTGTGTGAATGTCACCTCGACTGAAGCTTAAATGCTGCTGCCACTGGAGTTTCAACAGCTAGATGACACACATGCATACATACATACATAAATACATACATACATACACACAAACATACACCAGTGACTCTAGAATTGCGGGTGAAATTTGCTTCTCTGGGTTAAACCTTCTGTTATTATTTCAAAAACAAACACTGTACTAAAGATAAAGACCAAATGATCTCCGAAACAGTGTTTATATGTGTATTTACAGACACACACTCTCTCTTTTTGATATGGGACTGAATATAATGTGCTGTTTAACTTTAGCTAATGTAGGCTAGTTTCTGTATAATGTAGGCTAGTTTCTGTGTAACTGTAGTGAAGCTTTATAATTCATGAGGTTGTTTTGATTTCGTCTTCTTCAATAGGTTTTAATTGAGCTGTGGTGTCTTTGATGGTGTTTGATGATCTTTCCTTTCCTTTGATGGTGTTTTGATTGTCTTCTGGAGGCTTTGATGTGTTTTGTTGATGTTTTGTTGATTTTATTGATGTTGAAGGCTTTGATCTGATCTGATGGTGTTCTGGCGACTATGAAGGTTTCATTGCTTTGAATGTGTTTTGGAGGTGTTTTGATTATAATTCAATGGTGTTTGGTGTTTTTGTAGTATTTGGATGGTGTTGATTGTGTTTTTGTGGTGTTTTGATGCATTGATGGTGTTTTTGTGATGTTTTGATGGTGTTGATGTTGTTTTTGTGGTATTTTGATGGCATTGGTGGTGTTTTGATGGTGTTGATAATGCTTTTGTGGCATTTTAATGGTGTTTTGTGGTGTTTTGATGGTGTTGATGTTGTTTTTGTGGTATTTTGATGGCATTGGTGGTGTTTTGATGGTGTTGATGATGTTTTTGTGGCATTTTAATGGTGTTTTGTGGTGTTTTGATGGTGTTGATGGTGTTTTGTGGTATTTTGATGGTGTTTTTTTGGGTTATTTGATGGTTTTTTTGTGGTGTTTTGATGCATTGATGGTTTTTTGATGGTGTTTTTGTTGTGTTTTGATGGTGTTGATGGTGTTTGTGGTATTTTGATGGTGTTTTTGTGTTGTTCTGATGCATTGATGGTGTTTTGATGGTGTTTTTGTTGTGTTTTGATGGTGTTCATGGGGTCTTGAAGGTGTTGATGGTGTTTGTGGTATTTTGATGGTGTTGATGGGGTTTTGATGGTGTTAATTGTGTTTTTGTGGTGTTTTGATGGTGTTGATGGTGTTTTTGTGGTGGTTTGATGGTGTTGATGGTAATTTAATTGCACTTGTATGATGTTTTGATTGCTTTGACTGTTTTTTTCACTTTTAGAGCTGACGGCTTTGATTTGTTTTATCTGTGCATTTCTCTCTTGAAAAACTCTTAAAAATGTAAAGACCTATTTTAACTGTCTCCATCTTATAATTACGTTCAGCTTATTCAGCTTACAGATTATCATCATCAAATTATTAGTCTAATCTGATAGTAACTCTACTAGGTTAAATAAACAGTTTTATCAAACATCTATTTCTGTATTATTTGTAATTTTGGTTATAAAAATATATGCTTTTTGTATCTACGTCAACTCTGTTATCATCAACTCTATGATGATGAGCTATAAATTCTACATTAGTTGTGTATTATTCATAGCGTGTGTAATTCTGTAGTGAGTTGTGTATGTTTATTGTGTTATCGTGATGAAATACTTCACTGTCTGTTTTTCTGGATGTAACGCAGCTTTGACACAGTCTGCATTGGTTAACGTGCTACAGAAATGAAATTGACTGAAGGTATAGACACGAGTGCACACACAGAGTAATAAACGTGTGTCCTGGAGGGATGATGGAGTCTCCTGTAAATGTGTGTGTCATTAAAGTAAGTGTTTTATTATGGAGGCGTGCTGGCGCTTTAACTGCGCTAATCAGCTCTGACTGCTGCAGTAATTGAGGATTGACTGCTGGAGAATCTGTTTTGATGAATGGATGAAGACGAGAGAGAATGGAGGAATAATCAACAGCATTGATCTGCTGACACGCGCCATCATGTCCAGCATTAACAGTGTTTGTCTGCGATGGCTTTATTCTGCATTGAGTCGATTAGTGTGACTGTATTTCATTGCTGGATCTTCAGATAATCCAGCGCTCTCCCACTGTTCTCCCACTGTTCGTCCCCATAATTCACATCTCACTGTGTGTGTGTGTGTGTGTGTGTGTGTGTGTGTGTCTGTGTGTGTGTGTGTCTGTGTCTGTGTCTGTGTGTCTGTGTCTGTGTCTGTGTGTGTGTGTGTGTGTGTGTGTGTGTGACGCTGACTCTCTTTCTGATTTGACAGCACTAGTAGTGTGTAATGTGTGCTTCAGATAGTTCCAGTACATTAAAACTTCTGTACTTACTGATCATATTAATATTAATACAGCTGAGTGCCCTTAAAGAGCGACACACTCACTGAGACACCTAACACAGCTCTTAAAGGTGCTCTTTGTAATGATGTCACATTCAATACTTGTTAAATCTAGACGTTATGAATATTTTACAGAATATAAGATGAAGTGCAGGATTATTATTCTATTATAATTCCACACATTATATTGTGTGTGTAGTTTATCTGAACTTGGGTCAATTAAAGTGTGACACAGTTTTATTTAAACGCAGTCAGCATGCAGTTAAATGCCAGAAAAACTAATTAATACACAACAAACAAGTCAAATAAACACAATTGGCTATATTTCAAACATTTTATCAACCACTTACATTATTTTACTTTATCATCATTATTATTATGATTATTGTCTTTAAATTAAAATTTCTATTTGTAACAACTTTTCAAAATGTTTGACGATAATGATGATGATGATGATATTAACTATAGACACTTTAATGATAACCTCATTAATGACAATAATGAAAATAATCACGATGATGATAACCACAATAATCACGATATTGACGATAAACACGATAATGATAACCACAATTATAACAATAATGTTGATAATGAGGCTAATAATGGTAATGACGTTATTCACACTTTTTGTGTATGTGTGTATATATATATATAAATATGGGGGCACACACACACACACACACACACACACACACACACACACAGTAGGAGATGTGCAGAAGGTCAGATCGTCATTATGTGGCTAATGATAAACATGAATAATAAATTAAACTCATGAATAATGCAGCAGGTGTCTGTGGATTATGGAATAATTGATGATAATCACACACACACACACACACACACACACACAAACATGTACACACAACCCCCCCCCACACACACACACACAGTAAACCAGCAGAAGGTCTCCGTCAGCTCATGCAGAAACATTTATTCTTCATAATCATAAAACACAGAAAACACTGACCTGCTTCACCTGAACACACACACACACACACACACACACACACACACACACACACACACACACACACATACACTGGTCAGTTTAAAAAAATAATTATAAAGAAATTACACTGCATTAAACATCTAGTGCCTGTGTGTGTGTGTGTGTGTGTGTGTGTGTGTGTGTGCGCACTTTTTTGCAGAATATTGGCTGTAATTGTTCTGTACTGCTGGTTGTGTGTGTGTGTGTGTGTGTGTGTTCAGGCCAGCTGGTGGTTTATTCTCTAACGGGAGATGGATGGATCTCTGGACCTCCTTCAAAGATCTGTTGTGTGCGCATGAGAATGTGTGTGTGTGTGTGCGTGTGTGTTTGTGAAAGTGTGTGCGTGTCTGTGTGCAATGATGTGTGTAGACATTCATGTAGTGTTTGTGAGTGTGTATGCATGTATGTAATTTATATGTTTTTTTATGTTTGTGTGCCTGTGCATGCGTGTGCATTCTGAGTGTGGTTGTTTCTGTGTATGTGTGTTTTTGTGTGTGTGTGTGTGTGTGTGTGTGTGTGTGTGTGTGTGTGTGTGTGGTGTGTGTGTGTGTGTGTGTGTGTGTGTATGTCTGTGCATGAGTTATTAGTCTTTGTCTAGTCTTTATCCGTTTCTGTTTAGTGTGTGTGCACATGCTTGTGTATTTGTTGTGTGTGTGTGTGTGTGTGTGTGTGTGTGTGTGTGTGTGTGTGTGTGTGTGTGTGTGTGTGTGTGTGTGTGTGTGTGTGTCCAGAAGGCGTTGGATAAAAGCTGAAAACCCAAGCTGTTCATGAGGGAACATCTCACTCTCAGACAGAGCGCTGGAGCGTGTGTGTTTGTTCTGTGTGTGTGTATTGTGTGTGTATGTGTGTGTGTGTGTGTGTGTGTTCATGTGCCCGTGTTTGTGTTTGTTCAGTCTGTGTGTGTGTGTGTATGTGTTTGTGTTTGTGTTTGTTCAGTCTGTGTGTGTGTGTGTGTGTGTTTGTGTTTGTGTTTGTTCAGTCTGTGTGTGTGTTCGTGTGCGGGCGCGCGCGTGTGTGTTTGTTCAGTGTATGTGTATTGTGTGTGTGTGTGTGTGTGTGTGTGTGTGTGCGTGTGCATGTGTTTGTGTGTGTGTGTTTTCTCATGTTGATAATGCAGTGTCAGATGAACTAAAGTGATTAAGCAGATGAACACACACACTATATACACACACAAACACACATGCATACAAACACACACACACACACACACACACACAAACAAACACACACCAGTGTTTAACTCTCTAACAGATGTAAATGACAGAGCTGATGTAGTGAGCGACACACACACACACACACACTTGTGCTAATGTAGATCACTGCTCAGTGAATGTGAGCGTCAGCGTCTGCAGGGAAATAGGAGACGGTGACTCGGACACTCCGCTGATGTTCATCACACACACACACACACACACACACACACACACACACACACACACACACACACACACACACTCAATGCAGCACTGCTCTTTATTGTGAGTGTTCACACTGTCGTCTGATTATCTGCACATGAGACTGTCAGCTGAGGGAGACGTGTGTTTCTGACCCTCTGACTCTGACTTCATGAGTTGAGGACAGAAATAAACACAAGCGTGTGTGTGTATGTGTGTGTGTGTGTGTGTGTGAGAGATGAGCGTCTCCTGCAGCTCCTCTATGGTCATTTCTCTGCGCTTCACACATCAGCACAGCAGAAACTCTCATTTCCCCGAGAGTCTGAAGCAGCGGCGGAGGAGCTTCAGTCTGTCTCATCACTGCTGTTACCGGCACTGCTGGACCACACACACACACACACACACACACACACACACACAAACACACACACAAACACATACACTCACACTCACTCACTCACTTAACACACAAACTCCACACACACACTCAACACACAACACACACACACACACACACACACACACACACACTCAACATACACTCAACATACACTGAAACACACTCACTAAAACACACACTCAACACATGCTGAACACACTGAACACACACTTAAAACACACTCAACCCACACTGAACACACACTCAACCCACACTGAACACACACTCAACCCACACTGAACACACACTCAACATGCACTGAAACACACACTCAATACACACTCAACACACACAGAACACTCACTGTCAACAAGGAGTTATCAGTGCTTTAGGGCGGAGTTATTAGTGCTTTAGGGCGGAGTTATTAGTGCTTTAGGGCGGAGTTGTCAGTGCTGTAGGGCGGAGTTATCAGTGCTTTAGGGCGGAGTTATCAGTGCTTTAGGGCGGAGTTATTAGTGCTTTAGGGCGGAGTTGTCAGTGCTGTAGGGCGGAGTTATCAGTGCTTTAGGGCGGAGTTATCAGTGCTTTAGGGCGGAGTTATTAGTGCTTTAGGGCGGAGTTGTCAGTGCTGTAGGACGGAGTTATCAGTGCTTTAGGGCAGAGTTATCAGTGCTTTAGGGTGGAGTTATTAGTGCTTTAGGGCGGAGTTATTAGTGCTTTAGGGCGGAGTTATCAGTGCTTTAGGGCGGGGTTATCAGTGCTTTAGGGCGGGGTTATCAGTGCTTTAGGGTGGGGCTATCCTTTAGGGCGGGGTTATCAGTGCTTTAGGGTGGAGTTATCAGTGCTTTAGGGCGGGGTTATCAGTGCTTTAGGGCGGGGTTATCAGTGCTTTAGGGCAGAGTTATCAGTGCTTTAGGGCGGAGTTATCAGTGCTGTAGGGCGGGGTTATCAGTGCTGTAGGGCGGGGTTATCAGTGCTGTAGGGCGGGGTTATCAGTGCTTTAGGGTGGGGTTATCAGTGCTTTAGGGCGGGGTTATCAGTGCTTTAGGGCGGGGTTATCAGTGCTGTAGGGCGGGGTTATCAGTGCTGTAGGGCGGAGTTATCAGTGCTTTAGGGTTTAGAGTGTACAGCTGATGTGTAGAGCTGCAGCACATGTTTGATTCATGAGCCGTTTGTTTTCTTATGAGGCTATAGAGCTCATTCTGCTGGAGATTGACGACGGTCAGGAGCCTTGAGGAGATCTGCATCACAATCAGCAGCAGAAGAAGAAGAAGATAATAATAACTCTGACTTTCTCAATGAGAGATGAAGTGTGTTTACTCATCTGGAGCTGCCGGCGGCGGGCGGGAGATCTGCTCTTACACACACACACACACACACACACAAAGAGAGAGAGAGAGAAACACACACACACACACACACACACACACACACACACACACACACACACACACACACACACACACTCGCACTGCTACCATTGATTTTGTCCCCACAAGGTTAAAATGAGCAACAAACAATATCATTTACTGAAAATAATAACACTTTGATGATGGGGGGGTGTTGTCTTTATAGTGAGGGTCACTGTTTATATTTGGCACAGCCCTTTTCATGTTTATTTCCTACGTTTACCTGAAGATAACAGCAGCACGGGCAGTTTGAGCTTTCGCTTTCGCTCACTCTTGCATTAAACACATCTGAGAGTCTGATTTAAGGGTAAACAGATTGAAGAGTTACGCAGCAGCGGCAGCAGCACATGGACTTAAAGGAACGTTTATTTTCATGATGGATGAGCAGTGATGCTGCCCCCTGCTGGACTGGAGCTTTACTGCTGTAGGAAATGTATATATGGAAGATCAGCTGAAGGAACGGTCCTCCATCAGAGCAGATGCTGGATCCTCCACAGACGTGTGTGTGTGTGTGTGTGTGTGTGTGTGTTATCTGTAGTTCATCGGGCTGTAAATGTCAGCAGATCCTCCATGTTCAGTCGCTCTGAGGATAAGACGCCGCTCTCCTCAAATGTCAAGTGTCTGTTCAGCGCTGGCCTGAAAACTCAAAACACTGCCTTTACTTTCATCCACACAAACTCCAGAACCACAGCTTACATTTCTTTCGGTTTGTTTGAGTTTTGGTTGTGTTGCCACATGTTAAACTGAATGATGTGGAAAACTGTGGCTTGAACCTGAATTTAGTTTATTTTTTTGCACTTTAACTACTCACATATTTAAATAATCCAGTGTATCAGTAACGCTGTGTAAACGGCAGTAACTCTGCAGTCGTTTCTGCACTTTATGTTTAGCCTGTAACTCTTTCTTTGGCTCAGCATTAGCTGATGTTAGTGTTGTTACGCTGTTTTTACTGTATAAGAGATCTCCTGCAGGGATAGATAGGCTGGGCTGGATAAAAGTGTCTGGATGTAAATTGGTGGTGGAGACTCACAGTATTTAATTATTTGTGGATTTTAACAAAGCTGGTAATTATTCCAAAGGTTTCAAGCTAAAAAGGTCATTTATCTACGCATCTCTTGACCTGTAGGTGGCGCTGTTCCCAGATTTGGCACGTGTCCTCGGATAATGGTGCTGGTGAAGTGTGCCAACTTTCATTTGGATGGATATAAATGATGCCAAGAAACAGAAATTTAATCCAATTCTGTTCAGCAGTGTCGGGTCACAACATTTCAATAAAAACGAACATAAAATTCAGTTCAGCGCCGTGATTATCTGCTTTACACACTGCTGAAGACGATTAGTTTAGCCCTGAGGAGATTTAATTATTTAAAAAATATTTCCCAAGTGATGTTGCAGAGAGAGAGGAACATTTTAAAGCATCATACTTCATTACCAAATTGCTTTTCCTTTGCCATGGTGACGTCACATTTGACTAATTAATTTGCATGATATTAAAGTTTGAACTAGTTTAATTAGGCAAGTTAGATTATTTGGCAAAGCCATTGGACAACAGCGGTTAGTTTAGCCAAATTGGAAAACAATATTTTTAAGAGGGCGAATAACGTTGACCTCTTTTTGCATTATTATATACACTCACCGGCCACTTTATTAGGTACACCTAACTAGTACCGGGTTGGACCCTTTTGCCTTCAGATCTGCCTTAATCCTCAGTGTCGGAGATTCAGCAAGCTGCTGGAAATATTCCTCAGAGATTTTGCTCCATATTGTCATGATAGCATCACACAGTTGCTGCAGATTTGTCGGTTGCACATCCATGATGCCAATCTCCCGTTCCACCACATCCCAAAGCTGCTCTATTGGATTGAGCTCTGGTGACTGTGGAGGCCATTTGAGTACAGTGAACTCATCGTCATGTTCAAGAAACCAGTCTGAGATGATTGAGCTTTATGACATGCTGCGTTATCCTGCTGGAAGTAGCCATCAGAAGATGGAGACACTGTGCTCATAAAGGGATGGACATGGTCAGCAGCAATACTCAGGTAGGCTGTGGCGTTGATGCTCAATTGGTACTAATGGACCCAAAGAAAATCTCCCCCACACCATTACACCACCACCACCAGCCTGAACCGCTGATACAAGGCAGGATGATCCATGCTTTCATGTTGTCTGAGCCGAGCATCCGAATGTGTCAGCAGAAATGGAGACTCATCAGAGCAGCAACGTTTCTCCAATCTTCTATTGTCCAGTTTTGGTGAGTCTGTGTGAATTGTAGCCTCAGTTTCCTGTTCTTAGCTGACAGGAGCGGCACCCGGTGTGCTCTTCTGCTGCTGTAGCCCATCCGCCTCAAGGTTGGACGTGTTGTGTGTTCAGAGATGCTCTTCTGCAGAGCTCGGTTGTAGCGAGTGCTTATTTGAGTTACTGTTGCTGGAACCAGTCTGGCCATTCTCCTCTGACCTCTGGCCTCATCAACAAGGCATTTGCGCCCACAGAACTGCCGCTCACTGGATATTTTCTCTTTGTCGGAGCATTCTCTGTAAACCCTAGAGATGGTTGTGCGTGAAAATCCCAGTAGATCAGCAGTTTCTGAAATACTCAGAGCAGCCCGTCTGGCAGCAACAACCATGCCACGTTCAGACTCTCTTAAATCCCCTTTCTTCCCCATTCTGATGCTCGCTCTGACCTGCAGCAGATCCTCTTGACCATGTCTACATGACACTCAGAAAATACTTGAAAAGCTTTCACAGGATGGCCAATAATTTAATCTTGAACTGTACATGGATTTCTGCTTGTTTGATTTCTTCATTCGCTCATTTTAACACACACACACACTGAAGAGAGAGGTGTGTGTGTGTTAGCAAGACGCATTTCAGACTGTAAACGACACCTGTGTGTTATTATACTGTAGGTCACGGCAGGTCATGGAGAGATGGGGTCAGAGGTCGCACTAATTGAGCTGCAGCGCAAACGCAGAGACTCCGACAGCTGAAGCAAACACACAGATGACAGGAACATTCATCACATCCCACACACACACACACACACACACACTGATACAGACGATAATTCTGTTAGAAGAAATGGCATTAGTGTGAGATTCACTCTGAGCCGCTGAGAATTCTCATGCTTTTCTGAACACAATACACCAAACGCAATATACACACACACACACACACACACACACACACACACACACACACAAATACACAAGCACAGACACACTCTCACACACATAACTTCACAATCCAGCTAGTCATTTTATATCCTGCGTTTCCACAGTTTCTCAGAGTTTTATTTTGTTCCTCCAGTATTTTAGTGTTCATCAACAGAAGAAATGCTCATTTGTGTGCAGATTTGCTGATTTTTGATAAATAATGAAATTAATCGTCATGTTGTCTGTGCACTCTCAGAAATAAAGGGGCGCGAGCTGTCACTGGGGTGGGACCTTTTCATAGGGTACACATATCATACCTGCCAACACTCCCGTTTTTCCCGGGATTCCTGTATTTCAGACCCTTCTCCCGCCCATCTTCCGTATTTTTGTGTCTCCCGGAAAACTCCTGAAATATTGTTTAAACAATATAACACTAATGTAGCGGCAGCATGGTGGCGCAGTGGGCAGCACAATCGCCAGGTTGGAGGAAAGTGTTTACCCCAGGTGGAGGAGTTCAGGTATCTCTGGGTTTTGTTCACGAGTGAGGGAAGGATGGAGCGTGAGCTTGGCAGGCGGATTGGTGCAGCAGTAATGCGGTCGATGTATCGGTCTGTTGTGGTAAATAAGGAGCTGAGCTGTTAGTAAAGCTTTCGATTTGCCGCTCAATCTACGTTCCTCCTCTCAGCTATGGTCATGAGCTTTGGGTCACGACTGAAAGGACAAGATCTCGGATACAAGCGGCCGAAACGGGTGGATAGGGTGAGGAGCTCAGTCACCCGGGAGGAGCTCAGAGTAGAGCCGCTGCTCCTCCACGTCCAGAGAAGTCAGCTGAGGTGGCTCGGGCATCTGTTTCGGATGCCTCCTGGACGCCTACCTAGGGAGGTGTTCTAGGCATGTCCCACTGGCCTCAGGGAAGACCCAGGACATGCTGGAAGGGCTATGTCTCTCTGCTGGCCTGGGAACGTCTCGGGATCCCCCAGAGGAGCTGGAGGAAGTGTTTGGGGAGAGGGGAGTCTGGGGTTCTCTCTTAAGACTGCTGCCTCCGCGACCCGACAACAGAATGAATGAATGAATGTAGGGGCGGCACGGTGGCGCAGTGGGCAGCACAAGCACCTCACAGCAAGAAGGTCACTAGTTGGCGTTTCTGTGTGGAGTTTGCATGTTCTCCTTGTGTTGGCATGGGTGTCCTCCAGGTGCTCTGCTCCTAACACGTCGACTATAGGGGAATTGGGTAGGCTCAATTGTTCGTAGTGTATGAGTGTATGAGTGTGTGTGTATGTGTGTGTGTGGATGTTTCCCAGAGATGGGTTGCAGCTGGAAGGGCATCCGCTGCGTAAAAACTTGCTGGATAAGTTGGCGGTTCATTCCGCTGTGGCGACCCCAGATTAATAAAGGTACTAAGCCCACAAGAAAATGAATAAATTAAATCCAATGCTAATTAGAATATTCATATTTGAGTTTAGAGACGTTTTCTCAGACTTTCACAGAATAAAACACGGATGAACATTTCCTAGAGGAGCTGAGATGGTGTCTCACTGCTCTCCAGGACTCTACACTTCTTCATTTTCTTCTACTCTGGCAGTGTTTTGGTCTGAAATGAGGTCAGGACAGAGACGAGTCAACTTCACTAATGCAGAGTTAATACGGCGCAGAGAAGTTCTCCAGATCTGAGATCTCCAAACACAGCTGTGACAGTATTCTGCAGATTTACAGGAGATCAGATGTGAGCGCGGTGTTTACATCTGCCTTTATTCTAATCAAGGTGACTCTTTTATCCGCCTGCAGGGAAACGCAAACAGCCTTCCTTTCACTCGCTCGCGTCTTCACACCAATAATAACCAGATCATTTACACGTACATGCGATCCGGCTGACTTCTGCGTTAACTATGGGATGTCGGATACTTGGCGCTCCCATGAGCTCGCCGTGCCAACCGATGGGGCCGTTTCCATGGCAACAGCTGGCAGGAGGCATGTGGGAGATTTTTATCCAGTATTTATAGGCGGGCTTGGATATGTATAGGTACAGCGAGAGGCTTTTAGAGGAAAACAATCAAGTAAAAGTTGGTGAAAACACCTAAAAGCAGTCCTCCGGGGACGTTTGCTCTGCTGCTTCTGCAGGAATCATTGATCTGATCCTACGTCAGTTTTGCCAGCATCTAACATGTGTTGTGGGAAAGTCTCGCCTTGGTGCCGGTCACACTAAATGACCATTTGTCGAGTCGTTTCTGTGAGGAAAATGTGGTTTTTGATGCTTCACACAGGCGTAATGCAGGAGAGTTTCTGTGCCTACATAACAACCTGGCCATCTGTTCCCTCTGTCTCTGTGTGTGTGAGCATGGATCATACTGAGAAGCCGGAGACTGCTCACAAATTCTGCTTGTAAACAAAGACAGACGCCTATGCATTACACTACCCTATCACACACACACACACACACACACACACACACACACACACACACACACACACACACACACACACACACACACACTCAGACACACACATGCGCGCGCGCCAGAATCACAGATACACTCATATACACCCCACCCCATCCTAACCTCATTTTGAAGCTGCTTCATCTGTGTGATGTATGAGCTGTTTTCTTCACTGCGACCAAACACAACATCACTCATGTTTTATTCCGAGTGTGGAGCTGTGGCGGAGCGCTGTGTACAGTTGTGTTATTGTTATGGCAGTTACCGGTGTGGCGGAGCGCTGTGTACAGTTGTGTTAGATTGTTATGGCAGTTACCGGTGTGGTTGAGGGTTGTGTAGGGTTGTAATGAGGTTGTTTAGGGAAGGGATTGTGGTAAAGGGATGTATAGAGTTGTAGCAAGGTTGTCAGGCAGTTGCTGAAGTGTTGTGTAGATCTGCAATGAGGTTAATGTTGTGTAGAGTCACGGTGAGGTTGTCGAGGTGATTGTGGTAGAGGGTTGTGTAGAGTTGCATTGAGAAGTCACATAAAGGTTGAAGGTTGTGAGGTTGTCATTACAACTGCAGTAGAGGGTTGTGTAGAGTTGCAGTGAGGTTGTCATGGTGACAGGTTGTGTAGAGATGCAGTGAGGTTGTCATGGTGACAGATTGTGTAAAGTTGCAGTGAGGTTGTCATGGTGACAGGTTGTGTAGAGATGCAGTGAGGTTGTCATGGTGACAGGTTGTGTAGAGATGCAGTGAGGTTGTCATGGTGACAGGTTGTGTAGAGATGCAGTGAGATTGTCATGGTGACAGGTTGTGTAGAGATGCAGTGAGGTTGTCATGGTGACAGGTTGTGTAGAGATGCAGTGAGGTTGTCATGGTGACAGGTTGTGTAGAGATGCAGTGAGGTTGTCATGGTGACAGGTTGTTTAGAGATGCAGTGAGGTTGTTATGGTGACAGGTTGTGTAGAGATGCAGTGAGGTTGTCATGGTGACAGGTTGTGTAGAGATGCAGTGAGGTTGTCATGGTGACAGGTTGTGTAGAGATGCAGTGGTGCTGGTACAGTGTGAGCTGGCTGTTGTTCCTCCACTAATGCAGTGCAGGTTGTGGTGTAGTCCAGCACAGGTCTGACTGTATCGGCTCGTCTTCGCTCCTCATCGGTTGTTAAATAGTAAAGTCTCATCAGATCAGCTCTCTCCACAGTGGGCTGTGTCTCGTGTTCTCCTCTTCTCTGTCAAGTAAAGCACTTACAGTCAGGTTTCCGTCCTCTCCTCGCGCACTAATGAGCTCCTGAAGCGCTGTCTGCTGAGAGATCAGAGCGGGGGACTGGAGCGGGGTCCACTGCTCAGTGTTCAGTGTTCATGCTGAGACAGAGCTCCTCTGAACACACACAGCCCTGTGCTTCAGTCTCAGAGTCAACATCTACTGACATGAGGATCATTCTGTGTGCAATCATCACCTCATGTGTGCTTATCCTCCATCTGATGGAGACTTCAGATATGGTGAATGTGACATCTACACTGTACACTATACACCTGCATCCGCACTTGACCATTGTTTGATTCATGTTCCCTTTTTATTTCTGCTCTTGAGTTGCTTTATAGGAGCTTGATCGTGTAGCGTTTAACTTTAATCTGTGACAGTGTGCAGTGCTGTGTTGTGTGTGTTGGTGTTGTATATACGCTACGACCAACTCAGCTTATTCAGTTCCCCTATAGTGCATGTGTTTGGACTGTGGGGGAAACCGGAGCACCCGGAGGAAACCCACGCCAACACGGGGAGAACATGCAAACTCCACACAGAAACACACTGACCCAGCCGAGACTCAAACCAGAGACCTTCTTGCTGTGAGGCGATCGTGCTATCCATCGTGACAGCTCTACATGTGCTGTGTGTGTTTCAGTTCATCAAACTGCTTTTAATTGGGTTTATTCTGAGGTGAAGGGGGAAAAGACAGAGAAACACTCAATCAACCATTCAGAACCACATAAAAACCTTCAGAAAACCTTCAGGAGATGTTCACAGCAGGGGTCTGGAAGCGCCACAGCAGCTGCATTAATCT
>NC_133182.1:80220000-80227500 GCF_049306965.1 Danio rerio | reverse complement strand
GAGTGAGCAGTGGTGTTGGGGAATGAGATGTAGATGGAGCTCAGAGTGAACAGTCAGAGCAGTGAGAGTCTCTCTGAATATTATTAATGGACGGAGAGAAAGATGAATGAGTGTGTGTGCGTGTGTGTGTGTGTGTGTGTGTGTGCGTGTGTGTGTGTGTGTGTTGGTACAGGCTGTGGTCATTATTCACAGTATTTCTTTGTTTATTCGCTCATTTGCTGATGTTTCTCTCTTTCTTCTCTCTTTATTTGCACACAGATGTGACCAAGAGCTTCAGGACGGTAAGACTCGCTCCCGTTACTCTCCATCATCAGCACAAACACTCGTGCTGAACATCAGTGTTATCCAGGACTATGGCACTATTATAGACTAATATCAATCATTATTCTACCCTAATGGCACTATTATACACTGCTGTTAACAATTAATCAACAGTTAAATTAATGATCGCTTCCTCAAAAATACAACACTACAACACAAACTGGCAAAACCTAAAATACGTATGTTTCCTCGTGAGATCAGGCTGGTTTTTACCCTAAATAATGAGGTCATTATGGTAGTTCAGCCTGTACATGTGTAGCCGGACCGCCTGTAAAGCGCCACAGCTCACCTTTACTTTCACCTTCAGCAGCAGGAGAGCTAGCTTCACCACTAAAACTGCTGATCTGACACGTGTGTTATGTTTCTGCTGTCAGAAAGAGGATTTGGCAACTCAGGCATGCATGTTCAGTCCCGGGGAAGACTAGCAACACTGACATACACACTATAGTCATTAAATCACACAAGGTAGAAATACACACAGATCTTTTCCTTCACTCATTCATTCTCCTTCAGCTCAGTCCCTTATTCATCAGGAGTCGCCACAGTGGAATGAACCACCAACTATTATTATGCCCTTGCATCTGAAACCCAGAACTGGGAAACACCCAAACACACACACACTCATACACTACGGCCAGTGTAGTTGATCAGTTCCCCTATAGCGCATGTGTTTGGACTGTGGGGGAAACCGGAGCACCCGGAGGAAACCCACACCAACACGGGGAGAACATGCAAACTCCACACAGAAACACAAACTGACCCAGCCGAGACTCAAACCCGAGACCTGAGTGCTGTGCGGCCACAGTGCTGCTCCATAACTCTTTAGTGATTTGTAGTTTTGATCAGTTATCAGTGTTATGTCATGAGCTACACATGATACTGAAGGAGGCTGGGTTGTTTATAACTGCTCGGGTAATGACGGGATGTGAATGGAAGTGAGACACGCTGAGGAAGGTGTTGAGTCGAAATCTTTGTGTTTTATTTCTCGGAAGAGTACGAAGTAAAGATATGTAAAGTATTTATTTAATGAGGGTGCATCATGACCTTTTACACTGGTAAAATGCAGAAATGAAAGCGACCACATCAGTTCTAGTGTTCAAGCATCAGAGACGGACACCACGCCTCAGATCTCAGCCCTCCGCTGGGCGCAGTGTGTACAGAAAGAGCTTTTTCCACCTGTGTGTGTGTGTGTGTGTGTGTGTGTGTGTGAGAGCATGCTGTGTGTGCGGCCGCATTACGCCCGGATGAGCGGAGTCTGGAGTGACGGCGGGTCACGGGTGGGTTCTCACCGTCTCCTGAGGCCCTGTGTGTTCCAGTTGCTCGGCTCTACACACACTCGAAATCAATCGGGAAACTTTCTCCAACCACCATTATGGATCCGGATCAGTGACCTATTTACAGCTCAACACCTGCTGGAAACAAAATGGTGCTGCAGTTTCCGGAGAGCGCGGAGGGGGATCTCTGTGTGTGTTTGCAAACTGAGTCCAGAAACACACACCGAGGGGATGGAGAGATGAGAACAGAGGAGAGATGGAGAGATGAGAACAGAGGAGAGATGAGAACAGAGGAGAGATGGAGAGATGGAAACAGAGGAGAGATGGAGAGATGGAAACAGAGGAGAGATGGAGAGATGAGAACAGAGGAGAGATGGAGAGATGAGAACAGAGGAGAGATGGAGAGATGAGAACAGAGGAGAGATGGAGAGATGGAAACAGAGGAGAGATGGAGAGATGTGAACAGAGGAGAGATGGAGAGATGTGAACAGAGGAGAGATGGAGAGATGGAAACAGAGGAGAGATGGAGAGATGGAAACAGAGGAGAGATGGAGAGATGAGAACAGAGGAGAGATGGAGAGATGAGAACAGAGGAGAGATGGAGAGATGAGAACAGAGGAGAGATGGAGAGATGGAAACAGAGGAGAGATGGAGAGATGTGAACAGAGGAGAGATGGAGAGATGGAAACAGAGGAGAGATGAGAACAGAGGAGAGATGGAGAGATGGAAACAGAGGAGAGATGGAGAGATGAGAACAGAGGAGAGATGGAGAGATGGAGAGATGGAAACAGAGGAGAGATGGAGAGATGGAAACAGAGGAGAGATGGAGAGATGGAAACAGAGGAGAGATGGAAACAGAGGAGAGATGGAGAGATGGAGAGATGGAGAGATGAGAACAGAGGAGAGATGGAGAGATGAGAACAGAGGAGAGATGGAGAGATGGAGAGATGAGAACAGAGGAGAGATGGAGAGATGGAGAGATGGGAACAGAGGAGAGATGGAGAGATGAGAACAGAGGAGAGATGGAGAGATGGAAACAGAGGAGAGATGGAGAGATGGAAACAGAGGAGAGATGGAGAGATGGAAACAGAGGAGAGATGGAAACAGAGGAGAGATGGAGAGATGGAGAGATGGAGAGATGAGAACAGAGGAGAGATGGAGAGATGAGAACAGAGGAGAGATGGAGAGATGGAGAGATGAGAACAGAGGAGAGATGGAGAGATGAGAACAGAGGAGAGATGGAGAGATGGAAACAGAGGAGAGATGGAGAGATGAGAACAGAGGAGAGATGGAGAGATGGAAACAGAGGAGAGATGGAGAGATGGAAACAGAGGAGAGATGGAGAGATGGAAACAGAGGAGAGATGGAGAGATGGAAACAGAGGAGAGATGGAGAGATGGAAACAGAGGAGAGATGGAGAGATGGAAACAGAGGAGAGATGGAGAGATGAGAACAGAGGAGAGATGGAGAGATGGAAACAGAGGAGAGATGGAGAGATGGAAACAGAGGAGAGATGGAGAGATGAGAACAGAGGAGAGATGGAGAGATGAGAACAGAGGAGAGATGGAGAGATGAGAACAGAGGAGAGATGGAGAGATGAGAACAGAGGAGAGATGGAGAGATGAGAACAGAGGAGAGATGGAGAGATGAGAACAGAGGAGAGATGGAGAGATGAGAACAGAGGAGAGATGGAGAGATGAGAACAGAGGAGAGATGGAGAGATGAGAAGAGAGGAGGGGAGAGATGGAGAGGTGAGGGATTGGGTGATTTTGAGATTTTATACACAACAGTAAGCAGCGTCCTTCATTCAACACATTCAGCAGAAAAGCAGAGGATGATGGGGAACGAGTGAAGGAATAATACAGGAGAGAATAGATGAGCAGGAGAGGGTGGAGGTGAGGAGGGAGTTTATATTTACTCTTATAGCAGATGTTTTTATCCAGAGCAACTGAGGATAAAAGAAGCAGTTCAGATGGTCACAGAGCAGCGCTGTAATGCCGTGACAAGTGCTCCTCCATACTGAGCAGAGCAGAGCGAGCGTGCACATACACGCTGATTTACTGTATGATATATTGGGGGTGCACAAGGGGAACTGCGACAACCGCGAGTAAATAAACTGCAAGACGCATGTAAGAGGAGACAAGAAACAAACAGCAAAGTATAAGCAGAAGAATTAAGCAAAGTCTGTGTGCTGTTTACATGTGAGGTGTAGCTGAGATGCTGACACACTGTGCTCACCGAGGACATTAAAAAGAGACAGTGATTAAACCGACTGATGGAGTTAGGCAGTCTTGATATACAATGATGATCTGCTGTATACAGCTGAAGAGTTATTCACCCCCCGCTTTATTTTCCCCAGTTTCTGTTTAGCGGAGAGCAGATTTCTCCAACACATCTCTAATCATAACAGTGTTAATAACTCATCTCTAATAACTGATTTATTCTCCCACAGTAAATAATATTAGACTAGATATTCTTCAAGACACTAGTGTTCAGCTTACAGTGACATGTAAAGGCTTCACTAGGGTAATTAGGGTAAAGTTAGAGTAATTAGGCAAGTCATTGTATAACAGTGGTTTACTCTGGAGACAATCTGAAAAATATAGCTTAAAGAAGCTAATGATATTGACCTTAAAATAGTGTTTAAACAATTAATAAATGCTTTTATTCTAGCCGAAATAAAACAAATAAGACTTTCTCCAGAAGAACAACCATTATCAGACACACTGTGAACATTTACAGAATCTGTTCAACGTCATGTGGGAAATATTAAATAAAGAAAACAAATTCAAAGGAGGCGAATTCTGACTGTAGGACAGTGAACACAGGCCAGAGATTGATCATATACAGGCTAGCAATGCTTACAGCTCTGTGCTGTTGGACATATGAGGTGTGAGGCTAACACATAGTGCTCGCTGTGGTGGTCTTTAATATTTAATGAGCCGGTAATTAAGTTGATCTCGTGTTGTGTGTCATCGTGCACGACAATCAATGTGTCTGCGCCGCTTCAGGACACATCAATAAAGCATGTTTCCGTTTTCCCTCGTCGTCCATGATGAGTTGACCAATATGTCACGGTTTCAGAAAGTGAAAGGGGGCGAGGACTCAAGCGCCGCAAATAATGGGTTTATTAAAAACAAAAAGAAAAGAAAAAGGCAACACAAACCACCCTGAGGGGAAACACATTAACAAGAGGCAAAACTCAACTGGGCTGGGGAGACAGGACACAGCAGGACTGGAGCAGGAACACAGGGAGGCGATGACACAGGACAGCAGACCAGAACAGGTGAACTGAACTAACCAATAATCTGATCATCAGCAGGGTGGACTAGACCACGGGTCATCACACTTGTTCCTGGAGGGTCGGTGTCCTGCAGATTTTAGCTCCAACCCTAATCAAACACACCTGAACAGCTGATCAAGCTCCTAATAGGTATACTTGAAACACCCAGGCAGGTGTGCTGAGGCCAATTAGAGCTGAACCCTGCAGGGTCACCAGCCCTCCAGAATCAGGATTGGTGACCCCTGGACTAGACTAAAGACCGGATAAAGTTTGGTGAAGTTTGTCTGCCAACAAAAGAACACACACACCAGGAGCAAGAGTGCGCATCCCAAGCATGCCCGACCTTGCACACCTGCATCATAAGGGAGCGTCCACGGCCTGAGTGCGGCCAAGACGGCGCTCATACAGAGATGAAGACAGAAGGAACGAGTGCTCAACCCGAGAAAACAACATCCAAGACAAGACAGGACTAGTGTCTGGACTCTGTCAGCAAAGCAAGAATTAACAAGACAGGAGTGGCAGAATCCTGACACAATAAGAACACAGAATACTGTCACAGAGTCTCCTCTAAATTAGAGAGAGAGAGGACTGGTTTATGAAACAGAAGAAGCGGTGCGCTTATATGACATCATCACAGAGTGACAGAATAAAGAGATGAATATCGGCGATCGATAGACGATGCACTTCTGCAGCCGGGTGAGTGAGTGAGTGTGTGAGTGAGTGAGTGAGTGAGTGTGTGAGTGAGTGAGTGAGTGACTGAGTGAGTGAGTGTGTGAGTGAGGCCCACTAATCTGCATGAAGCACACTAAAACACCATGCTTTTCCAGAGTGTTGATATATGAAGGTGCCTGGTGCATACGGAGAGGAGGGAGTGTGTCTGTGAGGAGAAAGAGGAGATCAAAAAAGAGGAGGATAGAGAAGAATATGGATGGGATGGAGAGATCAGAAACGAGGAGGAGTGGGACTGGAAAGAGGATAAATGGGATAGGGCTTATATAGAGAGGAGATCAGACAGGAGAGAGAGAGATTGGGGTGGACAGGAGGAGTGTACTGAGGAAAGGAGAGGAGGTAGGGGTGAGAGGAGATGTGAGAGGAGGTGAAAGAGAAGAGCAGTAGAGGCCAGTGAAACCCCTGGCTGGTGTGAATAATAAGGGCTCGGGGGAGAAGAACAGATGGACGTTTAGAGAAAGAGAGAGAGAAAAGAAGGAACGAGAGGGAAGATTGTCAGACTTGATGCCAAGGCTCTGTAGGGGACACACACACACACACACACACACACACACTCAGTGCTCATTAGAGTGGAATGATTCTGAAGTTTGGTGGGAATTTCAGAAGGTTAAAGATGGCGTCATACTGTTTACTGCTTTATCAGAATTTTAATCGCAAGACTAGATCAGAGTTCATGGATATAACTGAAGATATCGAGGTGAAGTGTGCTACATCTCTGCCTGCATCAGACGGCTAATATTGCATCAGCGCTATTGATCCTGTACTGAGATCAAACTGGAGCTGGTTCTGTTCTGAGGTCAGATATAAGCTCAATCTTTTTCCTTTTGTTTTTTTTTTTGATTAGACGTGAAGTGTTTCTTCAGATGTAATGGGTTTCTGTGCTGAGATCAGACCTATAGCAATTTGGTTCTGAGATCAGATCTAAGACTTAATGTGATGCTTCTTGAGATTGGACCCAAAGTGACTCAGAAATCAGACCCACAGCTAACTCTGTTCTGCAACCATACTCAAAGTGATTCTGTTCTAATATTAGAACCAGCATGATTCTGTTCACAGATCAGACCCAAAATGACACTGTTCACAGATCAGATCAGACTCAGTGAGATTTTGTTTAAATTTCAGATCGAAAGTGATCACATCCAGGATGATTCTGTTCAAAGATTACACCCGATGTGATTCTGTTCAGAGATCAGACCCAAAGTGATTCTGTTCAGTAATCAGACCTAAAGTGATTCTGTTCAGAGATCTGACCCAAAGTGATTCTGTTCAGAGATCAGACCCAATGTGATTCTGTTCAGAGATCAGACCCAAAGTGATTCTGTTCAGAGATCAGACCCAAAGTGATTCTGTTCAGAGATCAGACCCAATGTGATTCTGTTCAGAGATCAGACCCAATGTGATTCTGTTCAGAGATCAGACCCAAAGTGAGTCTGTTCAGAGATGGCACCCAGAATGATTCTGTTCTTAGATCAGACCCAAAGTGATTCTGTTCTGAGATTAGACCGAAAGTGGTTCTATTCAGAGATGCCACCCAGAGTGATTCTGTTCTGAGATCAGACCCATAGTAATTATGTTCTAAGATCAGACTCAGAAAGATTCTGTTCAGTGATAATGCTTAAAATGATTTTTTTCAGAGTTCAAACCCAAAGTGATTCTGTTCAGAGATCAGACCCAAAGGGAATCTGTTCAGAGATCAGACCCAAAGTGATTCTGTTCAGAGATCAGACCCAAAAGTGATTCTGTTCATAGATCAGACCCAAAGTGATTCTGTTCAGAGATCAAACCCAAAAGTGATTCTGTTCAGAGATCAGACCCAAAGTGATTTTGTTCAGAGATCAGGCCCAAAGTGAATCTGTTCAGAGATCAGTACCAAAGTGATTCTGTTCAGAGATC
>NC_133182.1:80205000-80210000 GCF_049306965.1 Danio rerio | reverse complement strand
AGAAGTGGGAGGAAGAGCTGATGGCTGTAATCTGATCTGTGTGTGTGTGTGTGTGTGTGTGTGTGTGTGTGTGTGTGTGTGTGTGTGTGTGTGTGTGTGTGTGTGTGTGTGTGTGTGTGTGCGCTTCAGCAGGTCATAGATTGTCTTTCTACATGCGCCGTCAGTCTGTTGGGGGAAATGTAAATCACGCAGCAGATGATGAATGGATGTAAATGACCCAGAGCTTTACGTAAGAGGAGAGCTGTAAAGGAGACGCTTCCACGCATGTTCCTGCTCACACCAGCTGACAAACACGTCCCAGATAGCATAAGAATGTGGGCCACTGTAGGCAGTTATGCAGCACTGGTGGTCTTCCTTCAGCCCAGACATAATGAATGTGAGCCTGAAGTGGCCCGGCTGGACAATGCCAAAGAGGGAGCAACGATTTAAATTCACATACGGGCCATTTACGGCAGAGACTTGGCACTTATGGCAGAATGTAATCTGAATGTGAGTCTAATGTGGCCCATGTGGAAAATGATCAGTTTGGCCCAAATGATAGAGGACAGATGTGGGCCACAGCTGGTAAAAATGCAGCCTGGTCATTTAAGGGTAATCTGGGTCTAAACCTAAAGTGGCTCACACATATATGTGCAGATGTGGCCCAGTTATCTTAGGACATGTGTGGGCCACTTTTGGCAAATCTTTGGCACAGTAAGCTCTGGCTAATGCAGCTGTTAGCCTATAGTGGCCCAGAGGAGATATGGCAAATGTGGTCCAGTTATCTTAAAACATATGTGGAGCACATAGACTAAAGTCCCCATCATGGAGTAAAGTGTTTGCTTTAGTTGGGCTCATGGCCCTGAACCTCTAAATATAAAAGTTATTTTGGGCCGCTGTAACTTTTAGGAACTTTGCTTGAAAGGTTCATTACAGCAAACAAGATGAAGTGAGGCACAACCTGTGATGAAGTAATATACTTCACTGATGTTCACCGATGTTTAATCCATTATTACATCTGGGTCAGAATATAAGCAAACTGTGGCCCAGAATAGGGTCAGTTCTGGTTCATTTGGTTGAATTCTTGCTGATATGTGGTATTGCTCTGGCTTAATTGTGGCCCAGATCTGACAAACAGGAGTGGCCCCCCCAAGTGCCATCATTCCATGCTGTATGTGGGCCAGATGTAAGGGTCTGGTGTGGGCCGGAGATGATTTTGGCTAGCTCGGGCGTATCTCTGTCCACACACTAGCACAGCACGCTCTATCTAAGCTAGGGTTCTCCATAGTGATGGATCTCGGCTTTTAGGAGTGTTCTGTATGTGCAGGATTCACTGCAGCTCCATGTGTGTTCCTCAGAAATGCACCCACAATACTGAACCCTTCCTGTCTGCTGCACAGAGGAGGAGTCGCTGTCCACTTCAGTGGTGCTGAAACAGGAGCTTACATTGAACACCTTCATAAAACAACTCCATATGAAGCCCATAATCATCATCTCTTGTGGATTAGAGATCAATATAAAGCAGATGCATGTACTGCTGGAACTAAACCCCTAAGGTTAAAGAAGATCAGGTGATTAATGGGAAACGCCCAACACTGAGTTTATGCATGTACAGTTTTGGGTTTTTGGCTAATTCCTAATATTTCCTGTTGTTTTTCCAGCATATTTCAGTATATTTCAATTGCATTAGTTAGTTTTGTGCATGTCCTTTATTATTATTTCATTTAAAAAATCATACAACAGGAGTACTAGTGTCCAGAATATGTACAGAACTAACCATAATCACACTTCATATGGAAATTCAGTGTATGGCAATGTATACGAATAATACACAAGACATAAAGGCTGAAGTGTCTCATACAGCGCTGTGTAAAACTATTTGCCCCCTTACTGATGTCTTAGTGGGAGACGCGGTGGCGTAGTGGGAAGCACATTTACCTCACAGCACTCAGGTCTCTAGTTTGAGCCTCGGCTGGGTCAGTGTGTGTTTCTGTGTGGAGTTTGCATGTTCTCCCCGTGTTGGCGTGGGTTTCCTCCGGGTGCTCCGGTTTCCCCCACAGTCCAAACACATGCGCTATAAGGGAACTGATCAACTACACTGGCTGTAGTGTATGAGTGTGTGTGTGAATGAGTGTGTATGGGTGTTTCCCAGTACTAGTTTGCAGCTGGAAGAGCATCTGCTGCCTAACACATATGCTGGAATAGTTGGCGGTTCATTCAGCTGTGGCAACCCCTGATTAATAAATGAACTAAGCCAAAAAGAGAATGAATGAATGAATGAATGAATGAATGAATGAAGAGTGACTGAGTGAGTTCTGAATGTATTTGCAGGTTTGTCAGACTTCAGTGTGTCAGATCATCAAACTGATGGAACTATTGGTCAAAGATAAGGCGAGGAAACACAACACACGCCTTTTAGATGGAGGTTTTATTACTGTGGGATTTATCATTGAGTGTGTGTTTTCAGAGTGTGTGTGTGTGTGTGTGTGTGTGTGTGTGTTTTGGCAGAATCACACGTCGCGCCCCGGTGAGAAGCAGAGGCTTAAAATTAGAACATTCTCTCACGATCTCGCTGCGAACGTGTGATGAACATTCATTTACAGCCTTTCACTGTTTTTATTCGCCAAGATCCTGCATCTTTTCTCACGTCTCTGCGTGTGTGTGTGTGTGTGTGTGTGTGTGTGTTTCTCACGTCGTTCTCCCCTGATGCAAAAAAAGAGATGAAGTGATGAGAGATGAAAAGAAAGTTGAGTTGAGAAGAGTTCATCAAACTGTGTGTGTGTGTGTGTGTGTGTGTGTGTGTGTGTGTGTGTGCGCTTGTGTTTGTGTTTGTATTTATATGTGTTTTTTTCGTGTGTGTGTGTGTTTAGTGTAAGAGTGTGTTCGTGTATGTGTGTGTGTGTGTGTGTGTGTGTGTGTGTGTGTGTGTGTGTATGTGTATGTGCGCTCAGTAGTCAGACAATAATACTAGTCACACACTCGTATAGTAATAGTACAGTCATATCAGAGCGTGAAGGCGATGTCTGACCTCTAGCATCATGTGTTATTTAGGTTTCATTTGATTATATTTCAGTGACGTTGTGATGTAAAATGATTAAGTGCACAATATTTAACTATTAAAGAAACAAAAACAATCAAACACACAGAAACTGTTCAGACAAGTGTGATGTTTTGAGTACATTAGCGCTGTATATGAACATTTTATATTAACTCCACGGACGGTTCAGTCAGCTTTAAACATATTCATCATATAAACACATTAGAGCAAGGTTTAATTGTGTTTTGGCTCTCCTTGATGAGTTTAGTGTTATTAACCTGTATTTGGCTGAACAGAGAGAAACAGCCACTGCGGTTCATAACCTGAAACAAAAGAAGTAAATCTGCGCGATCTAGCGAGAGTGTGTAGCGCTGTGCTGTCTGTGCGAGTGAAGCTGGCGTTCTGCGATTAGTGCCATCTGCTGCTCACACACACAGAATAGAGAGATCTGAAGTGAAGACGTCTCTGGAGGAATAACTCATTATGATCTTAACAGACGCGCTCTTACCTAAAACACTCAGAATAACACACACAAAGCACATAAGCGGCCAATTAGCGGGACAGGTACAGTGAGCCGCGCCGGGATGAGCGCGCACGTGTGTGTGTGTGTGTGTGTGTGTGTTCTGGAGCTCTGAGGACCTGCTGAAGGCTCAGTTCTGGGAATCTGTAGAGAGACCTGTGTTAATATCTCACTCATCTCACTGGAAATACCTGAGAAACACTGAATATTTACTCAGTTCTGCTGACGAGTGTTTCAACCAATCAGACGAGCTCTGAGTGCCATGTGACCAGGCCCACACAATATCAATCAATCAATCAATCAATCAATCAATCAATCAATCAATCAATCAATCAATCAATCAATCAATCAATCAATCAATCAGTCAGACAGACTGTCCGTCCGTCTTATCTGTCTTGTCTCTCTGTCTGTCTGTTTGTCTACCTATCAATCAATCAATCAATCAATCAATTCATCCATCTTTATACACACACACACACACACACACACACACACACACACACACACACACACACACACACTGTCCAGTACTGCTTCACACAGACAGACTCTGCTGGATGAATAAGTGAGCAGATGAGCGTCTGCTGCTCTCTTCTGCTGAAATGAAGAAATCCCCCAATCTTCATCTATAAAACACTCTGAGAGTTAAAGCCGCAGTAAAGCGCGAGGAGTGTGTTACGTGCTCTAGAAGTCAACCAGAGGCCGTCTCTCCACCTGCTGCACTGATTCCATACCTCTGGAAGATGCTGGAGAGTCAAAAACTGAACACTGATCATTCTCTGATCTGAAGAGTGTTGAGTGTTGACACTTTCCACTGATGATGCACGAGAGCGATGACGTAACATAGTTGACGATAACAGAGATGACGGTAACAGAGTCCACGATAACAGAGATGACGTAACATAGTTGACGATAACAGAGATGACGTAACATAGTTGACGATAACAGAGATGACGTAACATAGTTGACGGTAACAGAGATGACGTAACATAGTTGACGATAACAGAGATGACGTAACATAGTTGACGATAACAGAGATGACGTAACATAGTTGACGGTAACAGAGATGACGTAACATAGTTGACGGTAACAGAGATGACGTAACATAGTTGACGATAACAGAGATCACGTAACATAGTTGACGATAACAGAGATGACGTAACAGAGATGACGTAACATAGTTGACGATAAAAGAGATGACGTAACATAGTTGACGGTAACAGAGTCGACGATAAAAGAGATGACGGTAACAGTCGACGATAAAAGACATGACATTACATAGTTGACGATAACAGAGTCGACGATAACAGAGTTGATGGTAACATAGTCGACAATAACAGATGACGGTAACAAAGTCGACGGTAACATAGTTGATGATAACAGAGATGACGGTTGCAGAGTCAACGATAACAGAGATGACAGTAACAGAAATGACGGTAACGGTCGAAGGTAACAGAGTTGACA
>NC_133182.1:80187500-80197500 GCF_049306965.1 Danio rerio | reverse complement strand
TGACTGCTTTTGATTATGAATATGCTCTTTAGCGTGTGAATGAATGTTGAGTTTAATGTGTTATTAACAGTGGGTTTGGTGTGTTCTTTATTACGGAAGAGTTGTGTGGATAATAACTGGCATAATCAAGACATAAACAGACTCAATGTCTGCAGATGAACAGCAGTGATGCACTGATGAATGCTGCAGCTGATCCAGTTATCAGACTCAGATCATTCGTGTGTTGTGTTGATGTTGACCTGAATAAGAGAGCAGTATCTGTCCTTCATCCAGCAGACCTGTTTCTCTGCTCATTGTAGAGTTTGATTGCTCCGCTGTGGCTCCGGGTGGACGTGGAATTACTGTAGACCGGAGTCCATTAGCGGCAGCTTTACCTCGCAATCGCTAGGCTAATTATGCACAGTAATTAATGAGTTTTCTGAGGGGCGGTGCTACAGTCTTTGTTGGCCGTGCTAATGAAAGGCCTGTTTAGATCTGTGAGAAACACAGAGGGGGAAACTTTGATCAGTAGAGTAAACACATCCGTCTGCGTAATTAGCAGAGAAGCTAAATAAAACGCTAATCTCCGGGGAGAGCATGAGACTAACAGAGAGAGCGTGCTTAATCTGAGTCATCCCAGCACTGGTCTACGGGAATGTGTGACGCTCGGGATCTGATCAGTCCATCCGTCTTCATCTGTCCACCCTGTGCTGGACCAGTTACTGTACAAGCGCTCGGTTAACACACTCCGGCTGTAGAGGATGGGCTGCTGTGACCTAATCCAGCATCAGAGAAGGACAACATCAACCCTGGACTCATTCATTACAGTTAATGACCCACGCATCATGTGAACAGCGGAGAATATACAAGCAAGCAATGCTTCATCTTGACCCTGCTGAAAAAAACAGCTTAAACCAGCCTAGACTGGTTGGCTGGGTTTATCTGGTCAGCCAGGCTGGTTTTAGAGGGGTTTTGGCCACTTTCAGATTTCCAGCCATTTCCAGCCTGCTCTCAGCTGGTCAGGCTGGGAGATGACCAGTTAAAACCAGCTTGACCAGCCTAGCCAGACTGGGAGCCCAGTCAAAACCAGCTATGTCCAGCTTAAACCAGGCTGGTCAAGCTGGTTGTAGCTGGTTTTAGCTGGTCATTTTCCAGCCTGATCAGCTGAGACCAGACTGGAAATGGCTGGAAACCAGCCTGAAAGTGTCCAAACCCCATCTAAAACCAGCCTGGTCATCCAGCCAACCAGCCCAGGCTGGTTTAAGCTGTTTTTTCAGCAGGGGAAGTTTGGTGCTGGGGTGGCACGGTGGCTCAGTGGTGTCCGCACTTTCACCTCACAGCACTCAGGTCGCTTTTTTGAGTCTCGGCTGGGTCAGTTGGTGTTTCTGTGTGGAGTTTGCATGTTCTCCCCGTGTTGGTGTGGGTTTCCTCCGGGTGCTCCGGTTTCCCCCACAGTCCAAACACATGCGCTATAGGGGAACTGATCAACTACACTGGCCGTAGAGTGTGTGTGTGTGTGTGTGTGTGTGTGTGTGTGTGTGTGTGTGTGTGTGTGTGTTTCCCAGTACTGAGTTGCAGCTGGAAGGGCATCCGCTGTGTAGAACATGCTGGAATAGTTGGCGGTTCATTCCGCTGTGGTGAGCACTAATTAATAAAGGGATTACGCTGAAGAAAAATAAATGAATGTTCATATTTTCATGACGGCTGAACACATTTTGGGTACAGGGCTTCTCCTTTAGGCCCATAGTTACACCACAAAATCACACACACACATATACAAAGATAAATGGTGCTGCATACACAGGGCATATCGCATAAAGCTAATCTGCAGCCCTCGTCCCTGGTGAGGCTTTACATTAAAAAATAAAAAAAACAACAATCAAGAATAAAACACAAAACAGCAAACACTCACAATATATACAGAGCCACAAACAATTCAGCCTGCATAAAGAGAAATGTAGACGTGACCTGAGAGAAGTGTATTTAATGCTCACATTGCTGTAGAGATTCCAACCATTCATCCAGCTTCACAGAAAGAACGGGGAGTTCTGATTCTAACTTTAAATGAGCGGGCACGGCATTCCAGAGATGTGAACCTTTTCCTGAAGATAATGACTGACCCAGCGGCTCTGCATCTGCACATTACAGTTCCCACTCACTGTAGTCACTACTGTAGGGGCCAAACCATGAGTACACTTAAACATGGTGTTTAAAATGAAAACATCAATTAAAATAAATAAAAGTGATATTTATATCTGTTATGAACACAAGCCTACAGTAACCGAGGCTTTATCACCTGATCTGCTGTTTCAGAAGATTAATCAGAGTCAGTGTTTCTCCACTCGGGTTGATCTGTGTGATATTACACCACCGCATTCACATGACTACTGCAGACTATCGCCCCCCAGTGGTCAATCACTCAACTGTTTCCATATATTTGAGCTGATCTCAGATCAGTTTCACTAGTTTACCAGACATTGTAGTGAGGTGTTTGTAAAATGAAAAGTAATAATATTGATTCATCTACTGTTGTTGGGCTGTTTAGCAGAGCAGCAATGAAAAAAACAACAATAAAGTCTTGAAAATTGATGAAATAATGCAATAAGTTGAAGTATATTGGACTGCAGACAGCATTTATAGAGTATACTCCACATGTGCAGAGTGTTTAAACAGCTGATCTCAATCCACATTCTGCCTGAATATTATCCTGAAATATCAGTAATATACAGCATGTGCAATGATCATATCAGTCACCCTGATGAAGAGAGATGGGAGATAAAACAGCACGACTGCAGCCTTTACACAGCACACTCATCAGCACCTCAAACCCTGGACAGCGTGTCATATGTCACATTCACATGCATTAATGTGTGTATTAGATCATCTGTGTGTACTGCAGGGTGTGTATGGGGTCAGGACAGTAAATCTGCCATGATCCTCTCCTCTGTCCTGTTATCAGTCTCACACTGTTGTTCTCCTCTTCTGATAGTCTTGATAACGCCGTCCTGGAGTTCCCCTCTCATTATGTGAGCAGACAGGAGTGTAGAGTAATGATGTGCTCACACATTCACTGCGCTCTGAGTTTACTCACTGTGACGACGTCTGCTGTGGAGAAACACACACTGCAGCAGTGTTCTGGTGTTGATCATGTGATCTGCCTAATCATCATGTGACTCCTTCAATTAAAGATGGCTCCAGTTCCAGCATTGTTTGCTTGGCGTTGTCGATGCTCAGCTTCTTCAGTTGATCAGCGGTGCTCCTTCATCGTCTGTGCGGTGTTTGAGTGTGTGTGGATGTTTTTCACTCTATTTTTGTGGGATGTTTTGGTCTGATTGGATTGTTTTTACAGTATTATAGAACAGAGGAAGGTGTGTGTGTGCAAGCATGAGCTGTACTGTATACACAACATGCCTCTTGACAATGTCAACAACACACTCTAAACAATAAATATAGTGAGCAAATGGGCGGCATGGTGGCTCAGTGGTCAGAACGGTGGCCTCACAGCAAGAAGGTCGCAGGTTTGAGTCTGGGCTGGGTCAGTTGGTGTTTCTGTGTGGAGTTTGCATGTTCTCCCCGTGTTGGTGTGGGTTTCCTCCGGGTGCTCCGGTTTCCCCCACAGTCCAAACACATGCGCTATAGGGGAACTGATCAACTACACTGGCCAGAGTGTATGAGTGCGTGTGTGTGTGTGTGTGAATGAGTGTGTATGGGTGTTTCCCAGTACTGGGTTGCAGCTGGAAGGGCATCTGCTGTGTAAAACATATGCTGGAATAGTTGGTGGTTCATTCCACTGTGGCGACCCCTGATAAATAAGCTAAAGGAAAATGAATGAATGATTGTTGAATAAAATGGGCACCTTTAGTCCAGGGGTGTCCAAACTCAGTCCTGGAGGGCCGCTGTCCTGCAGATCTGCCTCAACACACCTGCACGGATGTTTTATAGAAAGCCTATAAGAGCTTGATCAGCCTGTTCAGGTGTGTCTGATTGGGGTTGGAGCTAAACTCTGCAGGACAGCGGCCCTCCAGGACTGAGTTTGTACACCCCTGCTTTAGGTGAACAACTAAATTTGCTGCAGCTGAACTCTTGAAAGGCCGTTTGCATCGTATTACGCCATAAAAAGATGCACATTAGTACCTTCGAGAGCCATTATTTACATTACTGCTGACATGTTTATAGTAAATAATGCACACTGATATTATTCTACAGCTCCATGCTGTTGTAGCCTTAATGTTAACGTTGTCTCTTTTTTCTGAGTGGGAAATGTGTACACCATGTCCATTTATCACCTGATTTTAATCATAAATAGGTTAGAAATAAAACTCAATAAATAGCTTTATTTCTGTTTGCTCTGACAGTGTACAGTGCTATGTGAAATGTGTAGCACATACTGTCAATTTATCTTGATTTTACTCAGAAAAAGGTGAAAAAAGAAAACTAAAGAGAAAAGTAAACAGGTTTTTGCACATTTTTGAGAGTGTAAAATGCAGTGTGAAATATAAAGTACATAATGTCTATTTATCTGTTGATTATAATCATAAAAAAACATCATGAAAAGGATAAAAACTAAAGAAATCAACACATTTTTGCAAGTTCTATTTTTTTCTGAGAGTGTAAAGTGCAGTGAGAAATCTAAAGTACAGAGCGTCCATTTATCTATTTATTATAATCATAAGAAGGGTAACAATAAACAAAACAAATAAACACACACACACACACACCTGTGCATGTTAATATTACAGATAGATCCTTTACTCTACAGCGTGCCGCGAGTCTGAAAGGTGTCTGAGTTGTCGTTGTCCTCCTGATTGTATTAAGCATGATCAGAGCACCATGTGGTTGAGCAGATCTGCATATTCTGCAGTGTAACCCGGGTCTGTTTGTGTGTTTCAGCTGTGATTCTGAGGGGTTTTATTCTTTCGGTCCTCCGGCCGGAGACAGCTCAGATGAGGAGGCTTTCATGAGCGGTAAGACACACAGTATAAATCAGATCCTGCAAATAACATCAGCAGTCTGAAGAGCTGACAATGTGAACATGTAACCGTGTGTAGACAACAGCGGCCTGTTAACGTGACTTTATCTGTGAAATATAAGCTCTGTAACTCCTCAGCAGGTAGAGCCGGCTGTGCTGTTCACCCTCGGGGTATTGTCTCTATAAACTGATTAAATGCTGAACTCTGATGCAGAAACTGTAGGAGTGTTGGAATATAATAGTCACATGTTTAATAGCAGACTAATGACCGATAATAAACTGGAGCTAATGCCTCATTAAATATTCATGAGCTTTATACAATCACTGAAAGAGCCTTCATTGACTATAACACACCGATTACACAGCACACACACTTCTGAGAACATATGCTGATCTAATCCATTTACAGTCATTACAGTCTGAGCCCTTATGCGTTACTTTAGAGATAAAACAACACCAACACAAACCTGTACAGTGTAGAAACTCCAAACCCCCACACTGAAGCCTGCACACATAAAACATGGAGAGTTTAAACTCTGATTATCCTGCAAATGTTTTTAGGTTGTTGATTATATCAAAAAGAGGCGTTTTATATGTGTGTGTTGTAGGTGTTTATGCATGATAGATGTGTATATGTGTATGTGTGTTTTAGGTGTTGTTCATGGTTTATTTGTGTTTTAGGTGTTGTCTGATGTTTAATGTTGTTTATGTATTATAGAGGTTGTCCATAAGGTTTTAAGTGCCATCTTTGTGTTTTAGGTGTTGTTTAAGTGTTTTAGGTGTTGTTTAAGTGTTTTAGGTGTTGTTTAGGTGTTGTTTAAGTGTTTTATGTGTTGTTTATGTGTTGTTTGTGTGTTTTTGGTGTTGTTTAAGTGTTTTAGGTGTTGTTTAAGTGTTTTATGTGTTGTTTAAGTGTTTTATGTGTTGTTTATGTGTTGTTTGTGTGTTTTTGGTGTTGTTTAAGTGTTTTAGGTGTTGTTTAAGTGTTTTATGTGTTGTTTAAGTGTTTTATGTGTTGTTTAAGTGTTGTTTGTGTGTTTTTGGTGTTGTTTAAGTATTTTAGGTGTTGTTTAAGTGTTTTATGTGTTGTTTAAGTGTTTTATGTGTTGTTTAAGTGTTGTTTGTGTGTTTTTGGTGTTGTTTAAGTGTTTTAGGTGTTGTTTAAGTGTTTTATGTGTTGTTTAAGTGTTTTATGTGTTGTTTAAGTGTTGTTTGTGTGTTTTTGGTGTTGTTTAAGTGTTTTATGTGTTGTTTAAGTGTTTTATGTGTTGTTTAAGTGTTGTTTGTGTGTTTTTGGTGTTGTTTAAGTATTTTAGGTGTTGTTTAAGTGTTTTATGTGTTGTTTAAGTGTTGTCTATGTGTTTTAGGTGTTGTTTAAGTGTTTTAGGTGTTGTTTAAGTGTTTTTGGTGTTGTTTAAGTGTTTTAGGTGTTGTTTAAGTATTGTTTGTGTGTTTTAGGTGTTGTTTAAGTGTTTTAGGTGTTGTTTAAGTGTTGTTTGTGTGTTTTTGGTGTTGTTTAAGTGTTGTCTATGTGTTTTAGGTGTTGTTTAAGTGTTTTATGTGTTGTTTAAGTGTTGTTTGTGTGTTTTTGGTGTTGTTTAAGTGTTGTCTATGTGTTTTAGGTGTTGTTTAAGTGTTTTAGGTGTAGTTTAAGTGTTGCCTATGTGTTTTAGGTGTTGTTTAAGTGTTGTCAATGTTTTTAAGGTGTTGTTTAAGTGTTTTAGGTGTTGTTTAAGTGTTGTCTATGTGTTTGAGGTGTTGTCTATTGGTTTTATGTGTTGTCTCAGGTGTTGTTTAGGTGTTGTCTAAGTATTTTAGGTGTTTTCTGTGCTGTAGGTGTTGTTTAGGTGTTTTCTGTGTGTTTTAGATGTTGTTTAGGTGTTGTCTAAGTATTTCAGGTGTTGTCTATGTGTTGTATGTGTTGTTTAGGTGTCGTTTAAGTGTTTTAGGTGTTGTCTAAGTATTTTAGGTGTTGTCTGTGTGTTGTAGGTGTTGTTTAGGTGTTGTCTATGTGTTTTAGGTGTTGTTTAGGTGTTGTCTATGTGTTTGAGGTGTTGTCTATGTGTTTTATGTGTTGTGTCAGGTGTTGTTTAGGTGTTGTCTAAGTATTTTAGGTGTTATCTGTGCTGTAGGTGTTGTTTAGGTGTTTTCTGTGTGTTTTAGATGTTGTTTAGGTGTTGTCTAAGTATTTCAGGTGTTGTCTATGTGTTGTAGGTGTTGTTTAGGTGTCGTTTAAGTGTTTTAGGTGTTGTCTAGGTATTTCAGGTGTTGTCTGTGTGTTGTAGGTGTTGTTTAGGTGTTGTCTAAGTATTTTAGGTGTTGTCTATGTGTTTTATGTGTTGTTTTATGTGTTGTTTAGGTGTTGTCTAAGTATTTTAGGTGTTGTCTGTGTTGAAGGTGTTGTCTATGTGTTTTATGTGTTGTTTTAGGTGTTGTTTAGGTGTTGTCTAAGTATTTTAGGTGTTGTCTATGCGTTTTATGTGTTGTTTTAGGTGTTGTTTAGGTGTTGTCTAAGTATTTTAGGTGTTGTCTGTGTTGTAGGTGTTGTTTAGGTGTCGTCTGTGTGTTTTAGGTGTTGTTTAGGTGTTGTCTAAGTATTTTAGGTGTTGTCTGTGTGGTAGGTGTTGTTTAGGTGTTGTCTGTGTGTTTTAGGTGTTGTTTAGGTGTTGTCTAAGTATTTTAGGTGTTGTCTGTGTTGTAGGTGTTGTTTAGGTGTTGTCTAAGTATTTTAGGTGTTGTCTGTGTGTTGTTTAGGTGTTGTTTAAGTGCCACTTGTGTGTTTTAGGTGTTGTTTAAGTGTTGTCTAAGAATTTTAAGTGTTGTCTATGTGTTTTAGATGTTATTTAATTGTTGTCTGTGTGTTGTTTAGGTGTTGTTTATGTGTTGTAGGTGTTGTCTATGTGTTTTTGGGTCTCATTGTTCATCCGTGTTTCCGTGTTTGAATGTGTTACTGCTGCAGTGTTTTGGTGTTGTTTTAGATTGTTTTGTGTTTTGTTCACGCTGTTTAATTACTATTTTCAAAATAAAGTCATTACAGTTGTTGTTGCTTTGATTATGTTAGTTGCTTCAGTTGCACTGTGGTTTAGATGTTTTGTTTAGGTGTTGTTTTGTGTATGTGTTCTTACTGTAAGTGTTATTTTGTGTTGTTGTTTGTCAGATTGCATGAGTAAACAAGTGCATATGAGCCAGAGAAATGTACAAAGATGAAACTGATGTGTGAGTTCATCCCCTATAACCCCTCTCTCTCTCTGTGTGTGTGTGTGTGTGTGTGTGTGTGTGTGTGTGTGTGTGTGTGTGTGTGTGTGTGTGTGTGTGTGTGTGTGTGTGTGTGTGTGTGTGTGTGTGTGCGCGTGCATGCACGCAGGTGCGCTCTGGCTCGGAGCAGGTTGTGTGTCTTTGGTTCAGGGATCCAGATGGAACCTGCATGAACCTGCGGGCGGCAGTGAGTGTAAGTCCTGAACACACACACACATATTCAGAAATATCAAATAAAGCATTGCTTCACTCACCGTCATAATCAAGGTCACTGTCTGAGAGTCAGTTTAATATGATGATGTAATGATGCTGTATTTATGTGCAAACCTGCTAATGTAGATGTCATTAACACACACACACACACACACACACCCACACACACACACACCCACACACACACACACACACACACACACAACCACACACCATTAGACCTGATTATGATTAAACTAATGATGTGTTCATTTATCTGCATTAACTACAGAGAAATCCGGTTTATTTCTCCATTACAGTCATCTTCAGTAGCAGCTGCTTTAAGCTTTAATGTGTGTTTATATTGATGTGATGTAATATTATTATTATTATTGTTATTATTATTAATGTTTTATTATTATTATTATTATTATTATTATCATTATTATTATTATTGTTGTTGTTGTTGTTGTTGATGTTGTTTTTGTATATATATTATTATTAAGTCATGACTCTGTTTTATTAGACCATGGTCACCAATGAATGAAGATTATTACAGTAAAGTTATGGTGATAATGTTAGCATAAAGTGAGTTTCACCAACAGATCATTATTAAATCATTATTAAAATTATTTACTGCCGCAGTATTTAGTATTTGACTTGCATTTTTATTATTATTATTATGTTAATTATTTGAACCAGATTTTTAATTTGATTAGTTTTGCATTGCACACTGTTAGACTACTATTTATTTATTCTTTTATTAGTGTATATAAATTATTAATATGTAATAATAAAACAAAATAATAATATATGTATTACTATTATTTTTAAAATATTATTAAATATCAAAGTTTGGTGTTTAAAACACACTAAATGAAAGCTACATGTTTAGTATAAAGCTTATTTTGGTATAGTATTGTTATTAATATTAAACAAAATACATCATTTGAGATGTGATAATTTGAGTTGTGATGGAAATGTTGACCAGAACATTTAAATGGCATATTTCAGTATATTATATTGCTCAACATGAAGACAATTAATGAACAAATGCGCATGTTATACTTATTTATTGAATCATCTCATATAAATGAGAATAAATAAATATTTCAGTAATCAATAAAAGTCTCCACTAATGCTCCTGTAATCCAGCTTCATGCAGTGCGTCTGACTGGATATTCACATCACTGTGCAGAACTACAGCTTGTAAAGATGATCACCATATTCCTCAGATGATACATGTACTCAGATTTGTATAATTTAAGCCGATAGTAAACACAGAAACGCCTTCATCATCTCCATAATCTTCATCTGTGTGAGTTTGCTTCTGTTTTTAATGCACAAGTAAACCTTGCGTCTGTCTGTAGAGAACATTTCCTGTGAGTCTTCATCTGGAGCTGATGATGTTTGTTCTGCTGCTTACATTTAATATGAAGTTATTTAGGACATTATTGAAAACAGGGCGACCCACTGTGGCTCAATGGTTATAACTGTGGCCTCACAGCAGGAAGGTCTCTGGTTTGAGTCCCGGCTGGGTCAGTTGGTGTTTCTGTGTGGAGTTTGCATGTTCTCCCCGTGTTGGCGTGGGTTTCCTCCGGGTGC
>NC_133182.1:80155000-80180000 GCF_049306965.1 Danio rerio | reverse complement strand
CGACATTACTTTATAAACAAACTTCACTAATGGAGGATGAGATAAGCATACAGCAGGGCTGCGTCTTCGAGATCCTCCATCCTGCAGAGTTGAGCTCCAGATCTAATCAATCACACCTACAAATCCAATTAAAGTCTTTAGGATTAGGTGGAGATCTCCGGCAGGTGTGTTTGATTAGGGTTTGAGCTAAACTCTGCAGGAAACACGACCTCAGGCCCAGAGTTACCTACTCATGGACTAATCCCAGCGTTTCTCAGCACGGTCAGAGGACTTTATCCTTGGCTAAACGCAGTGTTGTCAGTGTGGGAGGTCAGCGTGACGGATCTGTAGTCTCTCTTTGGCTCTGGAACCAGTACTGAGCTTCCTGAAGGGAGGAACTCTCATCAGTCAGAGGACACACAGAGGATCCTACATATACACAGAGCAAGATTGTTAAGTTGAGATCCTGAACCACCAGGGGGCGCTCTGTGCTATCAAAGAAGATATAATGACAGCAGCTGTGGGAGAGATTTATTTCTGCTGTCAGTGATTATGAAACACTGTGATGGATAGACTCAATAGACTTTAAAGATTTGCTTCAAGATCTTTTCTATGTAAACCTCCAAAATCAGGCAATTCAGGAACTATTATGTGACTGTCAGACACACACTATAATAATGAAGAGATTCAGTTCCTTAATTTGCTTCTGAGCATCACATCTGAGGAGGGAAATGGAGACTTGAGGATTTGAGTGTGTACCTGGACACATACACAACATACACTACCTGACAGAAGTCTTGAGGCCTATCTAAGATTTAGGAACACAGATAATATCTGCTCTTCTAGTTGCTGATCTGGTGTCAGAAGTGTCTCTATGAAAGGCGAAGGCCTCTAGATTTTGCTGATTTGAGCTCAATAAATCTGATCATGTCTTGATGTTGACTGATTTGATGAGGACAGTGCGCTCTGACTCTGCTCAGACTAAAGTCTCATCACTGAACAGAAATAATGTCCAGTATAGAATATAAAGTCCTGCTGCAGTGGAGACAGAATGAAGATTGTGTCTGACTCCATCATGAGCTTGGAGGACTGCATCCATACATCTCTGACATGCCTCACATCACTGATTAATGAAGTCATCTGGAATGAAGAAGAAAGCCTTCAGCAGAGTTCATCAAGAGTCTCTGTGTTCATCTTCAACACCTCCTCCTTCATCAGCTCAATAATGTTGATGTCTGGTGACTGGGCTGGCCAATCCTGGAGCAGCTTGACCTTCAGGAGGTTTGATGTGGAGGCTGGAGTATGAGCAGGAGCGCTATCCTGCTGGAGAATTGTCCCTCTCCTGTGGTTTGTAATGTAATGGGCAGCACAGATGTCTTGATACCTCAGGCTGTTGATGGAGATCTCTCGCACTGAATGAACCCCAAACCATGATGTCTCCTTCACCAAACTTGCCTGATTTCTGTGTGAATTTTAGTCCATGCAGATTCCAGTAGGTCTTCTGCAGTATTGGTGATGATCAGGATGCAGATCAGCAGATTACTCATCTGAAAAGGGACACCTCCATTATATAATATTAATCAAACAGCACATAAGATAATCACATCCATGTAATAATTACAACAGCAAAAGAAAATTCCCAACAGGGGACACCAGCAGCAGTGAAGAGCGCATGATCATCTGCTGTCATGGCGTTGCAAACAATTAATGTGATTACAATGTAAGTCAATGGGCCAAACAGAACCAACAGAACTAAAGGGGAGTCGGTCTGCCCCGAGTGTGTTGCTGAGTTTTTGAAGCTTGTAATGCATGATCTGGAAGTGTGTATCACAATGGCATTGGTCAGCAAACATCATTGCATTTGCTGAAACCCAGAGAAAGCCGAGGCCAAATGAAGACTCTGAATCAGCCCAGAGTGGGGGAAAATGACCCAACAGCACACACACGGGTCCAGGAGTCATCTTCTGTCCATGCGCTCTTACTGAGAGCTGCTGATTGTAGAGTCAGTGCTGGGATGTTTTCTTCTCCAGGATCTCCGCACCGCCTAACCAGCACTTGCAGCCTGTCAACCTTTGCCCTCTTCAGCAAATCACTGCAGTTTGGCCAACTCCTCCTCCGCTCCTGCAGGACTGATGGCCTGTAGAGTCAGAAACGCTCATGTGTGTGAACACTGTACTCCCGTTCCCACAACAGCCAGAAAACTACAGGCGATAGCAGCTCACATCCCTTTATTCTGATGGTTCTTTTGGAGCACTGTGTTGACTATGAGTGACATTGCAGCTCCAAACCAACTCAATCTCACTAGAGTCATTATAAATATAATAAATGACTAATTTGCAGTTGATTAAAGTTAGTAAGGTAGTAGTTGGGTTTAGATGTGGGGTAGGATTAGGGATGTAGAATAAAAGCATGCAGAATATCTGCTTTATAAGTCTTAATAATGAGCATGCCAGTTAATCGTGAGAGCTGGTCCCTAAACAAAACACAGAGAGCCATTCAGATGAGTGTTGTTAAAGGTTTTAGTTCAGTTATGGGCTGTATATCAGTAAAGTCTACAGGAGATCAATATAGCATCATTTTTGTGGCTGTATAGCAGTAATTACTATATTTACAGTGCTGAGATGGTTGGGTTTAGGGTTGGGGTGGGGGTAGACATTAATAAAACACAATGAATGGGAAATTTAATAACTAATATACATAATTCTTGTTATCTTCCGGCTGCAATCGTATCTGATCCACCAACAGCCCTGTATATCAGCTCATGCATTTACCCATGATGCAATGCGCCCAGCAGGACTGTTGATGAGTGCAGGAGTCTCGACCTGAAGTCATTAAGCAGAATATTAGTCCTGCCCAAAGCAGACACACAGCGGCGGCTCTGCTCGTCTTCTGATGTCGGAGGGGCTCTAATGTGTTTGAGTGCTTGAAGCAAGATGTAATATTGCATGTTTTCATCAATAACTCATGCTAATTCAGAGCGGCCGCTATTAAAGCATCCGTTTCTCGCTCTTTCATCCCATCAGCAGTGACCAGATCAGCAGAAGAGTTGAGCTGCAGCGGCGGACGCTCGACACTGCGTTTACAGCCGGATACCTGCACTGGCTCATTCCCACACAAACACAGAAGAGTCTCGATCATCCGATGGACTTCTGCTGCCGTCATCAGAGAGAGGAGATTGATGGAGATCCGGCGTTACTGCTCCATTAATGAGCAGACATGCATGATGTTCATCTCTGTGATCTGGAATGTGATCAGCCCCACCGCTCGTTCTCCACAAACGTCCCCATAAAGAGCTTTAATTGTGTGATAAAGTCCAGACCGCTCCTGAAATACCTCCCGCTTGAGTGTTTCTCTGCGTAATGGTGTCACAGCAAACCTTGAGGAGTCTTAAAGTGTCTAATTAAGGGATGTTTTCACTAATGGATCCGCAGGAGCGATCGTCTGCTCCACCTGCACTCCTACATCTATTCATAGCCAGAAGATCCACATTTCAGCTTTCCTCTTATCAAGAGCCTCTCGCTGGCTGAAGGGTCACAGCACACACACACACACACACACACACACACACACACACACACACACACACACACACACACACACACACACACACACACACAGCGCATCATCTCTATTAGCTTATGCAACACACTTCTGACGCTCGTCTTCAGATTTCGGAAATAAAACAGTGATAATGGGCTCCTCGGCCCGCTTTCCACAATCCAATTAATCCAGGAGGAACAAACAATCAAAACAAATCAGGAGCTGTTAATATCCACATTTAATATCCTGCTTCGACTGGACGTATGGCAGATTATGGAAGTAAAATGAGTCCTGTTGGATTTCGGTTATGTTAAACACACACAAGCAGGTGACAGTAATACGCTGTTCTTACCGTCTGCTACCGTGTGCTGTGCTTCATTTGAACCATGAGCCATAAAATAAATGAACGTAGCGCATTTATAATATACATGTTAGGGGAAAACAGGTGAGAATCCATGTGCAGTTTATTTAGAGAATATTCAGGCAGGCAACGGTCAAACAGGCACAAACTGGAGCAGAGGGAGCATGATGGAGTCAGGACAGGCGGAAAAACAACAAGAACAGCAAACAAAACCGGTCAAAAACATGAGCAGGCTAGACAAGACTAATGTAGAAATGTTAACAGAAAACAAGACCTGTGTGTGTGAAGGTGAGGGTTATATATAGTGCATGCAATCAGTAATACAGAACTAGTGTGTGTGTGAGGTGCCTGATGGGATATGTAGTCTGTTAAAGTGGCATGTGTGTAGTACTACAGTGTCCACCGCCAATTAGAGTTTGAAAATCCTGTCGGCTATTTAGACTGGACGTTTCCCCATTCCCGTGTACATCTGTAGTGTTTGGCTGCAGAGCTCCACCATGTCTTGTTCTGTCAGAGTCCACAGGCGAGATTGACTGTCCACGATTGGACAGAAGTGTTTTGATTAGTTCACGCTGCACTTCTGTACATCTCATTGAGTTGATTTATCATTATGAGCCCTGCAGCACCATCAGAGTAATTAACAAATGATCTGTGTGAGCGTGTGTGTGTGTGTGTGTGTGTGTGTCTCCGCTGACTGCAGGCTGTTTGTGAAGGTGTTCAGATGTTTATCGCTCTCTGACCGATTACTGGCTGTATTTCAAATCCCGTCTGCAGGCCTGGACGTCGTCTCGTTAGTGATTAACCTGATCTGTGTTTTAGTGTAGTCGATATCCGGCATCTTCAGTGTCAGCGCTAACTTCATCAACCTCTGAGACGCTTTCTGTTGACCTTAACGGAGCGCTAGTATTCTGAAATAATTAAATAAATAAATAAAACTGTAGTCTAGGTTGCAATTCCCGGTATTAACACAGCATTATCTAACACTACAACTAGTTTAATAGACTAGTCATTTCTGTTTATTTATAGTTAGTGATGTAATAGTCTGGTTTACAGTTGGTTTTGGGGAGGATTATGGATGTTGAATAAGATCATATGCTAACACTTTAGATTAGGTCACACTTCACATCATTCACCACTGATTTATTACCTGCCTATTATTAAGATGTAAATAGTAAAGTACACTATAAAAAATGATGTCTGCAAAACTGTTGCAAACAATTTATTTGTGTTGAATTTAAATAAACAAAATAAATGTAATAAAATTAAACTTTTTTTTTGTTTAAATTCAGCACCAAATAAATTGTTTACAGCCCTTTAACGTAAAAAAAAAATAAAAAAAATAAAAATAATTATATATATATATATATATATATATATATATATATATATATATATATATATATATATATATATATATATATATATATATATATATATATATATAGTATATATAGATTAGTAAATCCAAGGAATCATCTCTGAATAATTTTTTCAGTGCATGACTTGATTCTGCGTCCCAGCTATTACCTTACTAACTATTAGTAAGCTTGTTTATTAGTCTTTGGGCTAGCAGTGGTTTGATAATGCCAGGAATCGTGAGCTACTTCATTACTACTAACCTGCAGTTAATCTCTTAATAATAGTCAGGTAATAAAGCAGGAGTGAAGAGCATCACGATACAGCACTGTTCATCTGTGAATAAATTAATTAATAATAATGGCCTTTTAAGAAAATACAATCATACAACATATAATATAAAAGCAAAAGAGGGAAGATTTATGAAGGATCAGTAAATAATATTTTTTTAAACAAATGATCAAATCATGAATAACAATGTGCACTTTCTATATTTAAAAGAGCAGTTATGATCCTAAATATTTCAGGGTGTGATGTATGAGTTTAGTGTCCCGAATAAAACACTAACATAATTACTGACCTGGAAATCAAAGTCAGAAGCTCCTCCCCTTCATCAACAGCTCCTCCTCCTCCTCCTCCATAAGCTCCTGCCTTTCATCAGAAGCTCCTCCCCTTCATCAACAGCTCCTCCTCCTTTATCAGCTCTTGCCTTTTCTCAGAAGCCCCTCCTCTTCATCAACAGCTCCTCCTCCTCCTTTATCAGCTCCTGCCTTTCCTCAGAAGCTCCTCCCCTTCATCATCAGCTCCTCCTCTTCCTTCTTCAGCTCCTGCCTTTCCTCAGAAGCTCCTCCTCTTCATCAACAGCTCCTCCTTCTCCTTCATCAGCTCCTGCCTTTTCTCAGAGGCTCCTCCTCTTCATTCAACAGCCCCTCCTCCTACTTCATCAGCTCCTGCCTTTCCTCAGAAGCTCCTCCCCTTCATCAACAGCTCCTCCTTCTCCTTCATCAGCTCCTGCCTTTCCTCAGAAGCTCCTCCCCTTCGTCAACAGTACCTCCTTCATCACGTTCTGCCATTCCTCAAACTTCTTCCCTTCATCATCAGCTCCTGCCTTTCCTTAGAAGCTCCTCCCCTTCATCAACATCTCCTCCTTCTTCATCACGTTCTGCCTTTCCTCAGAAGCTCCTCCTCATCAGCAGCTCCTCCCCCTTTCTAAACAGCCCCTCACCTCATCATGAGCTCCTCCCCTCATTCAGCAGCTCCTCCCCTTCATCAGCAGCTCGTTCCATTTCTCAGTAACTCCTCCTCTTTCTCATTAGCACCTCCCCTTCATCATCATCAGCACCTCCCCTTCATCATGAGCTCCTCCTCCTCCTCGGCAGCTGTTTGCCATGTTTAAGCGGGACAGAATCAGCTGCTTATCTGCGTGTCTTTCTGAAGTGTCTGCTGTGTGTGTGTGTGTGTGTGTGTGTGTGTGTGTGTGTGTGTGTGTGTGTGTGTGTGTGTGTGTGCGAGATGTGAAAGTAAATGAATAAAAAGCAGAAGATTAGTAGAAGGAGAGCTTTAATGCGTCAGTAGCTGAACTGCAGCTGTAAAGGTGAGTCAGTGTTGGTTAATTAGCCATTAGCAGCAGCATTAAAACAGGTCGACAGATTGACGAATCCACGGAGCGCTTTACCAGCCAAACCTGCAGGTGCAGCAAACACACATCCAGCTAAATGAGTTAATGTGTCAACGGGAACATGTTCAAGACGAGCAGCGGCGTCTGCCAAACACACACACACACACACACACACACACACACACACACACACACACACACACACACACACACACCCACACACACAACACTAGGCAAAGCTCATGCACTCTCATTCAGACATCAAGAAGACACACATTGCGCTTTTATTCTGGCAGTTTTGAGAGTAAAACACGGAAAAAATACAGTCAGAATGTCATGATCATTTATCAACTCCTGACTGAACTATGAAATTACAATTCAGAAAAGGTTCTCCGAGTGTTGTCTGGGTGTTGCTGTGTATGCAGACTGTTATCTGGATGGTGCTATGTGGTTGCTAGGGTTTTTGAGTGTTGTCTGGGTGTTGTTGGGTATACAGGCTGTTATCTGGATGGTGATATGTGGTTGCTAGGGTTTTTGAGTGTTGTCTGGGTGTTGCTGTGTATTCGGACTATTATCTGGATGGTGATATGTGGTTGCTAGGGTTTTTGAGTGTTGTCTGGGTGTTGCTGTGTATTCGGACTATTATCTGGATGGTGATATGTGGTTGCTAGGGTTTTTGAGTGTTGTCTGGGTGTTGCTGGGTATCCAGAATGTTATCTGGATGGTGCTATGCGGTTGCTAGGGTTTTCTGAGTGTTGTCTGGGTGTTGATGGGTATCCATGCTGTTATCTGGATGGTGCTATGTGGTTGCTATGGTTCTCTGAGTGTTGTCTAGGTGTTGCTGTGTATCCTGACTGTTATCTGGATGGTGCTATGTGGTTGCTAGGGTTTTCTGGGTGTTACTTGGTATCCGGGCTGTTATCTGGATGGTGCTATGCGGTTGCTAGGGTTCTCTGAGTGTTGTCTAGGTGTTGCTGTGTATCCTGACTGTTATCTGGATGGTGCTATGTGGTTGCTAGGGTTTTCTGGGTGTTACTTGGTATCCGGGCTGTTATCTGGATGGTGCTATGCGGTTGCTAGGGTTCTCTGAGTGTTGTCTAGGTGTTGCTGTGTATCCTGACTGTTATCTGGATTGTGCTATGTGGTTGCTAAGGTTTTCTGAGTGTTGCCTGGTTGTTGCTGGGTATCCAGGCTGTTATCTGGACAGTTGTTATGGTTGTTTGTGTGCTTTTTGGGTTTTGCAATGCAGTTGTTAGGGTTGCCTGGGTGGTTGTTAGGATATTATGTTCTGTATTATTACCTGAGTGCTGCTTTGTAGTTTCTTGGGTTTTCTGAGTATTATCTGCATGTTGCTATTGAGTTCTTAGGGTTGTCTATGTGGTTGTTAGGATATTATGTTCTGTATTGTCACCTGAGTGTTGCTATGCAGTTGCCAGGGCTGTTTGGGTGTTATCTGGGTGTTGCTTTGCAGTTGCTAGGGTTTTCTTGGTGTTATTTGTGTGTTCCTATGTAGTTGTTAGGGTTGTCTGAGTAGTTGTTACTATACTATGTTCTGTATCGCCAACTGGGTGTTGCCATGAAGTTGCTAGGGTTGTTTGGTTGTTATCTGGGTGTTGCTATGCAGTTGTTAAGGTTTTCTGAGTGTTATCTGCATGTTGCAATGGAGTTGTCTCCATAGCAACATGGGGTTGTCTATGTGGTTGTTAGGATTATTATGTTTTGTGTGGTTACCTGAGTTTAGCTACGCAGTTGCTAGGGTTGTTTGGGTGATTGTTAGGATATTAAGTTCGGTATTGTTACCTGAATGTTGCTTTGCAGTTGCCAGGGTTGTTTGGGGGTTACATGGTGGTTGCTATGCAGTTGCTAGGGTTGTTTAGGTGTTATATGGGTGTTTTATGCAGTTGCTAGGGTTGTTTAGGTGTTATATGGGTGTTGCTATGCAGTTGCTAGGGTTGTTTGGGTGTTGTATGGGTGTTTCTATGCAGTTGCTAGGGTTGTTTGGGTGTTGTATGGGTGTTTTATGCAGTTGCTAGGGTTGTTTAGGTGTTATATGGGTGTTGCTATGCAGTTGCTAGGGTTGTTTAGGTTTTATATGGGTGTTTCTATGCAGTTGCTAGGGTTGTTTGGGTGTTATATGGGTGTTTTATGCAGTTGCTAGGGTTGTTTAGGTGTTATATGGGTGTTGCTATGCAGTTGTTAGGGTTGTTTGGGTGTTATATGGGTGTTGCTATGCAGTTGCTAGGGTTGTTTAGGTTTTATATGGGTGTTTCTATGCAGTTGCTAGGGTTGTTTGGGTGTTATATGGGTGTTGCTATGCAGTTGCTAGGGTTGTTTAGGTGTTATATGGGTGTTGCTATGCAGTTGCTAGGGTTGTTTGGGTGTTATATGGGTGTTGCTATGCAGTTGCTAGGGTTGTTTGGGTGTTATATGGGGTTGCTTTGCAGTTGCTAGGTTTTCTGTGTGTTCTTGGGTTTTCTAGCTAGTTGTGCAGGTGTTGTTGTGCAGTAGCTCCATTATTTTCTTTCACAACTGTTTTAAAATAGTCACAAATCAAGGGGGAAAATCAGAACTGTGCAATATAAAGTCAGAGTCATTCTTGAAGTCATGACGCATTTAAACTCATATTTTCTAAGCTCTGTGGGTGAAAGTGTGTATATTAGCAGAACATTATCAGTTAGCAGCGCTGATCTCCTCAAACCCTGCGGTTTCTCCAGTGTCAGTCGGAGAGCTCCGTCCTCGTGTGTTTCCTGCACACACACTCAGCGCTCGCTTCATTTCATGCTCCGTGGCTCATGGTGGCCGCAGTCGCTCGCTGGACAATAAAACATGCTCCTGTTGGCTTTTTGAAGCCATGCAGAACTAAGGAATTGAATTAATTTGAGTCGTGCTGTAAAAACACGCTCCTGCTTTGTGCTTCTGATCCTCGAGCGCTAATTTGATGTCATGCTGTGTTGATTTGATAGTCTTAATAATAAACTCCATCAGTTACTCGCAAACAGCCTTCAGAAATATCACCTTGTTCCTCCGCTGCTGCGCTTCTGGAGTTATTCTAGATCTGTTTGTTTATTTGTTTGTTTGTTTGCTGCAGGAATGAGATTGCTTTGCCCTCGCGACAGCAGAGACGCTGTAATTATTAAATATCTCATCACTAGCTAACTACTGGAGTAGATCACTTCTGAAGTTGTGTGTCACTAGCTTATTTTCATCCAACTAATTTTGATGTGCATTTTGAAAAATCTCATAAAAATGCTGGGGTGTTGGTTTGTAGACTAAAGTGGGGGGGGGGGGGGGTGATTGCGCCCCCTAGTAGTAACTCTGGGAGCCCCAAAACTATACGGGCCCTTAGAATTGTCCTAACTCCTCAGCCCCCGGTTGGGCGGCACCCATGTTACTGATTGTAAAAGGCCTCAGGCCTCTGTCAGTCCGTCTCACGCCATCAGAAGTGTTCATTGTGTTTGGTCTTGGTCTTCTGTTGCACAGCTCGTTTCTTAGAGGAGAACAGACACCACAGCTCTGTATGTTTCCTGAGTGTTGCTATGCAGTTGCTAGGGTTTTCAGGGTGGTTGCTAGGATATTCCGTTCTTTATGGATAACTGAGTGTTGCTTTGCAGTTGTTAGGGTTGTCTGCATGGTTGCTAGGATATTATAAATGGTTTCTTAGGGGTTGCTATGCTGTTGTTAGGGTTTTTTGGTTGGTTGCTAGGATATTCAGTCCTCTGTGTTTACCCAAGGATATATTGATTGGGTACTTGGGATTTGCCATGTAGGTAGTTATGTCAGTGTTGTTATAGAGTTCTTTTATTACTCTCCAGTAGGTCATTAAAATGTTGCTTTGCTGTTGCTAGGGTATTCGTTTTGATTGCTGTGCAGTTGAATGGGTTGCTGGGTGGATGCTAGGATTTTTTAGATGGTTACTTGGATGTTGCTATGCGGTTGATTGGGTTTTCTGGGTGTTACATGCATGTTGCTAGGCAGTTGTTAGGGTTGTTGGGTGGTTGCTAGAAAATTTTAAATGATGGGGTGTTGCTATATAGTTGCTATGGTTTTCTGGGTGTTGCTAGGCAGTTGCTAGGATGGCTGGGTGATTGCTAGTATGTTTTTGATGGTTGTCTGGGTGTTGCCATGTAGTTGCTTGGGTTTAATGGGTGTTGCTAGGCAGTTGCTAGGATGGCTGGGTAGGCGCTAGGGTATTTTTGATAGTTGTCTGGGTGTTTCTATGTAGTTGATTTGGTTGTCTGTATGTTGCTAGTCAGTTGCTAGAATGATTGGGTGGTTGCTAGGGCTTTTTAAATGATGTGGTGTTGCTGAGCAGTTGCTTGGGTTTTCTGGGTGTTGCAAGGCAGTTACTAGGATGGCTGGATGGTTGCTAGGATGTTTTTGATGGTTGTTTTGGGTGTTGTCATGTAGTTGCTTGTGTTTTCTGGGTGTTACTTGTGTGTTGCTAGGCAGTTGTCAGGGATGTTAGGTGATTGCTTGGAGATTTTGAATTATGTTGTGTTGCTATATAGTTGCTTGGGTTTCTGGGTGTTGCCAGGTTGTTGCTAGGATGTTTTTTTGGTTGTCTGGGTGTTGCCATGTAGTTGCTTTGGTTTTTCTGGGTGTTGCTAAGCAGTTGCTAGGTTGGCTGCATGGTTGCTAAGATATTTTTGGATTGTTGCCTGAGTGTTGCTATGTAGTTGAGGTTTTCTGGGTGTTACTTGGGTGTTGCTAGGCAGTTGCTAGGTAGTTGCTAGGGTTGTTGATATAATATTTTAAATGATTGGCTTGGTGTTGCTATGTAGTTGTTTGGGTTTTTCCGGGTTTTCAGGGTGTTACTCAGGTGATACTAGGCAAATGCTAGGATGGCCAAGTGGTTGCTAGGATGTTTTTGATGGTTGGCTGGGTGTTGCTATGTAGTGCTTTGTTTTTATTTTTTTTTATTTTCCCCCTGGATGTTGTTGCTAGGGTAGTTGGGTGTTTACTATGACATTTTAGATGGTTGTTTGAGTGATGCTATGTTGTTGCTGGGGTATTTAGATGTTTTGATGGTTGCTAGTGTCTTTTTGATGGTTGGCTGGTTGTTGCTATGTAGTGCTTTGTTTTTTTTTTTTTGTCTGGGTGTTACTATGTTGTTGCTAGGGTAGTTGGGTGTTAACTATGACATTTTAGATGCTTGTTTGGGTGTTGCTATGTAGTTTCTGCTTTTTTTTTGTGTTTATTGGAAGTTGCAAGGATGGCCAGATGGTTGCTAGGATATTTTTGATGATTGTTTGGGTGTTGCTAGGCAGTTGCTAGGGTAGGTTGCTAGGGTAGGTGGTTGCAAGGATATTTGAAAAGATTGACCGGATGATGTTGTGCAGTTATTTTGCAGTTTCCAGATTGTGTTGTGGTTGTTTGGGTAATTTAGCACATCGCTAACAGGCTTTATGCATGCTGTAAGCTAGTTTTAACATTACTGATGATGATTACGATGAAGCAATGCAGAGTGTTTTAATGTGCTAACCTGTGCTGTTGATTCACCTGTACAGGTAGATGGAAGTGCAAATCCTCTGAGGTCTGGTCTGGTTTGTGTAGAAAATTAATAATAAGCTGTGTAAATCCCGAAAGTTATGAGTTTATGTAAGACTAATGTACTCTGTGTTTAATTTCATTCAATAAAAATATCACAAAGAGCAACACGCAGAGCAGGATTTGCATGAATTCATTAACACTGGTCTGAATGGCATAGGTGTGTGTGTGTGTGTGTGTGCAAACATAAGCGTATTAAAGTATATTTGTGTCCTTTTTCTCCTCGTGTGTGTGTGTGTGTGTTTGTGCGGAGGACAAACAGCTTTTCTTTGCGCTGGAGAACAGAGCAGCTGGCGACAGGAGCGCAGCAAAGCCAGCGATCAGAGACAAAGAGCCGAGCCGTTTGAGCGGAACATAATTACCAATAATTGATTGTGCTGAAGGCCGTTTTTATTTGGGCAGCATGAATGAAGCTGGCAGCGCTTTCAGAAGAGCCGCGGCTTTACGGAGGGTCTGCGAGACACGCCGCTCCACTTTCATTTATATTTCTGTCAAAATCAAGCCGCCCACTGCTATTGCTCCAAGATTTTACAGTCTCCAAAACCACCAGCAGATGTAATTACGTTATTCGCACTGACTCTGTGTGTGTGTGTGTGTGTGTGTGTGTGTGTGTGCGTGTGTGTGTGTTTAAGAGTACTTCTTTTTCAAGCTTTGAACAATGGAGGTGTTTATGAATGTCACAGTGATAAGGATGTTTCCTCGTGAGTTTCTGGGTTCTCGCGGTGTGTGTGTGTGTGTGTGTGTGTGTGTGTGGTGTTCAGGAGTCTCAGGCTTTACTCCAGACGCTGAACGCTGTGCAGTATCGAGGCGCTCATGATTCCTCTTCAGTGTAGATTACATTTTAAAACTTTAGATTGAGGAAATAAAGTGCAGATGAGTGTGACGCAGTGGATTTGATGTTCTGGGTGTTGCTAGGGTTGCTGGCTGGTTGCTAGGATATTTTAGGTTGTTGGTTGGGTGTTGCTATGCAGTTGGTAGTGTTACTAACTGGTCTCTAGACTATTGTAGGCGATTGCCTTGGTGTTGTCATCTGGTTGCTTGGGTTTTCTGTAGTTACGTGGATGTTGTTGTGCAGTTGCTATGGTTACTGGGTGGTCACCCAAATGGTTTATGTGATTGCCTGGCTGTTGCTATATAGTAGCTTTAATAACTTGGTGGTTGCTTTAATATTTTGTATGGTTACATAGGTGTTGCTAACTAGTGGTTGCTAGGATAACTTGGGGATTGCTTGGGTGTTGCTATGAAGTGGTTTGGGTTTTATGGGTGTTACTTGGGTGTTGCTATGCAGTTTCTATGGTTCCTGAGTGGTTCCTAAGATATTTTAGATGATTCCCTTATGGTTGCTATGCAGTTGATTGGGTTTTCCTCAGGTGTTGCCATACAGTTGCTATGGTTATTCTGCTATGATAATCTGTAGATTACCTGGGTGTGGTTTGAATTTTCTGGGTGTTACTTGGGTGCTGCTATGCAGTTTCTATGGTTCCTGAGTGGTTGCTAAAATATGTTAGATGGTTGTTTGGGTGTTGCTATGAAGTTGCTTGTGTTTTCTGGGTGTTATTTGGGTGTTGCTTTGCAGTTGCTAGGGTTACTGAATTGTTGCTGTATTACCGAAGTGTTGCTACGCAGTTGTTTTGGGTTTTCAGGGTGTTACTTGGGTGTTGCAATGCAGTCGCTAAGGTACTAACTGGTCTCTCTATTTTAGGTGATTGCCGGAGTGTTGCTAACTAGTGAATTGGGTTTTCTGAGTGTTACTTGGGTGTTGCCAGGCAGTTGCTATGGTTACTGACCGGTTGCTAGGATAATTTGGGGATTGCCTGTACGTTGCTATGCAGTTTATTGGGTTTTCTGGGTGTTACTTGGGTGTTGAAATGCAGTTGCTTTGGTTACTGGGTGGTTGCAAAAATATTTTAGATGGTTGCCAGGGTGTTGCTATGAAGTTTTCTGGGTGTTACTTGGGTGTTGCCATGCAGTTGTTAGGTTTACTGAGTGGTTGGTAGGATAATTTAAGGATTGCCTGAGAGTTGCTATGAAGTGGCTTGGGTTTTCTGTGTTACTAGGGTATAGCTAAGGGGGTTGCTAGGGCATTTTAGATGGTTGCTATGCAGTTGATTGGTTTTCTTGGTGTTTCCAGTTGCTAGGGTTGCTGGTTGGCTGCTGAAATATTTTTTGATGGTTGCAAGGGTGTTGCTATGTAGTGACTTGAAGTTTCTGGGTGTTGCTAGGCAGCTGCTTGGATTGCTGTGTGGTTGCTAGGATGTTTTTCGTGATTGCCTGGGTGTTGCTATTCAGTGGCTTGGGGATTTCTGGGTGTTACATTGTTGTTGCTATGCAGTTGCTTGGGTTAGTGGGTGGTTGCTAGGGTTTTTTAAGTGATTGCCAAAATGTTACTTTGTAGCTGTTTTGGTTTTATGGGCGTTACTAGGGTGTTGCTAGGCAGTTGCTGGGTTTATGCTAGGACATTTTAGATGGTTTCCGGGTGTTGCATATGCAGTTGTTAGGGTTTTCTGAGTGTAGGATAATTTAATTAAGCACACTAAACAAACGACTCTTACAAGTGTGTTAGAGCTGAATCAGGAAAGCCGTCCTTCTGTTACCGGGAGCTCAGTCTGAGCGCAGTGCATTGTGGGACACCGGAGGCTGACGATGTTTACAGCGCTGAAGAGCGTTCGTCCTGCTGAACCCGAACGCCAAACCAGACGCTCATAAACGGCGGTCTTTAGCAACGGAGTGGGAGGCCGCAGAATCCCAGTCATAATTTGTAATAATATGGTTAATTTAATGAGCTGGCAGGGTTCAGGGACGCTGTGTGGAGTTTGATTAATGACGGAGTTGATGTGTTCAGATGTAATTAGGGGAATTACGGCTGCATTTCCGTCTGAGAGCAAATCTTCAGTCAGTTGGCTAAAACACACACACACACACACACACACACACGCACACACACACACACGCACACACACACACACACACACACACACACACGCACACACACACACACGTCTGAAGCACATTATTTACTCCTGCAGACCGGAAACTGTGTATAATTACTGTACACAGAAACACACACACACAGAGCCCATTTACTCATTAAACTCGTCAAACTGCACATCCTCATATTATTTTAACAGCATTTATTCGGGAATTATGAATACATTTGCTGTGTGAGGAATAACAGATGATTATGCAGATTAAACTGTGCTAATTAAATATTTAAGGCGACTGCAAGTGATCAAACTTCTGTTTTAATAATTAACATCAATAACACAGCGTGGAGAACTCATACAGTGTGTGTGAAATCAGTGTTTCATTTCAGTGTTGATCTTCAGGTGAATAATGTTGATCCATTAGACAGAACTCTTGTTCAGGTGTATGAACTCTTTCCTTTAGTTTTCCACGAGGCAGTGATGCATATAAAGAAAGCTCCGCCCCCTACTGAATATTCAGTTTCAGCTGGAAGTGCATCAACACACTGAACATAACAATCTCAGCAGCTTTCAGTTCACTTGGATTTTGAGTTGCTCAATTACTCAAATATTTTGTCTCCAATAGTCTCTATTCCAGGATTATTTGCATGACAGTGTGCACGCACACACACACACACACACACACACGAACATCATTTCTCTGATGATCTGCATAAGTCTCTCTATTAATCACGGTGGGGAAACAATAGCGTTTGTTCATTCCAGACGATTAAGAGCTGAAAGCAGATGTTCAAGACGACTTCATCGGCATCTTAATTAATTACACTTCAGATAATTATTTGATCATTGCTCTGATTACATTTCAGCATCCAGGATCGCTCGCTAAACGGCTCGGGGTTCAGGAAAGCGGGATCAGTCTGGTTAAATATTACACAGCAGCGGTATTCAGCTAATTATTGTCAATTGAGGAAGAATAATGAAACGCAGACACACACACGCACACGCACACACACACACGGCCAGCTTCACTGATTCACCAGATGTTTCTCATTCTGTCTGTCTGTGTAGCCATCCGGGACCTAGCGATACCCTAGCAACCAGCCAGAACACCACGGCAACATCCCACAAGAAGAAGTGCACATCAGATCAGAATTATAGTGTAGAGGTATTGACATACGAGTATAATATGAAAGAGTCTGACCTCTGAACACACTTAGTCTTGAAGAGCGCACTAACACAGTCCCTGATTTACCAGTTAGAGCCGGTGTGAAATCTCCATGTCTTCTTCCCAGTTTATCTGTGTATTGTAGTGCTGGATGTTCACGATGCTTCGGTGCACGTCGTCATTCTGAAGAAATAGACTCGTCCTCAATATCTTTACTAGTAACACAACCTTCCCTCAACCTCGAAACAACCTTTCTTCACTACTGCTCACATGGAATGAGTTTAGGGCGGGGCTATCAGTTTGTTAGGGTGTGGTTATCTGTCATTTAGGGACGGGCTATCAGTCCTTTAAGGTTGGGTTATCTGTCATTTAAGGCAGGGTTGTCTATCCTTAAGGATATGGCTATCATTCCTTTATGAAGGGGCTATCATTCATTTAGGGTGTGGCTGTCAACACTTTAGGGTGTGGCTGTCAACACTTTAGGGTGTGGCTGTCAACCATTTAGGGTGTGGCTGTCAACACTTTAGGGTGTGGCTGTCAACCGTTTAGGGTGTGGCTGTCAACCATTTAGGGTGTGGCTGTCAACACTTTAGGGTGTGGCTGTCAACCGTTTAGGGTGTGGCTGTCAACCATTTAGGGTGTGGCTGTCAACACTTTAGGGTGTGGGTTTCAACCATTTACTGCATTGCAGTCATTCCTTTAGGGCGTGGCTGTCATCCTTTTAGGATGTGGTCATCAACCATTTAGGGTGTGACCATCAACCCTTAGGGTGTGGCTATTATTCCTTAAGGACGGGGATCTCATTTTTTTAGGGTGTGGCCATCAACCCTAGGGGCGTGGCCATCATTCCTTTACAGCAGGGGTGTCAAACTCAATTCCTGGAGGGCCGAAGCCCTGCACAGTTTAGTTCCAACCCTGCTCCAACACACCTACCTGTAGGTTTCAAACAAGCCTGAAGGACTCAATTAGTTTGATCAGGTTTGTTTAATTAGGGTTGGAACTAAACTGTGCAGAGCTGCGGCCCTCCAGGAACTGAGTTTGACACCTGTGCTTTACAGTATGGCTATTATTCCTTAAGGAGGGGGCTGTCATTCCTTTGGGGTGTTGCTGTCATTGCTTTAGGGTGTGGATATCATTTCTTTAGGGTGTGGCTATTAACCCTTTAGGGTGTGGCTATCAGCCCTATAGGGAGTGGCTATCAACCCTTTAGGGCGTGGCCATACATTTTTTTTGGGTGTTACTATCATTCCTTTAGGGTATGGCTAACATTCTTTTAGGGTGTGGCTATCATTCCTTTAGGGTGTGGCTAACATTCTTTTAGGGTGTGGCTATCATTCCTTAGGGTGTGGCTAACATTCATTTAGGGTATGGCTAACATTCTTTTAGGGTGTGGCTATCATTCCTTAGGGTGTGGCTAACATTCTTTTAGGGTGTGGCTATCATTCTTTTAGGGTGTGGCTAACATTCATTTAGGGTGTGGCTAACATTCTTTTAGGGTATGGCTAACATTCTTTTAGGGTGTTGCTATCATTCCTTTAGGGTATGGCTAACATTCCTTTAGGGTGTGGCTAACATTCTTTTAGGGTGTGGCTAACATTCTTTTAGGGGGTGGCTATTATTCCTTTAGAGTGTGGCTATAATTCCTTTAGGGTGTGGCTATAATTCCTTTAGGGTGTGGCTAACATTCCTTTAGGGTATGGCTAACATTCTTTTAGGGTGTGGCTATCATTCCTTAGGGTGTGGCTAACATTCATTTAGGGTGTGGCTATCATTCTTTTAGGGTGTGGCTAACCTTCTTTTGGGGTGTGGCTATCATTTTTTTCAATTAATAATTTTTAACTAGTGCAATAAATAAAATATTAAATAGTATTAGATGTAAAATAGATAGTAATAAATTATAAATACAAATTTACATTTAATTACGGCTTTGTCATTGCACGTATATTTAAATGCATGACACACACGTGTTCAGTTAGCATGCATGACATCACATTCACTCCACATGTTCAGTTTATTTCTCTGAAGTGTAATACTTCTCTAGTCTGTGTTTGTGAATGTGTGAGGTGCAGTGAAGCCTCTCAGTGTCGGTGCGGTGATGTTCTCAGTCTTGACAAGCTCTTGTTTCATGAGGCTGTGAGAGACTCAATCCCAAGATTCTCAATGAGTCCAAATGTTTGACCCTCATTTAAAGCGTCACACATCATCTGAGCGGCAGAACACACACACACACACACACACACACACACACACACACACACACACACACTGTAATCTCCTGTGAGAGATCTTGTCAGGCAGATGAAATGAATCCGCTGTGTGTTTCTGTGAAGCGCAGCAGCTCGACTAGACTCTAAGAACACACACACACACGCACACACACACGCACACACACTTACTCATACACTACACACCGCCTTCTCATACACATACTTGAGCATGTTGTATATAGACTCAAGCATTTAGCTTCATGATTGATCGTTGTGTTTGTTTTATTGATTTTTATTGGTCAAATAATTTAAGCTTTATATTTTAGTATTTCCCACTATTTTGCTTATGGGTGGATTTTTTTGGGCAAAAGAAAAGATTAAGGAGTTTTTTTTTTACCACTTAGCATTTAAATCGAGTCCTCCTTTTGCATATTTTACCACAGTTTTTGTTTATGTAGGAAGAGTAATGGATCAAAGCACAGTTACTTTCACCCTACAAATGTTGCAGCATTTACAGTTATATTTGTAAACTAAAATATTTTGATCTAAACAAAAAGCAATAACGACAAAACTATATATCATCTGATAGCTTAACATGTCCAGTGTCTATATCTGGTGACTGATTTTTGATAGTCATTACTGAGGAATAATTATGTATTAATTTGCAAAAATACTCATCAGAGTTGTAAAGCATTACTTTGCTACAGCAATCCATGTGTATCGTTCTGTTTAGATGATTTTAGATGTTTTTAGAGGCTAAATTTATATTAAATACCACCAAACTGATCATACTATTTTAGAATGTGATGCCTACTTTACAAATATTACAAAAAAGTATGAAAAAAATATGGTTAATATTCCTCAAAGCCTACACAGAAATAGGGGGCGCTCTTGTATGGTCGCCAATGTAAACTGAAGTGGTCATTTCTGGTACTGCAGCCAAACTCAATTCTACAGAGAGCTGTTTTTTTAGATATTTGGAATATAAATTGTTCAGATATTTATCTTCGATGTCATTAGGCTTAAAACAGGTTTTTTAAAATACATATTTTGTGTAATATATTAACATAAAGGCAAAAAACTTTTGTTTTTATTCAACATTCTGAACTTTACTCTGACATCTGTCCTCTTTAAAATGAGACTGAGCTTAAATCTCTGCACTGAAGTGTTGAATAATGGCAATCGTTAAAGTGGAACATGTCATTTCCATATCTAACTGCAGCTCATATTCACATTATCATCGCTCAATAATAGCCTCTTATCGCTCCAAACTCCGTTTCAAACATATTATTGGTCTTTTCTTACAGTTGTGAACTGACTGGTCCTTTTTTTACAGCGCTGTCACTGTTAAACAAAGCGGATCAGGTGTGAACAGAGCTGACGTGCTGCTATTAAACAGCGCTGGTGTAAAAAAAACCTTCATATTTCACATTCATTCAAAACCAGAGCTCATGAATACATATTAGGGGCTCTGGAAGACGCGACTCAGCAAAGTCCAGTGCGTAATGTTGGCGTTTGTTATCGCAGGTGAAGTGATTGTGGTAAAGCGAAGCCTCCAGCAGCTAAACGCTTTTACACAAACCCCATTAGAAACTCATTGTGTGCAGATAGTGGCAGGAAAACACACTGCGAGTCCGGACTCTCTCTTTCAGCCGCGTGACACCTCTTATTAAAGTGATAAATGGCCTGTACCGATGGGCAGATTTCAGGTGTCAGGAGTTCTGGCCCGAGCAAAAACACAGAGAAAGAGCTGAGTTTCTCCAATGCACAGCAGGAGCCGAATCAACTTCCAGAGTCAACATTCAGTCATCAATTAATCACCTCTTCATCCTACATGTGCGTTTATTTAGTGATTTTCTGATGTTTTTTTTTATATTACCAGCAATTTTTGTATTGTATTTAGTCCAAATATCTGAAAACTCTTAAATTAAGAAGCTTTAGACTAAGAATTAAGAAGATATAGTCAAATATTGAGTCAAAATGAAGAGAGATTTTCATTAACACGAGCAGAATAATCTGACAATGAGCTGAGTGAATCAATCCTACATCAAGAGGAAAACCAAGATTATTCTGCTTGTTTTAGTGTAAAACTCTCTTCATTTTGACTCATTATTTCTGAAAGCAACACTATATTGTGTGCTTGTCCAGAAATTGCTTCTCGATTTAAGGATTTTTAGATATTTGGACTAGAAACAAGACAGAAAAAACAAATAAAGACACAAACATCCCCAACATAAATCCCAAAGCAAGCATTGTTAAATCCAAACGTTAGTTAATGATGTGTGTTTGAACGTTCAGCAGTGAAATGTAAAGCACACTGAACTGAACTAATCACAACCTCAACTCTGAAATCTGCGATAAGCTGTTCTGACACATCTAGATTGTAAAGAGCGCTATATAAATAAACATTAACTAAAATAAAACCAACAAACATGATTTAGTATTATATTTTTGATTTAATCAATTTCAAAATTAACAACATTAATAAAAACTGAAGATAATGTACAGTACTTTTTACCCTCACAGTAAGAGCTTGTCTGACTCAGAAACAGGCTTCTTACTTACAACGTTTAGTCTTGTTTCTAGTCCAAATAACTAAAACTCTCAAATCAAGGAGCATTTTCAAGACAAGCACAACATTTTGTCTTGTTTTCAGAAATAATGAGTCAAAATGGAGAGAGTCTTTCATCAAAACAAGCAAAATAACCTGCCAATGGAGGAAGAGAAACACTCGTGTTTTCTCTTATCTTACCCTATAGGTCCTCTTTTGGTCCCCCTTGACATCAGGTTGTTCAGTTTACCTCCATGGCAGATTATTTAGCTTGTTTTAGAGTAAAACTCTAGAAAATGCTTCTTGATTTGAAGATATGCAGGTATTTCGACAAGAAGCAAGACAAAAATGTAAGAAAAGGCATTTTATTTTGCTGTGTAATCCTACATGTAACCATGAAGAATGATTTGAGAAAAGAAAAGACTGAGATTTAAAAGAGCTGTGCAGAAACCTTTAGTTTTTAATAATAATAAAAAACTACTTAATGCTTGGTTTTTGGGGGGATTTTCAGGTTTTATAATAATAAAGATTAGGACACAATTAAATATAAATATAAATATAATATAATATAATATAATATAATATAATATAATATAATATAATATAATATAAATATAAAATAATATAATATAATATAATATAATATAAATATAAAATAATATAATATAATATAATATAATATAATAAAATATAATATAATATAATATAATATAATATAATATAATATAATATAAATATAATATAATATAATATAATATAATATAATATAATATAATAAAATATAATATAATATAATAAAATATAATATAATATAATATAATATAAATATAATATAATATAATAAAATATAATTAATATAAAAATACATGGTAAATATTCAATTAATCTCAGCTTTATTTGTACAGCGCTTTTACAATGTAGATTGTGTCAAAGCAGCTTGACATAAGTGGTCATAGTAACTGGATCAGGGTAGTTCAGTTTTCAGAGTTTAAGTTCAGTTCAGTTCAGCTCAGTTCAGTGTGCTTTAATGTCATTACCGAGAGTCCAAACACTGAAGAGCAAATTCATCGATGCGTAGCTCTACTGATCCTGAACCATGCAGGCCAGTTAACTGTGTAGATGAACATTTGCTGATCACTTGTTCAGCTCTTGGTCATCGATGTCCATTTCTTTCGGTCTTGTTTGTTGTTGTTGTTGATTCATGCACACTGCTGAAACTGCTCTCCTCAGCTTGTGTCTTGTTTCCACACATCTGCAAACTGTGAAATCAAGACGCAGTTGTAGAGCAGCACACAGTATAGTGATGTTTTCAGAAATAATGAGTCAAGATGAAGAGAGTTTCTGATTAAAACAAGCAGAATAACCGAGTTCTGGTCATCATTACCCTGATAACACAGCAGCTCCCATTCAAATACAGCGTATAGGAGAGAAAATACTGAAGTGGAGTATCGGCAGCAAAGCGGCGCTCAGCGGGTTATTTCCCCTCTCACAGAGAATGAGTGTGAAGTGTGGATGGAGAGACAGGTGTGTGTGTGTGTGTGTGTGTGTGTGTGTGTGTGTGTGTGTGTGTGTGTGTGTGTGTGTGTGTGTGTGTGTGTGTGTGTGTTCGGGGTGATACGTCACTGTCACTGCCACTCCAGTGTGTGGAGAACTTCAGCTTCAGACCCGTCTCTCTGTGCAGACACAGCAGCTGAAGAGCAGAGATTGTGGGACTCCAGGAGGACACACACACACACACACACACACACACACACACACACACACACACACATCCAGCAGTGCATCCTCTAGCCAGCATCTCTGAGCACCAGTCTTCAGCTAACAGCACATCTGTAATCGGTTGTGTTCTGACTGGCTTGTCTTAACACAACTTTGAGTCAAATATGGACAAACTCAAGCACTGGCGTCATTTTTTTTATTTTAAATAAAGTTAAATATTGTTTAACCCAGCTGCTGACTTTGTCCATATGTAACCCAATATTGGGTTAATAGGGTATACGCCGAGCTAGTGCTGTTCCCATGCTGATACACTTCCGGTGATGTTATTGTGAACTTTTTCTCATTTTATACGGTTCCTTATCCAGCATCGATGTTGTAATGTCATTAAATACATTCAGTTAAACAAACTTTAGCATTTATTTAGTTGCTCAAGCGTAAAACGAGACAAAAAGCTGTTTACTCGCACGCACCCGTCAGAATCGGCAGGCTAGCGCAGAAGCTCCATTGAATATACTGGAGTAAAATAAATGCTCATATAATAGAGAAATGGCGGGGGGGGGGGGGGGGGGGGACGGTGTAATGTAATGCAGAGCTTCTTGTACAATCTGAGACCCACTTTAAATCGGATATCACTCAGACAGTGGAGATCGCTGATTTTCAAAGAAAACAGACCTTAAAAGCACCGGATATTGCATTGACATTCAATTCGCCGGAAGCGCTTAACCCAGGTTAATGGCAAATTATTAGCATGCTTCGGCATATACCCCATACAAGCCAGCGTTTCTTTAAAAATATGACATATGGGTAGGCCCACACGGAATCTGCGTGCGCACAATTCCCATTATTAATTCTGTTTATTTGCTTGAGTAAATGTGTAAATCTGAATTAATTACATTTTTATTCAGTAATTTATTGCTTTTTATTTAATATATTAAAGTTTTAGTTATGATACTCCGCTGGATACTCCCAAAATAATTCAGCAGAAATTTGCAGATTTTTACTAAAATTCTCTGCAGAAAGAGCTAAAAACATCTGCAGATTCCGTCTGGCCCTGCATATGGGTTATCATAGTTACTAAATCATTACAGTCAACACTTCTTCAGCTGATGCTGTATTTATAATGGGTTTGTTTTTTGCTAATCGTATACTCTAAGAAGAACTCTGGGTTGTATTAAGCTAACAATGGGTCAAACATGGATAAACACAATGAAAATGAAAATTAACCTGAGTGTTGAGTTTGTCCATATTCGTCTCAACTCTAACTCTGGGTCAGATATGGTCCAAACCACAACTTAGGTTAACAAATTTAATTAAATTTCATTGAAAATGTCAACCCAATGATGTGAATGCCCAGCAGCTTTTACAGTTCTCAGTTTCCATGAAGAATATTAGAAATGGGTTATTATATTTAACTTTAATCCGCATTCTCTGAACGTTTTTTATAACTGTTAGTATATTTTAATGGATGTGGTTTTATACGCTGACTGTACAGTTACATAGTTAACTACATTTGTCTAAAACTGCTGAGTTGTATTATAACCCAACCCTTAAGAGCTAAACTACACGCTCAGCAAATGTAGACTGTATTACAGCATCAGATCTGGGGATAAAGCACTATATTTAAATAAGAGACTGCTGGGAGGAGCTAGAATTAACCACACCCCCTGATGAATATTCAGATTCAGCTGGACATGCATCATTAATGAAGAAACCAAGATCAAATCAAATAAAGTGCATAGTATTAGTGTTTTATCTAATGATTCGTCACTAGGGGTGTCACGTTCGCCTCACAGCAAGAAGGTCACTGGTTCGAGTCCCAGCTGGGTCAGTTGGCGTTTCTGTGTGGAGTTTGCATGTTCTCCCCGTGTTGATTCTTCAAAAGCAACACACACACACACACACTCTGAGAAAGGAATAAAACAATGACGTAGACCACAGGATGACACGTGACTGACGTAAGCGCCGCTGTTGTGTTAGCGTAATCACGTTATTGCTGAATGATGGTTTAGCGGTGATTAGCGCGCCGTGATTAA
>NC_133182.1:80117500-80150000 GCF_049306965.1 Danio rerio | reverse complement strand
CACACACACATGCACACACGCACACACATGCATGCACACACGCATGCACACACACACACACACACGCACACACACGCACACACACGCACACACACACACACACACTTATGCACTGAGCGTATCTGATATATAAGTTCATCTTTGCTGTTCTAGATTCAGCTGATGTGCTTTAGCTTTAGGATAACAGGAGCAAATCAACACAAGCTGGAGAAAAGAGTTACACACACACACACACACACACACACACACTGTCAGAGACGAGTGTTGGAATGCAGAACGACAGAATGAACACTCGGCAGCAGATGTGCACACATTACAGTCTTCAGATGAAAACAGGTCAAGCACACACACCTGACGGCGTCCTGCGGGACACACAACACATCCTTAATGAAGGAAACACACACACACACACACACACACACACTCAGAACGCAGATCCACTTCTGCTTCAGCTCTTCACTGTTTTCCAGCACACAGCAACATTTAATCTGTTTAAAGATAAAATAACTGCATAAATATATGACAATAATAAACTGATTGTTCTAATAACTTCATAATTAAATACGTTAAATACTTCATTATTATCAATAAGTTAGTGGCGATTCATTCCACTGTGAAGACCCCTGATAAAACTGGGACTAAGTCGAAGGAAAATGATTGAATACATGACTGATAAGTCAGTTAAATAAATGAAATTAAAATAAATTTCAATACATGAAGTCTAAATAAATAGTTAAATATGCTATATTTTATTTAAAAATACATACATTATTTTATTAAATTTAGTTTAACTAACTAAATAAATAACATTACACTTTAAACACATACATACATAAATAAAGTAATTAATTTATAAATTCTAACAATTAAGTTATTAAATAATGAAATAAATACTTATTTAAATAAAACAAATTAAATACATAAATAAATAAATAAATAAATAAATAAATAAATAAATAAATAAATTTACATACTATAAATCAGTTACAGTACATTACATTAAATCTAAATGAATAAATTATTAAAATGAAATATAATAAAAAATAAATGAAAAATTTAATATAAAAAAAAAAATCTATAACTTATATAAAATATATAAATATAAAAATAAATTTCACACACATAAGCAAATCCATCCGTCAATCAATCAATCCATCAATCCATCAATCAATCTTCCCTCTGAGGATGGTGGAGTGTGTGCTGAACTGTGGAAGGGAGTGTGTGGAAAATGTCAGCGCTCCGGGAATCCTCCTGAAGGATAAGAACAGGCCCAAATTATTGCACCTTGTTGAAAATATCAAATGTTTTAATAATCTCATTCTGTACGTCACTCAAGACCAATTTACTCAGCTTGATTTGGAAGTGTGTGTGTGTGTGTGTGTGTGTGTGTGTGTGTGTGTGTGTGTGTGTGTGTGTGTGTGTGTGTGTGTGTGTGTGTGTGTGTGTGTAATGGAGGTGGATTTTGCGTCAGCAGATATTAGTTGGAGTCGGGAGCGTGTGGACTCTGCTGTTCAGCTCATTGTGATGTCAGTATGTGTGTACAGCGCTGTTCACAACACTTATTGTTCCATAGCTGCTTTACAAAGGCCCAGTGTTATCATCACATTACAGTCGGAGGCACAAAGTGCAGGTGTTGTGTGTCGAGTGGACAATATACAAACATACAGCGTAAACCATAGCTGTAGATATTAGCTGTCTTCCATATTTCATGAGTCATCCTCTGTTGTCTTGTGATTATAGAATCTTGATCTTTCTTCCAACAACTTTTAACATGTAAAATTATTTCTTATACATTATTTCAACCATTAAAACGTCAATAACAGTCTCTTTTCCAGTGTCTTTTTTGAGCTAGTTTTGATTGGCCATTGGGCTAGTTTTGAGGCTAGTTTCAGGGTTAGTTTTGATTGGCCATTGGGACTGGTTTCGGGGCTAGTTTTGGATGCTAGGTTTTGGGCTAGTTTTGATTGGCCATTGGGCTAGTTTTGAGGCTAGTTTTGATTGGCCATTGGGCCGGATTTTGGGCTAGTTTTGATTGGCCATTGGGCTAGTTTTGGGCTAGTTTTGATTGGCCATTGGGCTAGTTTTGGGCTAGTTTTGATTGGCCATTGGGCTAGTTTTGATTGGCCATTGGGCTAGTTTTGGGCTAGTTTTGATTGGCCATTGGGCTAGTTTTGGGCTAGTTTTGATTGGCCATTGGGCTAGTTTTAATTGGCCATTGGGCTAGTTTTGGGCTAGTTTTGATTGGCCATTGGGCTAGTTTTGGGCTAGTTTTGTTTTGCCATGGGGCTAGATTTGGGCTAGTTTTTAATTTTTTGCTAGCTTGATTGGATATTTGGATAGTTTTGGACTCGATTTGATTGGCTATTGAACTAGTTGGGATAGTTTTTACTGGCTATTAAGCTAGTTGAACTAGAGTTAATTGGCCATTGGACTAGTTTTGATTGGCTATTTGATTGGCCAATGGGGCTAGTTTTATTTGACAGTTAGAATAGTTTTTAAATTAGTTTTAATTGGCTATTGGGCTAGTTTGGGCTGAGTTGATTGGTTATTTTGATTGGCCATTGGGCTAGTTTTGGGCTTAGTTTGGATTGACAATTATGCTAGGTTTTGGGCTAGTTTTGATTGGCCATAGGGATGGGTTTTGGGCTAGTTTTGATTGGTCATTGGGCTAGGTTTTGGGCTAGTTTTGATTGGTCATTGGGCTAGTTTTGGGCTAGTTTTGATTGGTCATTGGGCTAGGTTTTGGGTTAATTTTGATTGGCTATTGGGCTAGGTTTTGGGCTAGTTTTGATTGGTCATTGGGCTAGGTTTTGGGATAGTTTTGATTGGCCATTGGGCTAGCTTTGGGCTAGTTTTGATTGGTCATTGGGCTAGTTTTGGGCTAGTTTTGATTGGCCATTGGGCTAGGTTTTGAGCTAGTTTTGATTGGCCATTGGGCTAGGTTTTGAGCTAGTTTTGATTGGTCATTGGGCTAGTTTTGGGTTAATTTTGATTGGTCATTGGGCTAGGTTATGGGTTAATTTTGATTGGCTATTGGGCTAGGTTTTGGGATAGTTTTGATTGGCCATTGGGCTAGGTTTTGAGCTAGTTTTGATTGGCCATTGGGCTAGCTTTGGGCTAGTTTTGATTGGTCATTGGGCTAGTTTTGGGCTAGTTTTGATTGGCCATTGGGCTAGCTTTGGGCTAGTTTTGATTGGTCATTGGGCTAGTTTTGGGCTAGTTTTGATTGGCCATTGGGCTAGCTTTGGGCTAGTTTTGATTGGCCATTGGGCTAGTTTTGGGCTAGTTTTGATTGGCCATTGGGCTAGGTTTTGGGCTAGTTTTGATTGGCCATTGGGCTAGGTTTTGGGCTAGTTTTGATTGGCCATTCAGTTAATTTTGAGCTAGCTTGATTGGATATTTGGATAGTTTTGGACTCGATTTGATTGGCTATTGAACTAGTTGGGATAGTTTTCATTGGCTATAAAGCTAGTTGAACTAGAACTAATTGGCCATTGGACTAGTTTTGATTGGCTATTTGATTGACAATTGGGCTAGTTTGATTCGCGATTGGGCTAGTTTTGATTGGCTATTTGATCAGTTGTTGGGCTAGTTTTGATTAGCTTACTCTTATTGATATGTATCAATTGCATATCACACATGCCCAGTTTTATAAGCATTGGTCAGTGTCCCGTGAGTGATGTCCACTGCGTCCTGCACAGAAATGACGTTTAACACGACAGACAGTCGGATGTGTGTGTGTCCATCTGGAAGTGGTTTCTGTATTCCTGGAGGACAGAGAGTTGGCGCTCCCTCCTCCTCCTCCATCTCTCGGCAGCTAATAAGAGTAACTCTTTATCTCAGACAGGTTTTTAATATCAGAGGAACAAAATTAAGTTGACCCCGTCACAAAGCCTGGGGCCTGGCGGTGAAGTGTAAGCTCTAATCTGGCCGTCAGTCCTCCGCCGATAAGACCTCCCTGCGCTCGCTAAGACTAATGAAGATCTTATCGGCTCTCAGCAGTAGATATTAACATGTCCTCATCAAATCCACAACCCGCAAATCAGCTGCAAACAATGCCTCGCCGGCCCGCCTGAATGGATCATGAAAAAAATCAGCTTTCCTTCATTTTCTGCCATTGTAATTCCTCAAATGCTGTTCGTGCTCACGGAGATTAATCAAACTAATATGACCTCATCGCTGGAGAGAGTTTCTGCGTGATTTCTCCCAAAGTCGACTTTTGTTTGGTGCATGTGTGTGATAACTAATCCTCCTGTTGACTTACGGGTTCGTGTGTCATATTAAGATCAGGAAAAACAACCCTAAACAAGATTTATTTATGTCGAAGTTTAGTTTTACTAAAATGACCCCAACATTAGAAAATATTAATAATTTTCGATCTTCATATTTTCATGAAGGCTGTCCTTCCTGTCAAACTATAAAAACGTTAAAATTATATAATTTTACACCACAAAAACTACTGACACACACACATAACAAATTATAATAGACCTGAAGGAAACCCACGCCAACACAGGGAGAACATGCAAACTCCACACAGAAACACACACTGACCCAGCTGGGACTCACACCAGCATCCTTCTTGCTGTGAGGCCACAGTGTGACACTTTTGTCCAGTAATATGTTTGCAGTTACTCTCTTTGGAAAATGTGCATCCCGTGCAGGAATGTCTGTCTTTGTTTTGATCCGTGTAACTCCGCCCACTCCCAGTTTTACCCAATTATATTTCAGCAGATTGGCAGATTGTAGAAAACTGTGTTTTTCGTTTCAGTCATGAAGGCTGTCGATGTATGCGGACGCAGCTGAACATGAGAGAGCCACGGTGAAATGACACCCGAAAATCAACACGAGGGGAATTTAGTGAGCAAATAACATAAATATTACTGAGGTTAACATTAGCTGAGCAGCTCACAGTGCAGGAACATCAGGCTCGCTCGCTCTGTTTCTGATGTCAGCCTGTTTTGAAAATCCTCACGAATGCTGTGTTTACCCCAGACGCGGAACACGCAAATGAATCCCGCTATTCACGCATAAATAGACGAGCGAACATTTTGAGTTTGGACGTTATTTGCACGTCAAATTCGCTTCACAGTAGACGCAGATTCGTGTCATGGGCGGGGCTTCTGTCTGCCCGGGGACGCTAGCTTTATTGCTAAATAGCTAGTGTGGATGTTTTTGAGAGAGTAGCTGTGTTCATGTGCTTTAGGAAGGCTGAAAAACAGAGTAGAGTTGTTTGGAGCCGTGTCTGAGTCCACTTGAGCCTTTCAGAGGTGCAGCAGCTCTGTGAGCTCATCAACTCCTCCAGAAACTCAACCTGGATGATGGAAGCATTCAGCGGTGCTTCAGACTGAGCCCAGTCCAGTGTGATCAACTGTTGTCAGTGTCTGCAAGAGGATTTCCCCCGGGACACCAACAACAGGCGCTACGTCACAATCACGCCCCTACAAGAGCAAGCTCCCGATTGGCTAATGCAGAGCGAACGTTTGCTGAAGTTCAGGTTTTCCAACTTGAGCGATTGTTGTGTCAAACACGCAGAATGTGTGTGTGTGTGTGTGTTTGTGAGGCCCGAGTGACAAAACTCTGGATGTTTTAGAAGATTTTACGGCAGAATCAAAGCCAGCAGCTGGACGTTCTCCAGAAACACTGAATGTGGAAACTGGGAAACATCGGAGCGTCACGGAGGACAAATGAAACAGCAGCAGAACTGCAGCCAGCCAATAAACTTTACCCTGCTCTGTGTGTGTGTGTGTGTGTGTGTGTGTGTGTCTGAATATGTGGTGGTTGCTGTGTGTCTGTGTTGTTGTGGTGTGTGCAGTTGAGTGTTTGAGAGTTTGTGTGTATCTGAGTGCATTTTGTGTATGTTTTTAAATATGTAGGTATGTGTGTGTGTGTGTGTGTGTGTGTGTGTGTGCATCTGAGTGTGTAGTGTGTGAGATTTAAATTGTGTGTGTGTGTGTGTGTGGTGTGTGTTCGTCTGAATGTGTTTGTTAGTGTGTCTAAGCATGTCATTATATGAGCATGTGTGTACATGTATCTGTGTGTGTGTGTGTGTGTGTCTAAATATGTGATTGTGAGTGTGTCTGAGCATGTCTTCATGTCTGAGTGTGTGTATCAGTGTATATATGTGTGTTTTTTTGTGTCAATTTGTGTGTGTGTGTGTGTGTGTGTGTGTGTGTGTCTGCATTTGTTTCGTGTTTATGCATGTTTGTGTATGTGTCTGAATATGCGTTTGTTGGTGTGTGTGTGTGTGTGTGTGTGAGTTTGTGTCATTGTGTGTGTCATTGTGTGTGTGTTGTTGAGTGTGTGACCGAGTTTGCATGTATCTGAGTGCAGTTTTTGTATGTGTTTTTAAATATGTAGGTATGTGTGTGTGATTTTATATGTGTGTGTGTGTGTTTGTATGTGTGTGTGTGTCTGAATGTGCGTGTGTGTGTCTGAACATGTCATTATGTCTGAGTGTGTGTGTCTTTGTGTGTATATGTGTGATTGTGTACATGTGTGTATACGTCACTGTGGGGGCTTGTCTGTCTCTCTGTGTGTGTGTGTGTGTGTGTGTGTGTGTGTGTGTGTGTGTGTGTAGCTAGAGAAGTGCAGTATTGTGGATCTCTTATCATTGCTGGTGGCGTGAGGGGGAAGCGAGACAGATGAAATATTAAGTGTGAACATGGCTGGAAGACATGGGAAATAAATGGGTTTGCTTGACAGATTTGCTTGAGATTTGGAGGGATCCAGTGCTGGCCTGAAAAAGAGCCGAGCGATAACAATAATCCATCACTGTAGCTTGTAAAACACACACTTCATCAATACATGCATCACGCGTTTATTACACATTGTGCTGAAAGTGTCTCTGGGAATGATGGTGGAGTTCTTCAGATATCGTCAGTGATGCGACTATAATCAATAAGCGATCGACGGAAACTATTGATTTGAGTGTAAATGACTTAATTATGCGAGTGTGCAGCGATACGAGAAGCCGGAGACGATGATCAATTCAGGTTTAGCAGCAATTAAACATATTCATCCAATGCAGCATCACCATCGAGAGTCCCGCAGAGGACGGTGTGTGATGAATGAATGTAAATCAAATGCACGCTCACCGCTATGAGCCGCAGGCTGGTGCGAGGCCAGCGAGAGGTCAGAGGTCACGCCGGCGCAGCTTTGTTTTGATTTTCTCCAGAGCCGGTTTCACTCACTCAGCTCAAGTAATAGCGGAGAGTGGACGATCAATGCTGATTGATCGCAGAGACCTTCGCAATTACCCCGTGTGCACAGGGCCGTGTTGGGTTAGTGGATGCGTAAACACAGCGGATTGAGTTAAAGCTGGATCTGACACACACACACGCACACACACACACACACACACACACACACACACACACGCACTGCTGTTCAGTCTGTCTGCGTTCTTTTACACCAGCACAAATGTGAAGTGAAGTATCTGACGTGCGCCAGTGCTGCATACTGTATAAACCATCGCCCACGTTTGCCATGCTCATTTAATCAGGAGAGCTGCAGATGTTGACATGTGGAACGCCGGATAAATACAGCCGTCACATCACTGAAGACGCTTTGTTTTTCTCTCGTTCATTTTTTATGTTGTTGCATTTATGTAATCAGATCCTTCCACTTTAAAAAATATTAGAGTAGTTTTAAATACTGTAGTGTTTTTTAATCATTCTACAGTTGCTATGGTAATGCAAAAACTATAGTAATTGATCTGTTGTGGTGATTCTACAGTTGCTATGGTAACTATAGTAATTGATCTGTTGTGGTGATTCTACAGTTGCTATGGTAATGCAAAAACTATAGTATTTGATCTGTTGTGGTGATTCTACAGTTGCTATGGTAACGCAAAAACTATAGTAATTGATCTGTTGTGGTGATTCTACAGTTGCTATGGTAACAAAAAAACTATAGTAATTGATCTGTTGTGGTGATTCTATTGTTACTATGGTAATGCAACAACTGTCGTTGATCTGCTGTAGCGGTTCAATTGTTGCTATAGTAACACAACAACCATAGTAATTGATCTGCTGTGGTGATTCCATAGTTGCTATGGTAACGCAACAACTATTGTCGTTGATCTGCTCTGGTGATTCTTCAGTTGCTATCGTGACGCAACGACTATTGTAATTGATCTGTTGTGGTGGTCCAATAGTAGCTATGGTAACGCAACAACTTTTGTAATTGATCTGTTGTGGTGGTTCAATGGTTGCTGTGGTGATGCAACAACTATTATCATTGATCTGTTTTGGTGATTCTACAGTTGCTATGGTAACGCAACAGCTATAGTAATTGATCTGTTGTGGTGATTCTACAGTTGCTATGGTAACACAAAAACGAAATAAACAAATGAGCGAATACTACAGTTTTCTATAGCTATGGCAGGGGCAGATGGAATCTGTGGACGTTTTTAGCTCTTTCTGTGGAGAATTTAGGTAAAAATCTGCTGATTTCTGCAGAATTATTTCGGGAGTATCCAGCAGAGTATCATATCTAAAACCTTAATATATTAAATAAAAAAAAATAAATTACTGAATAAAAACTGAATAAATTCGGATTTACACATTTACTCAAGTAAATAAAGAGAATTAATGACGGGATAAAAATCTGCAGAAATGTGCGGAATTCTGCGGAAAATCTGCATCTGAAAATGTCAGTGTGGGCCTAGCTATAGGGTATATTATACTACAGTACAGCACAGTTCACTGTATTATGCTGAAGCATTGATTAACAGAGAGTTATAATGCTGAAATATATACAGTATAATACACTTTACTATAGCGTGGTTGAAAACACTTGTTTGTATCATGAATTACTGCATATATGTTCTGCCTCACAGGACGGTTTCGCTGTGAAGTAGATCTGACTTGGTTTTTCCGTCACTCTAGAGGTTTTTCTTTGCGTCTTGTGTCGTGTTTATGTGACGAGCGTGCACTCGGCCGGAGCGTACGCTTCGCTGGATATTTCAGCCATCATTTAGGATGCTTTATTTTCTTCAGTGTTGATGTTTTGCTTTGCCGGGACGGGCTGTTAGTCCTCAGGGTCTCGTGATGCTCGTTTCTGTCCATTTAAGGATCAGATCGATGGGTTGATCACCTTAATGCTTAATCAATGCGGTCCAGCGCTGTCGAGTCCCCGGGGCCCGAGGAGACGCATTCATCCCTGTGTGTGAATTATTCTAATCTTCATGCCTGCAGACACACACACACACACACACACACACACACACACACACACACACACACACACACACACACACACTCCTGCTGTTATTGATCCAGTGAGAGTCTTTATGATCTCTTCTTCTTCTTTATCCCCTTGTGGGAAACACCTGCACTTCAGAGAGCACTTAACCCTTTCACACGTACGGTCTAAATACCCCTGCTGACCCCCTGCGCCTGTGTTTTATTGCCATTTTATAGCCTTATTTGAATCCTAACCATATGAATCCTAACCAGTTAATTAAAACAAACACAGAGTTTACTGTCAAGTTGCAAAATAAGGTGAATGTAGGATGCTTCCATATCTGTGGTTCAGTTTATTTGATCAACAGCAACAAATGATGCAATAAACTCTTCCATTACAGCTCTTGACGTGAACACCTTCATTATATTATAGTCTATTAAGGCAGATAACTGACTACAGATGTCCATGTAAGCGTAGTCACGAGTGTCTTCAGAGTAAATCAGACCATTTGCACATTAGTCAATAATATTACTGTAATTAATAAAAATAACTGAATATGATTATGCATTCACAGAACCCTTATAGGGGTGGTCAGATGTGTGCTTATTCATTCAGTTACTCATTTTCTTTTCAGCTTAGTCCCTTTATTAATCAGAGGTAACCACAGCGGAATGAACCGCCAACTATTTCACCATATGTTTTATGCAGCTGATGCCCCTTCCAGCTGAAACCCAGCACTGGGAAACACCAAAGCACACTCTGTTACACACACTCGTACACTACGGCCAGTGTAGTTGATCAGTTCCCCTATAGCACATGTGTTTGGACCAAACCGGGCTCATTGTGGATATGTAGCCCCGCGGACGTTTCTGCGGACCACGATTTACATCCCGGGAGGGACGTATTCGAGCGTTTTTTGTTTTCGCGGATCCGCGAGAGGCCGCTGTGCTCGCTTTTTCGCGTCTCGGGCGCCTCTCGGGAGCGTGCGGCGTTCGCGCCCGCGCCGTTCTCGCGCAGGCCGCCAGATCGGAAAAAAAAAAAGCAAAAGCCCTCGTCTTCGATTTCGATCGCGTTTTCGGATCCCGCCGCGTTCTCGCCCTTATTTTTCGGATTCTGTTTTTCGTCTTACCTGATTTCCGGAACCTGCTGTTCCCCGGACTCGATCCCGATCGTCCTCCACCGCGGCCGGCTCCGGCTCCTCCTCCCCCTCCGGGGCCTCCGCTCCGCCGACGCAACGCTGTGAGCTAAGCGGACAAACTGATTGCATTGGGAAAGCCCTCCACTCGGAGGCAAGCCGTCGGCCGGCGAGCACGAAGAGGAGGGGCGGAGCGGCGCCACACCGCCCCGCAGCGTTCCCTTGAAAAAAACCAAACGCGGCCTTTACGTACCTCCGGCCACGTAAATCGCGGTCTCCAGAAACGTCCTCAGGGCTACGTTTCCAGAATGAGCTTGGGTTGGTTTGGACTGTGGGGGAAACCGGAGCACCCGGAGGAAACCCACGTCAACACGGGGAGAACATGCAAACTCCACACAGAAACACCAACTGACCCAGCCGAGACTCAAACCAGAGACTTTCTTGTTGTGAGGCGATCGTGCTTCCCATTAAGCCACCGTGGCGTTCATGTCTGCTGATATTAGCTAGTATTTTAATTCATAATATTATTTGAAAAGCAGATCAGAGTGAAATAGTCCTCAGTATTTGAATGTGAATGTATTTTATGTAACAGGGACAATGCTCATTAATCCACAGTAAAACTGTAAATAAGCCAGAGTTAGCCACAAGGGCTAATTTTCATCTGTCGCCCCCTGCCAGATTTTAAAAGGCAACCTAAAATAACAAACACATCATCACACATACACAAACAGCAAAGGTACATATGACAAGGGGATAAAAAAATGTAATCAGAATTTCTTAAAATGCCAGACAAAACATTTACACATGATTACAAACTATTAAAGGGCTGACCCCCTATACATCCTGCTTTGCGGTCCTTCTGCTGGGGGGATCAAGTGTTTATTAGGGGGCACGATGCCCCCCCTAACCCTGCTGTAATTCACACCCTGGTTTTACTTCACACATGATTTTAATGTGTGGTTTTCACATTTTAGACAGGATTGGGTTGAGACTGTGTTTCCTAATAGACTTATAGAGGAGTGTTTCTGCTCTGTTTGCTCCTGAGTTTCAGTGTTGTTCAGGCTGATCGCCGCTGTGTCTTGCGTGTTTGTGTGGGCTGTTTCTGCGGTCCGGTTTCATCTACAAGCGCTGCTTATTAAAATATTCATAAATACAGGCCCATTGTGTTGTTTTATGCCTATAATTATGGCCGGTTGTTCGGGAAAGTGCCAATTTTGAGACTGAGAATCTCTAGTTTTGTCAGATCTAATGGCGGATTATTCCTTGTGCATTATTAGCATGACAAACAGCTGAGCATGTACATGGCGGAAGCAGAATGAGGGATATCAGACATAACACCGAACACCCCCATGGAGGAAACAGAAGCGGGACGAACACACACTCGCTGATCTTACACTCTTTAATCTAACCCAGTGGGTGGTGTGGTGGCACAGGGCTTGGTGTGTTGGCGTGGGTTTCCTCCGGGTGCTCTGGTTTCCCCCACATGTCAACTAAACTGGCCGTAGTGTATGAGTGTGTGTGTGAATGAGTGTGTATGGGTGTTTCCTAATTCTGGGTTGCGGCTGGAAGGCCATCCACTGCATATAATATATGTTGGAATGGTTGGCGGTTCATTCCGCTGTGGAGACTAACCCGAGGGGAAATGGATGAGCATGGATTTCTTTCCTTCCTCAGCTGTAAAACATTACTTTGCTACAGCAATCCGCATGCATTTAGATGACGTGCGTTGCTTTGTGATCGTTGAGAGGTCTTCTGGTCTCTTTCAGGTCCTCTTCTGTTCCCCAGCTTCCTTCAATTGGACGTGTAACCTGACACAAACACACGTGGCTCTTTAATCCAGACTGACACCGGTGTAAAACTCACGGCCAGCTAATCTCTGGCAGCAGGATTATCAGATTAATCCGGCGGGTTTATAAGATTGACAGAATATCTGCGCCGTTGATCTGTCAACTTTATCAGCTCTTTTGGCCGTGGAGGTGTGTGTGTGTGTGTGTTTGCGTCTCTCTCGTGCGCCTGGAGCGAGAGATAAGACACAAGATGAATAGAATTGAGGAGAAACACAGAAATAAGCCGCAGTGTAAAGCAGAGTTTTATCTGGAGAGCGAGCGTCCGCTGACCCGCGCGCCGGCCAGTGTGTTTCCAGCTTTAATTCTGCCGTTTCACACAAACCCAAAAGCTGAAAACCTCTGAAATGACGTCTTTATCCTGAGCGTCGACCGCCGATCTCAGAGGCTCAAAACTCAAAGGGTTATCAGCTCTTTTGTTGTCCATCTTAACTGAGCTCTGTCTGGTGTGTGTTGATGTTAGCAAAATACAGGGAAAGTGTGAAAACTGTCTTATTATTTGTCTTTTTATTGTTAATACAGAATAATTATTGTTATTATTGCTATTGTTATTATTGCTATTGTTATTATTATTATTGCTATTATTATTTTATTGGTATTATTATTATTATTAGTATTATTGCTATTATTGTTATTGTTATTATTTATTATTATTATTATTATTATTATTATTATTATTATTATTATTATTATTATTATTATTATTATTGCTATTATTATTCTAATTATTATTATTATTATTATTATAATAATAATAATTATTATTATTATTGTTATTATTATTATTATTATTATTATTATTGCTATTATTATTATTGTTATTATTATTATTATTATTATTATTATTATTATTATTAATAATAATATCATTATTATTATTATTATTATTATTATTATTATTATTGCTATCATTATTATTATTGCTATTATTATTATTATTATTATTATTATTATTATTAATATTATTAATGTTGCTATTATTATTGTTGTTTTTATTATTATTATTGTTTATTATTATTATTATTAGTAGTAGTAGTAGTGGTAATAGCAGCAGAATTTGTTTATTTGTTTATTTTTTAATTGAAGTTTAAAATGAAGACACTAAATATATTTCAATTAATTGTTGGATAATTTTCTCATAATAAATTGTGTACCATTCAGTAAAAATATTGTGTTATGAAAATGTGTGGCATTTCTTAAAGTGGGTAAAATATTAAATAAATAAATAAATAAATAAATAAATAAATAAATACATACATACATAAATAAATGAAATAAAAATAATTTAATTAATAAATAAAAGTTAATTAATTAATAAATAAATGAAAATTATTATTATTACTAGTGGCATGTCTAGAAATGGGTAAACAAACAAATAAATAAATAAATAAATAAATAAATAAATAAATAAATAAATAAATAAATAAACAAAATAATAAACAAAATAATAAAAATTATTATCATTACAAATAGTAGTACTGTTAATATTAATGAACTTTTTTGGGGGTGGGCGGTGTTAGGGTTAACTTGGGATTTTCTTGCAATTAACTTGTACTAACAATCAATAAAACATAAATAATTGATCACTTAATTCAGTTTTATCACAACAATAATTTACATTTTATATTATATATGAAAACACTTATTATTATATTAGTAAATACATTTATTTTAAATTTTAAAGTGCAATCTTTAAGAATAACCATCAGGTCAATAAAACATTGACCACCCATTTCCTAAAACCTTTCAACAGTAGTGTTACATCTTGAACAGCTCTAGTAAAGTTTTTTTTTTTAAACTATTACACTATTTTCGTAATATATTGTTTAGTCTATTACTTCAGTATTGCATCATAATACAGTCAATGAACATCAGAAAATTGGGATCTCCTATTTGGGATGAACAGAGATAAAAAAATGCATGGTGTAGATTAAACTTTAATTTAAATTTTTAAGAACAGACATCAGCTGCATCTAAAAGTAGCTGCGCTCATGCTAGATTAATATTCTGTTATACAACAGTTCAGCTAAGATGCACAAGGTAGTTTTAGCAACATTGATTTGTGTCTCTGCTTAAAAAATAAAATTAGGTCACCATCATGAGTACAGTCTCTGCACAGACCTTCCACAAATATCATTCTGACTTTCTTTCATTCAGCATTGATGTTATTGAGCCCCCTGCCAACACACAGCTAAATCATCATTAAAATACACGAGACCAGGAAGTTTCATTTGCATCCCGGACGAGCCCCCAACTGTCGCACCGCGAGTCAAACCTTATTCATAGCTATTTTATTTTAGGTCTTCATTATTTAGATACTCTTCATATTCTGTTTGCTTTGATGACTGAAGGACTGAAATGATCATGTTTTTGCGATGTGTTTAAACACTGTTTAGCCTTTTATATGAACTTATTTTCTTTTGTAAAATGAAATGTTATTTGTGTGTGTGAAATGATTCCTCTGCACAAAGCAAACATCAAGCAAGCACACAGATTTGCGTGTGTTTCTTCTTATGAGCGCGGGTCGGTGGAGCAGCGGGAGTCCAGCTCCAGTCGATCGTTAAAGATGTCGTTAGGTGTAATTACATCTGACTGCAATCAGAACTCATTTAAATGAACAACAGAGGCGCGAACCCACTGATTTCATCAGAGAAAATCAGGTCAGTTTCGAGATTATGACCTTTCGTTTACCAACAAGTCTAAAAAACACACACATACAGTGAGACTTAAAGACGGAGAGAGACCCCCCGCCGATTCACAGCACAATCATCATTAAAATACACAAGCTATAGACAAAAAATACACTTTACATCCCGGACGAGCCCCCCTCAATTCTCACACCGCGAGTTCTAATTTATTTATGCTTATTTTCTTTCAGTCTTTGCTGTTTAGATATTCTTCATATTCTGTGTGTTTGCTTATAGAAACGATTGAAATTATTATTATTTTTTTGCAATATTGGTTAGAAATTAAATATTCATATATATATATATATATATATATATATATATATATATATACATATACAGTTTAAGTCAGAATTATTAGCACCCCTGTATTTTGTCCCCAATTTCTGTGTAACGGAGAGCAGATTTCTCCAGCACATTTCTGATCATAACAGTGTTAATAACTCATCTCTAATAACTGATTTATTTCCTCTTAGCCATGATGACAGTGAATATTATTAGACTAGATATTCTTCAAGACACTTTACTACATTCATTACATACATACTTCATTACAGGCTTCACTAGGGTAATTAGGGTAACTAGGCAGGTTAGGGTAATTAGGCAGGTTATTGAATAACAGTGGTTTGTTTTGTAGACTTTCAAAAAATATAGCTTTAAGAGGCTAATAATATTGAAATTATTGATATTAAAAGTATGCTTAAAACATTAATAGCTCCTTTTATTCTTGCCAAAATAAAACAAACAAGACTTTCTCCAGAAGAATAAATATTATCAGACACACTGTGAACATTTCCTCAATCTGTTCAACATCATCTGGGAAATATTTAAAAAAGAAAAAGGGGGGCTTATAATTCTGACTTTAATTTTGTTTGTGTGTGTGTGTGTGTGTGTGTGTGTGTGTGTGTGTGTGTGTGTGTGTGTGTGTGTGTGTGTGTATACGTATATATATATATACATATACATACATACATACATTTTAGTTTCCCTTTAATTTTTCTATTTTTCTTTTATGAATTCTTTGTGGTAAACAGTGTGCCTCATCTATTAAATACAGAAAGAACTTCCCTTGATAAATTGCAGCACAACATTAAAATACACGAGTTATAGACAAAAAAAAGAGACTTTGCATCCCCCTTATCGTTACACTGCGATTTATAATCATCATAATCATCATTAAAATACACAAGTTATAGTCAAAAATAACATTTGCATCCCGGACGAGCCCCCAAATTGCCAAACCACCAGTTAAAACTTATTTATTGGTATTTTATTTCAGTCTTTTTTTTTTTTTTTTTTTTTTACATATTTTTCATATTCACTGTTCTTTGTTTACAGCAAGGATTTAAATTATTGTATTTTAAAAATGTTTAAATATTTATATTTTTTGTTTGCCTTATAGAGTAATTTGTTTGTTAAAAAAAATAAGTGTGCATTAACTTTTAAAAATGGAAAGAGCCTCCTGCTGAATCACAGCACAATCATTATTAAATTTTAGGAGGTACAAACAATATGTACTTTTGCATCCCGAACAAGCCCCCTCCAATCGTCACACTGTGGGTTATAACTTATTTATGGTGATTTTTCTTCAGGCTGCTTTTAGATATTCTTCATATTATCTGTGCTTCATTTACAGTATTGAAATTATTTTTTAACAATGTTTTGATATTTTTTTTAGCTTTACATGGACATTGTTTTTCTTTTATAAAAAGGTTTGTTTTAAGAAGTGTGCATCATCTTTTAAATGGAGAGAGTCCCTCTTGATGAAGCACAGCACAATCATCATTAAAATACACAACTTATAGTCAAAAATAAAATTTGCATCCCGGACGAGCCCCCAAATTGGCAAACCGCGAGTTATTTATTTAGTTAGTTATTGTTATTTTTCTTCAGTTTTTTTTTTTTAGATATTCATTATGTTCTGTGTGCTTCATTTACAAAAAGGATTTACATTATTTTTAACTATATGTTTAATTTTTTTTTTGCCTAATATGAGCATTTTTTTTTAAATAAAAATTATGTATTTTAAAAGTTGGTATCATCTTTTTGCATTCGATTTTTAAATTTAATTAGTCAAACATAATACAAAAATAACAGCTTTAAGCTTTAACCAAACAAATTAAACAGCATCAACTTAATGGGAAAATTGTGTTTTCCCTACTATCATATTAAAGGCATGCGTCAACGAGAACAAGACTTGACACAAAGGGAGAATTCCCTATACTAAACTATTACAACTAAAATTAATCTATATTTTTGACCCATCGTAACATTTAAACAGGTTTTGCTGAAGCAGACCTACACTCGTGTCCCCAGATGGCTTTGACAGTCAGGCCAAATACACACAGACACACACACACACACAAACACACACATACACACACATACATATGCTGGTTTTGCGCTAGGTTTATTGCCCGCTTCGATGTCTCGTTAATATCACATGTTTGGCCGTCTGTGCTGCAGATGTCCGTTGTGTGGACGGACAGAAAAAAATGTTGTTTCTTTATTAATTTCAATATTTTGCCAGAGTCAAACATCTGTGATATCACCACACTGAGTCAGATTGGTGCCTTCCCACAGTGTGTGCTGTGCCAACACACACACTCGCTCAGGTGCATCCGCATACGGCCAGGTGGATGTCTGGCACACACAGCAGCTCAGATGTAGAGAGGAATTATAAATGCAGTCACTGCTGATCAACTGCACTTCTAGACGGCGTGCTGTGAAAGTGTATGAAAGTGGCTTGTTTTATTCTGTCATTCTGCTCTTCCGACTCTTTCATTTCATTTGCATTAAAAAAAAAAAAAACATCCTAAAAACCTCATTTGCTCTCCATCACGCCATGCGTTCCTCCAGGCTGCGTTTTCTTCATGCTTGATGCAGTTTGCTGCGGAACACAAGATTTCTACAACAGACAGAAGCGTAGCTGCTCTGAGTATTTTAGAGTGTTGTTATGTGGTTGCTAGGATGTTGTAACTTACTAGATCAAAACTAACATGTCTATAGCTGACTAATTCCAAAATTGCAAATATATTTAAAAGAAAATTCTATTGATTTAACTTGTATAATAAAAATGTAATAAATGCATAATTTACAGAAAACTGAAAACATTATCAATGTAAAATAATACAAAACGTGCAAGTGTGATAGAGAACATCAGATAACAGAATTGACACTGACAGAGCTGACGATAACAGAGTTGACGATAACAGAGTTGACGATAACAGAGTCGACGATAACAGAGTCGACGATAACAGAGTTGGCGATAACAGAGTTGATGATAACAGAGTTGATGATCACAGAGTTAACGATAACTGAGCTGACGATAACAGACTTGACATTGACAGAGTTGACAGTAACAGATTCGACGATAACAGAGTTGACAGTTACAGAGTTGACGATAAAAAAATTTACATTGACATAGTACACGATAACAGAGTTGACGATAACAGAGTTGACAATAACAAAGTTGATGATAACAGAGTTAACGATAACAAAGTTGACGATAACAGAGTTGATGATAACAGAGTTGATGATAACAGAGTTGATGATAACAGAGTTGACGATAACAGAGTCGACGATAACAGAGTTGACGATAACAGAGTTGACGATAACAGAGTTGACCATACAGAGTTGACGATAACAAAGTTGACGATAACAGAGTTGACCATACAGAGTTGACGATAACAGAGTTGACGATAACAAAGTTGACGATAACAAAGTTGACGATAACAGAGTTGACAATTACAGGGTTGATGATAACAAAGTTGATGATAACAGAGTTGACGATAACAGAGTTGACAATTACAGGGTTGACGATAACAAAGTTGATGATAACAGAGTTGACGATAACAGAGTTGACGATAACAGAGTTGACAATTACAGGGTTGACGATAACAGAGTTGATGATAACAGAGTTGACGATAACAGAGTCGACGATAACAGAGTTGACGATAACATAATTTACAGTAACAGAGTTGACGATAAGATAGTTGATGGTCAGAGAGTCGACAGTATCAGAACTGACTATAAGAGAATTGACATTGAAAGAGTTGATGATAACAGAGTTGACGATAACAGAGTTGACGATAACAGAGTTGACGATAACAGAGTTGACCATACAGAGTTGACGATAACAAAGTTGACGATAACAGAGTTGACCATACAGAGTTGACGATAACATAGTTGACGATAACAAAGTTGACGATAACAAAGTTGACGATAACAGAGTTGACGATAACAGAGTTGACAATTACAGGGTTGACGATAACAAAGTTGATGATAACAGAGTTGACGATAACAGAGTTGACAATTACAGGGTTGACGATAACAAAGTTGATGATAACAGAGTTGACGATAACAGAGTTGACGATAACAAAGTTGACGATAACAGAGTTGACCATACAGAGTTGACGATAACAGAGTTGACGATAACAAAGTTGACGATAACAGAGTTGACGATAACAGAGTTGACAATTACAGGGTTGACGATAACAAAGTTGATGATAACAGAGTTGACGATAACAGAGTTGACGATAACAGAGTTGACAATAACAGAGTTGACCATACAGAGTTGATGATAACAGAGTTGACGATAACAGAGTTGACGATAACAGAGTTGACGATAACAGAGTTGACAATAACAGAGTTGATGATAACAGAGTTGACGATAACAGAGTTGATGATAACAGAGTTGACGATAACAGAGTTGACGATAACAGAGTTGACGATAACAAAGTTGACGATAACAGAGTTGACGATAACAGAGTTGACGATAACAGAGTTGACGATAACAGAGTTGAAGATAACAGAGTTGATGATAACAGAGTTGACGATAACAGAGTTGACGATAACAGAGATGACGATAACAGAGTTGACGATAACAGAGTTGACGATAACAGAGTTGACGATAACAGAGTTGACGATAACAGAGTTGATGATAACAGAGTTGAAGATAACAGAGTTGACGATAACAGAGTTGACGATAACAGAGTTGACGATAACAGAGTTGATGATAACAGAGATGACGATAACAGAGTTGATGATAACAGAGTTGACGATAACAGAGTTGACGATAACAGAGTTGAAGATAACAGAGTTGATGATAACAGAGTTGACGATAACAGAGTTGACGATAACAGAGATGACGATAACAGAGTTGAAGATAACAGAGTTGATGATAACAGAGTTGACGATAACAGAGTTGACGATAACAGAGTTGACGATAACAGAGCTGACGATAACAGAGTTGACGATAACAGAGTTGATGATAACAGAGTTGACGATAACAGAGTTGACGATAACAGAGTTGACGATAACAGAGATGACGATAACAGAGTTGACGATAACAGAGTTGAAGATAACAGAGATGACGATAACAGAGTTGAAGATAACAGAGATGACGATAACAGAGTTGACGATAACAGAGTTGACGATAACAAAGTTGACGATAACAGAGATGACGATAACAGAGATGACGATAACAGAGTTGACGATAACAGAGATGACGATAACAGAGTTGACAATAACAAAGTTGACGATAACAGAGTTGACGATAACAGAGTTGACGATAACAGAGTTGACGATAACAGAGTTGACGATAACAGAGTTGACGATAACAGAGATGACGATAACAGAGTTGATGATAACAGAGATGACGATAAAAGAGTTGACGATAACAGAGTTGACGATAACAGAGATGACGATAACAGAGTTGACGATAACAGAGTTGAAGATAACAGAGTTGATGATAACAGAGTTGACGATAACAGAGTTGATGATAACAGAGTTGACGATAACAGAGTTGACGATAACAGAGTTGACTATAACAGAGTTGACGATAACAGAGTTGACGATAACAGAGTTGACTATAACAGAGTTGACGATAACAGAGTTGACGATAACAGAGTTGACGATAACAGAGTTGATGATAACAGAGTTGATGATAACAGAGTTGACGATAACAGAGTTGACGATAACAGAGTTGACGATAACAGAGTTGACGATAACAGAGATGACGATAACAGAGTTGATGATAACAGAGATGACGATAAAAGAGTTGACGATAACAGAGTTGACGATAACAGAGTTGACGATAACAGAGTTGACGATAACAGAGTTGAAGATAACAGAGTTGATGATAACAGAGTTGACGATAACAGAGTTGATGATAACAGAGTTGAAGATAACAGAGTTGACGATAACAGAGTTGACGATAACAGAGTTGAAGATAACAGAGTTGATGATAACAGAGTTGAAGATAACACAGTTGAAGATAACAGAGTTGATGATAACAGAGTTGACGATAACAGAGTTGACGATAACAGAGTTGACGATAACAGAGTTGACGATAACAGAGTTGACGATAACAGAGTTGACGATAACAGAGTTGACGATAACAGAGTTGATGATAACAGAGTTGAAGATAACACAGTTGAAGATAACAGAGTTGATGATAACAGAGTTGACGATAACAGAGTTGACGATAACAGAGTTGACGATAACAGAGTTGACGATAACAGAGTTGACGATAACAGAGTTGACGATAACAGAGTTGACGATAACAGAGTTGACGATAACAGAGTTGACGATAACAGAGTTGACGATAACAGAGTTGATGATAACAGAGTTGAAGATAACACAGTTGATGATAACAGAGTTGACGATAACAGAGTTGACGATAACAGAGTTGATGATAACAGAGTTGAAGATAACAGAGTTGAAGATAACAGAGTTGACGATAACAGAGTTGACGATAACAGAGTTGACGATAACAGAGTTGATGATAACAGAGTTGATGATAACAGAGTTGATGATAACAGAGTTGACGATAACAGAGTTGACGATAACAGAGATGACGATAACAGAGTTGATGATAACAGAGTTGACGATAACAGAGTTGACGATAACATAATTTACAGTAACAGAGTTGACGATAACAGAGTTGACGATAACATAATTTACAGTAACAGAGTTGACGATAAGATAGTTGATGGTCAGAGAGTCGACAGTATCAGAACTGACTATAAGAGAATTGACATTGAAAGAGTTGATGATAACAGAATTGACGATAACAGAGTCGACAGTAACAGATCATTGAATATATTTATTTTATTATTATGTTTTTGGCTTGGTAAACACAAAATAGATGACATCATTTCCATATACTGTATAATAGTAAATGCAGTTATGGACACGCCATATATCCTCATCTCCTTTAACTGGACTCTTCAGCTGGACTGGATCTCTGCGCAGTGTTTTGATCAGGCTCAGGCTAGTTTTGATCACATTACTGACCATGAACAGCATTAATGCCACGCTTGACTTCACAACACCAGTAATAAAGACAAACCCAACACACTGAACAAAGTGTGTCATGACAGCGAGATGCCTATGGCAAGGGCTGTCCTCTCCACACACACACACACACACACACACACACACACACACACACACACACACACACACACACACACACACACATGCACGCACTGAGACTAAAGTGCTTTTAAATGACTGGTATGCCATGCTGTCAATAAATAGAAGCTTTTAGGGTTGAGGTGTGTGTGTGTGTGTGTGTGTGTGTGTGTGTGTGTGTGTGCTTGACTGTGTAAGACAGTACACCTACGCACACACACACACACACACACACACACAGAAGCTGGCCAGCAATCAGTAAATTAATTAGGTGGGCCTTCTGCAGTGGCTGTGTGTGTGTTTGTGTGTGTGTGTGTGTGTGTGTGTGTGTGTGTGTGTGTGTGTGTGTGTGTGTTAGTGTGTGTGTGTGTCAGAAAGATAAAGAGATTTATTGAGGTTTTAATTCTCTTTTCCAGCCTAAACAGAACTGGCCAGTACTGATGCATTGAACACACACACACACACACACACACACACACACACACACACACACACACACACACACACACACACACACACACACACACACACACACACACACACACACACTAGATCTGCCTGTGCGCTAGGCTGTATGGTTTTGCTAATGCAGGTCATAAATGGGTCATGAGCGGTGTATTGAAACACAGTCCTGTTTTGCAGAATCGCTCTAAAGTGATTCAGCCCGCGGCAGTGTGTGTGTGTGTGTGTGTGTGTGTGTGTGTGTGTGTGTGTGTGCAGTTCTGAAAGCGTATGACAGATGCTTGTCTGATTTCCGTCGCTCGATCTGTAAAAACGGCTCTGCGTTCGTTCGCTGACATCCGCTGCGGATCTGTTGACACATCCTTCTGTGTGTGTTTCTTTAATGGCCTTATATTTCATTTCCCTGCAAAAGAAAACACCATTACGCAGAGCAGTGAGTCGCGTCGGGCCGTTCTGCTCGCCGCTGACTCCTCCTCCTCATCTGGGCTCCGATTCAATTATCCAAACACACCAAAGCACAAACTTTCACTGAGCTGACTTCCTCACCACATCTCCAGCCTCTGTTCCCGCACGCTCAGAAGCATTTCTGTCAGTGTTCTGTTGCGCTTCGCATTTAAGTGTGTGTATAAATCAAATATTAATGCGCTGACGATGAATAGCTCTCAAGGTCATGGACTTGTCAGGGTAGAAAGGAAAGTAAATGCCACGAATGTTTCAGTGCCAAATGCTGTTTGTGTTTATGAATGTCTCATTCATCTGGAAGGCTTCAAAAATGTGCATACACTACCCTTGGCTGATTTCCAGCTTTTGGCATTGCTAACTCACTTTATCTGAATGCAAGACCCTGAAGTGACAACACAACAACCCACCAGAGGAGGCGCCGCGAGCTGTGCGGAAATGGAGAAGCGCTGCCAGAATCCAAAGCTGAACAATAACCCAGCAGACCAGCCCGACCGCTGATTCCCTGACCCGACGTCCATTTTTATAAAACAAACCGAGCAACCAGAAGCTGCAGCTGCCAGCTCAGAGCAGATGAAGACATGCTGGGGCTTTATCTCAACACTCTTGTGTTCTGTGCACACACTATTCTGCCTTCGGGTCAAATTGACCCGCCTTCGCTCAACCTCTTTAAGTTCAATCCCCACATCTAAAATAGATGAAGAAACGAGCTCATCTTCATCACACACTCGGTCAATGTGTGGGCTTTCCCTCATCAGTGTGCAGTATTTCCGCAGTGTACACTCAGTGGACAACACTCAAGTGAAGGGGGTGACCCTAACCCTAAATGAAAATCAATTTGCTTAAGTACTTTACTCGTCCTCAGGTCATCCTCAGGCGACTTTTTAAATATTGTAAATATTGTTCAATTTAGGGTGTCAAGGTGGCACAATAGGTAGCACGATCACCTCACAGCAAGAACGTCGCTGGTTTGAGTCTCAGCTGGGTCAGTTGGAGTTTGCATGTTCTCCCCGTGTTGGCGTGGGTTTCCTCCAGGCGCTCCAGTTTCCCCCACAGTCCAAACACATGTGCTATAGGGGTGAATTGGTGTGTATGGGTGTTTCCCAGGGCTTAATTTGTGCCTGAACACACCGGATCTGGATCCGGCACCTCATTTTACCGATCCGCGACTCCCAGACCCTCTTCATTTCGTCCAGGACAACCCAATCCCCCCAGCCCCTACTCTTCACTTTCATCCACGACACCCTTCCGCCATACAACGCCTTACCATCCCCCCCTTTTTCATTTTCATCTGCCACACCCCCAGCTACATACCCCCCCACCCCCTCGCACTCCAGCTTCGTGCGCGACACCTCTACATCATCATGCCGTATCCGTTATCCCAATCTGACCTCGCAATTCACAAATGGTGTTTCCCAGTGCTGGGTTGCAGCTGGAAGTTGCATTCACTACCATTATATGAATCACCAGATTCTGCTCAAAATGTCCATTAATGATTGCCTCAAGAAAAAAAAAAGTCTCCTGCATCTTGGATGACCTGCGGCTCAGTAAATTACCTCGGATTTTCATTTTGGGCTGAGCTACACTGAAACATGACTGAATAATATGATCCCGGATTTGCATGTAGACACACACAGGCCGTCTCTGAGCACATCTCTCTCAATATAACCCCATCATACACACTGAAGTGAGATGGAAACGGATAGGAGTGTGTCCAGAAGGAGTTCTGTCAGCGCTGCAGGACTGGAACATGTTTATAGAGGCGGATGCACTGAAGTGGATCATGCTTCATCTGCGTTAACACTTGCATGGATGATTATTACACAGAATAATGTTGATGATGCTGAAACACACACCTCATCTCAGAGATGGAGAGAAGCCGACATGACACGCAGTTCTGTTAAGCGGAGAGCAGATTCCTCCAACACATTTATAAACATAACAGTGTTAATAACTCATCTCTAATAACTGATTTAATTTATCTCTGCCATGATGACAGTAAATAATATTAGACTAGATATTCACTAGTCTTCAGCTTACAGTGACATGTAAAGGCTTCACTAGGGTAATTAGGGTAAAGATAGGGTAATTAGGCAAGTCATTGTATAACAGTGGTTTGTTCTGGAGACAATCCAACACTAATATTGCTGAAGGGGCGAATAATATTGAGCTTAACATGACTTTAACACTATTAAACACTGCTGTTATTCTAGCCCAAATAAAACACATCAGACTTTCTCCAGAAGAACAAACATTACAAAGGAGAAACTCCTGAATCTGTCCAACATCATCTGGGTGTAAAGTTACCCTGAAGTAAATATTATTGTATTTACAAGTACGGAACAGTATGGCGATATTTATATGGTTATGGTGATGTGATATGTTTGTAATATCGCCCTGCTCTACCTGTAACCCGTTAGCTGATGCTCTGGAGACCTGCGGATCCTGCTGTCAGCTTATAATCCAGCAGTTTCACAGTGAATATTTCTGTCCGGCGTACGTGACTCACTCCAATCATTGTCAAGGGCTCAGAGAAACTTGTCCTGCACACATTAATGGACGCTGCCCACCTCTGCCAATGTGTGTATATCAGCATTATCAGCATCACTGTATGAGCTGGAGCATCGCTGAAGCCAAACAGCATTATTACACAACTCTTTACAGGCTTTATGGACCATTCAGTGCCTTGAGATCCACGTTTAAACCCCAGCCGCTTCTTTAATGTTTAAACTAGGTCTGCATGATCTCAGAACAGCATTTACTGCAATATTTAGCTGTTCTGTGAGATAAATCGTGATTATACTGATGAATCGCTCTATTTGGAAATATGATTCTGTGGGGCAGTGCATTTGATGGTGCTTGTATAGTGTGTGTGTAATCAGTGTGAATGATCTGCAGCTGTGTGTGTGAGCGAGTGTGTGTGTGTCCAGACTGATATCAGATGTGGCAGGTAATCATAGGCGCTGTCTGAAATTGGCTATACTACTCGAGTAGTCACCATATTTAAATGTGAGTTTACTACACCACCGCTAGAAAAGTGCCGTCTATATAGTATGGATGTGAGTATGGATGTAATTCAGAGGTTCTACATCTGCCATTTATCATGATCGCATGATCTACGCATGTCTGCTGCGTACCCATATTCATGAATGCTCTCACGCTGCATTATGAGATGGCGTCCATTGAATGCACACTTCAGAATCTCGCCAGAACTAGTGGGTCAAGCTGGTACTACACTGTGTGTGTAGTTGACTACTGTCAACTTTAGCAAATGAAATGAGTGTAGTCAACTCAAAATCGAGAGTAAATTCCACTTATTAGAAAAGAGTTTTGGACTCAGTGTTGCAGGTGATGAATTAGTCAAATACCTTGTTACTTCAGCTTAAATGGAGCAAGTTCACAGTACTCATATAGATTAGTTTAACTCAAATGGTTTGCAGCAGTCGGTTTCCTCAAACGGTTTGAGTTGCCTTAACTTATTGAGTTGTACAGTACTCAGCTGCTTTGAGTTCTCTTCATTTATTGGTCTTACTGTGCTCAAAGTGCTTCGTTTACTCAAATGGAGTAAGTTCACAGTACTCATTTGGAGTTGTTTTTTAACTAAAATGGTTTTTAGCCATCAGTTTCCTCAAATGGTTTGAGTTGCCTTAACTTTCTGGGTTTTAAAGTGTATTAATTCCAACATACTACTCAGCTCGCATACAGTTTAACATACTAAGTAGTAGGGAAGTACCCTACTGAAAAAACAGCTTAAACCAGCCTAGGCTGGTTGGCTGGTTTTATCTGGTCAGACAGGCTGGTTTTAGAGGGGTTTTGGCCACTTCCAGGCTGGTTTCCAGCCATTTCCAGCCTGGTCTTAGCTGGTCAGGCCGGTCAGGACCAGTTAAAACCAGCTTGACCAGCCATGTCCAGCTTAAACCAGGCTGGTCAAGTTAGCTGGTTTTAGCTGGTCATTTTCCAGCCTGATCAGCTGAGACCAGGCTGGAAATGGCCTGAATCCAGCCTGGAAGTGGCTGAAACCCCTCTTAAACCAGCTAAAACCAGCCAACCAGCTTAGGCTGGTTTAAGCAGTTTTTTTTCAGCAGGGTATGCAATTTGGGATGCATCTATAATCTGAACTGGTGCAAAGCATAATGGGATGTGTAGTCGGAATGAACGAGTCTCTTGAGTATTGCAGCTAATGATCGTAACAAAAAAAGGATATCTAGCTTTCCAGAAGTTTATTGATGGCTGAAAAAGCTTGCAGTGCATAAAACCCATTGCCAGAAGTGTAAAACAAACATTTGGAGAAACCAGACTCAGTCTGGGGACCAGCTCCGCTTTGACCAAATAAAAAAAAAAGCAGATCTGCAGCTACCTGAAAGCAGTCCCATGATTATCCACCTTCCTCAAACCCCCCTGTAGAGGCTATGAAGAGCTCCACGTTTCTACATCACAGAGAATCTCTCCCAATCCCTTGGTAGAACTTCACAAGACAAGAAAGAGAAGCACAGAAGCTGCAGAGTTACCGTCTCCATGCATGGGAAATCACAGATATTCAGACCTCTCGACACTACGGCACACATAAAACCAACAGACACAATAGCTGGAGCCGAACAGCCCTTCCCCAGCCAGGGCTCCAGATTGCAAATAAATGGTCACATTTTCCGTCCGTTCCTCCTGCCAGCAGCAAAAAGACTCTGCAACAGTTTTATTCCTCGGGCGCTCGGTGCCTCGACACACACTTCTGTCGCCAGGAGGAGGACTGCGCTTTTCTATTAAGAATGGCTTACGATAATGATGAGGTGCCAGTTTTGCACTACTAAGCAGTCCTATTCAGAGCGTCTGATTATTATTATCAGCAGAATAACTGTGATTATAACTGCACCCCAGACCACTGTTTTCAAGAAAAGTTTCATCGCAAACAAATAAACTGAACTGGGATTGGCAAAGGGCTTGTACTGAACGCTGCAGTATAACCGTCATCTAAGACACAACTGGAACAAACAATGGTTCTTACATAAAATGTCTCATTACTAGTCCAAACATCTGAACATTTATAAACCAAGAGGCGTTTACTTGACAAGTAAGATCTACTGTTTTGTCTTCTTCAGACTTAATAAGATAAGATTTTCTCTTAACTTTTGTGTATTGTTAAAATGTATGACCCTTTGGTTATGTTGGGGGCTGTTTTAGCCCCGTTGACTTCCATTAGTACAACATTTGTTTGATTGCACAGTCATGACAGCATATTATCCTGCATCGTTGCTGGTTTTCCCTGATCAGTTATCAGCATTAACCCTTTAGATCGGCCTGTGCTGAAGAGTTTCTGGCTTTTATATGGAGTTCAGTGGAGTCAAACAGCAGATTATAGTGTGTGTGTGTGTGTGCAGGAATACACTTACTGTGTTTACTGTGTTGTGACAGCTGAGATGTGCATGTTGATTTTCTCAGACATATCAAGGTAAGTGCACGAATATCTCTCTCATACGCAAGACACACTGTGCTACATGTTCAGTCCCACTCCTCTTCATCTCTATAGCACGTTTACAGTGCAGATTGTGTGACAGCAGCTGGACACTGAAGGTCTAGTAGACTGAAACTCCGTCAGTCCAGTTTTCAGAGTAGAAGTTGAGTTTAGTTCAGTTGTGTGTGGTTTAATCTTCACTGCTAAATGTCAGATATATTTACTGAGGAGCAAAAGCATCGATGCATGTACACATATAACTAAAAGCCAGAAGCTAAGCTTTTTTGCATTGCAACTGATCATCAACAGTACAAATCATTCTCTTCCCAACAGTGAAAACCAGTAACAATCAACAGTGCATGATCATATGCTGTCATAGCTCTGCAGAAAAAAAGTGATTATAATAGAAGTCAATGGGGCAGAAACAGCCCCCAACACAACCAAAGCGGAGTCAATCTGCCCAGAGTGAAAAAACTTCCAAAGCTTTTTCCCAAAATATGTGTCAAAATAAGATTTACTAACTCAATTCGTCACATTTGCTGAAAAGCAGAGAAAGCTGTGGTCAAATTAAACCTTAAAATCAGCCCAGAGAGGATGAAAATCACCCAACAGCCTGACAACAAGATTGTTTTACTCACCCACTGCAGATTGTTAAGCTAGGTCATTCATTCTAGGCTTAGTCCCTTTATTTATCAAGGGTCGCCACGGTGGAATGAACCGCCAGCTATTTCAGCATGTTTTATGCAGCGGATGCCAATTCAGCTGTAACCCAGTACTGGGAAACATTCTTCACACACACACACACTCATACACTACGGCCAGTTTAGTTCATCGATTCCCCTATAGCCGACCCAGGCTCATTCTGGAAACGTACCTCTGTGTACATTTTCTGGAGACCGCGATATATGTCCTAGGAGCAATGTTTTTTTCTTCAGTTTTTGTTTTCGTGAATCCCCCAGAGGGCGCTGTGTACGCTTTGTCAGATGTCAAATTTCTCTTGCGAGTGCCATTCGCGCCTGCTGTTCTCACGTAAATCCACCAGAGGCCGCTGTTGACTGACTGACTGACTGACTGACCAATCGACTGACTCGCCCTCCTCCTTCCCTAAGGCCATTCAGTTTGATTGATTGACCTGCCCGTCCACTTCCCTAAACCCAACCAACAATTTTTGACAGCAATGTAGAAAAAGAACAGCCCTCGTCTGATCTTCACCATGTTTTACCACACTCTCACCCTGGTATAGACCTGTTTAATTTATCTTTTAGCGTCTGTTTTTGTCTTACCTGCTTTCTGGAACCGTTCTTCACCAGATTTGAACCCTGTCATCGAGCTTAACTCCTCTCTGCGTCTGCAAGTCCGCCAACATTCACGGTGAGCTAATGGGACAAACTGGTTACATTAGGAAAGCCGTCCATACGAAGATAAGCAGTCATCTGCGTGAACAGGAATGATGTCAGACTGCCCCATAGTGTTCATTAAATGAAATGCAGCCATGCGCACCTCTGGCTACATAATTCACGATCTCCAGAAACATATATAGGGCTACGTTTTCAGATTGAGCCTGTGTGGACTATAGCGCATGTGTTTGGACTGTGGGGGAAACCGGAGGACACCCACGCCAACACAGGGAGAACATGCAAACTCCACACAGACTCCGCCGGGACTCAAACCAGTGACCTTCTTGCTTTGAGGCCACAGTGCTAACCACTGAGCCACTCATTATTTAACAAATAAGACAAAGCAGTGTCCTACTCATCTCTAAAATGCTGAGATAATGAGAGTTTTCAGAAATCTGTCTCTTCAAGATGAAGTGTTTCAGCTTCCCTCCTCCTGGAGATCTATCAGACATCTTCCTGCGCTTCATCGGACAGCTAATATTCTGCGCTCTCCATCAGAGCGGCCGGTTTTCATGAGCATTATTCCCTCTGCAGCTTAACGTCTAGCGCTCTCCTGCAGACGCTGTGAGGGTCAGTAAACAGCAGATCTGCAGCACAGGACAGCGCTCGCACTGAAGAGCCCCTCGGGGACCCGCTCTAAAGACCCCGCAACAAAGTCAAAGGAAATTGATTTGCACATTGTGTGTGTTAACAGGCTTTGATGGACTCGCTGGTAATGGCAGAGCGAGAGAACGCGTGTCCTGGATATGGATCCAGCCGAGCCCAAACAAAAACCCAACTGAAAATGCAGATCAATGTGGAGATCATCACTGACCAGGAGAGCAGAGGCTTTCTCTCTCAGCCTAATATTACGTGCGCGCGCGTGTGTGCGTGTGTGTGTGTGTGTGTGTGTGTGTGTGTGTTCAGAAATGGAAAAGTGCTGCAGGCAGCGTTTGTTCCTCTAAATATAGTCTGGACGTGAGTTTGATGATGAATCTGGAGTTGTTCTGAACGCTGCAGACTTCTGTAATGATGAAGAGCTCTGACCAATCTCAATATGCACCGCCATTAGCAGTGTGTGTGTGTGTGTGTGTGTGTGTGTGTGTGTGTGTGTGTGTGTGTGTGTTTGTGTGTGTGTGATCGTCCCACTTCCTGTCTCACTTGCTTTTTGTCTGTTTCCTGTCTCTCTTCCTTCATATCAAAGAGCTGAGACTCAGCAGGAGGCGACTCTCTGGTGTGATTTGGGAAACGGCCACTAGATGGCGCTAGTGTCGCGCGGCGGCTGTTTTGGAATATAAACTGCAATAGAGCAGCAGCAGATTATAAGTGTGTAACATAAACGATTAAAGTGCTGATGATCGTGATGGTGAGTGTTGTATTGTCGTCTTTCAGGGTGTATCTCAGCTTTTTAAATAAACAATGCAGCGGCTCACCATCGCGCCTCAGTAAGATCCAATGCACGGCCGATTGTTTCACTCCAATATGGCGGAATGGCGGGCTGCTGCTGTTGCGGTGGAGCGTTCATTGAGTGTCGCCTCATGGTCAATCTAAGCTCTTTGTTCATATGTATCACAGCTTGCTCTCACTTCCTCTTCCTGTCTCTGTTTTTAAGCGTCTCACATTCTTTTTCCTGGTTTCCTGTTGTCTTCCTGGTTCTGTTTCCTGTTTCTCCCACTTCTCTCTGTTAAGCTTCCTGACTCTCCTGTCTTGTTTCCTGTGTATTTCTCAGCTTCTTCACTTGTTTCTTGCCTCAATTGACTCTGTTTCCTGTTTGAAATGTTTTGCTTCCTGTCTTATTTCCTGGTTTCTCTGTTTCCTGTCTGACAGTGTTCTGTCTCACTCAGCTGCCTGCTTTTGTTTCCTAAGCGTCTTCCTTTATTTCCTCTGAGCTTCCTGTGTGCCTCAGGCTGTTTCCTGCATATCACACTACCTCATTTCTTTACTTCCTGTCTCAGTCATGTTGTCCTCGTTTCTTTACTTCCTGTCTCAGTCATGTTGTCCTCCAGCTTCTGGATTTGCCATTCTCAGATTAACCTCGCTCTGTCAGAGTAATCTGTCTATCTTTATGTCTGAGTTTCCTGTCTCACTCAGGCTCATTTCCTGGATGTCACACGTTTTTGTTTCTGTGCTTCCTGTTTCACCCATTTTGTTTCTTCTCCACTTCCTGTCTCCCTCACGTTCTCATTTAGAACTCATCCAGTTTCTGAATGGCACACTTCCTGTCTCTCTTAACTTCCTGATCTGTTTCCTGTCTTATTTAACTGTTGTTTTTCCTAAATTAACCTCAGTTTCCTTGTTCTTGCAACTTCCTGTTTCAGTGTTTTGCATATCTGACATGTTCAGCTTCCTGTTTCCCTCTGTGTCCTGTCTGTCTGCTCTTCCTGTGTTTATCTCACCTTCTTTAATGTTCTTTGTTCTCTCTTCCTGTCTCAATCAGCTTCCTGTTTCTGTTTCCCAAGTGTTTCAATTTCTTTTTCAACTCC
>NC_133182.1:80110000-80112500 GCF_049306965.1 Danio rerio | reverse complement strand
CTGCGGCCAGTGTAGTTGATCAGTTCCCCTATAGCGCATGTGTTTGGACAGGGGGAGAACATGCAAACTAACCCAGTCATGACTCAAACAAGCCACCTTCTCGCAGTGAGCAGTGCTGTGAGCAGTGTTTTCAGAATTATAAGACCACAGGAGGCTTAAATTACACTTTGTTTAACCCAACATATAGGTGTGTTTATATATGACCCAATGTTGAGTTACTAACGGCCCGGGCGTTCACACCGCACCACACTGAGGCATATTAATCGACGACAGGAGGGTTAACAATACACCTGCTTTTCAATCACGTCACATTTGCATACAACAGAACTTACAAGACAACACAAGGCCTGTAGGATCTCACTACGTTTATTAATATTTCCTTTATTTAGTGCTTTGCAGCAAAGTACACAGAGCAGATTTAACAATAAACAGAAAATAAGTTGAAAATAGAGATTATTTATTCATATATAAAGCAAGATATATTAAATATTAATGCAGAAATGAACTGTTATAAATGAAAACTGCAGTTATAGTATAACCGAACATAGAAATAAACATGTACAGCAGATTAGAGAGTTTCCTGCACAATGTCTGCTGCAGTAAGACAGGCGGAGTGTGTCCTACAGGTTGTTGTGAATCCAGCTGTCCTGTGTGGAGCACACTCATGCATCATACGGTGATGTGCTGCAGTGTGTGTGTGTGCTTTACTTCAAACACAGGTCTTTAATCTAGTGTTGAACTGTGAGTGTGGCTGAGCCTCGGGCATTATGTTTTGGAGCCATATATGAGAAGGCTCGACCTCCTTTAGTGGACTTTGCTATTGTGGGTAATACCAGAAGCCATCCCTGGCTCATTCTGAAAACGTAGTCCCACGGACGTTTTGGAGACCGTGAAATATGTCCCGGGAGGTACGTATTTGTGCAGTTTTTGTTTTCACGAATCCACGATAGGCTGCTGTGTGTGCTTTTTCACATGTCGAATGTCTCTCGTGAGCTCCATTAAACCCACAAGAGGCCACTGTCAAATGACCATCCGACTGGCTGAATGATTGACTGTGCGACTGGCCAATCGGCTGACCCACCCTCCTCCTCCTTCCCTAAACTCAAGCAGTTTTACAGACTAACCTGTCCCCCGCTTACTTCCCTAAACCCAACCAACAATTAACAAAAACAATCGGTCCAGAAAAAGAAAGCCCTCGTCTGATTTGTACCACGCTTTCGGATTTGAGCACATTCTCAGCCGGTTATTCACTTTATTTTTCGGATTCTGTTTTTGTCTTGGCTGATTTCTGGAACCGCTCTTCCCCAGACTCAAACCCGGTCATCGTCGTGGTCAGCTCCTCTCTGCGTCTCAAGTCTGCAGATGTACACGACAGTCAGCTGACTGTACCTTTACATTGAGCTGTACATTTTCAGATTGAGCCTGTGTTGCCAGAAGCCCAGAGTTTGGAAGGTTGATAAAGATGGACATTATTAAGTGTGGATGTACTGTAATATATTCTGTAAGGAGACTGGTCCAGTGCTTAATGCATGATTTAGTTTTCCAGTTTATTAAAAGGGTTTTCGAGAGTTAGATATTGCTTAATAGTAATAGCAGGTTTGGCTTGGGGAGAGAACCCTGAGCTCAGGGCTCCTGCCTGGTTGATGAGCATGTAAAGGGTAGGAGAATGAACGGGGGGTTGGGGTGATGGGGTGGATGGGGGGGTTCTTCAGAAAACAAAGATAAGGCAGCAGTTTTAGACTGACTACTAACAGTGAGTTTGGATTAATCTGATCGGCTGACTGATGATTGCAGATGAGAGACCAGCTGTTATTAATCATATCACATGCTCCTCTCGAAACCCTGCTGAAAAATCCAGCTTAAACCAGGTTGGCTGGTTTTAGCTGGTTGACCAGGCTGGTTTTAGAGGGGTTTTGGCCACTTCCAGGCTGGTTTCCAGCCATTTTCAGCCTGGTCTCAGCTGGTCAGACTGGAAAGTGACCATCTAAAACAGGGGTGGCCAACCCTGTTCCTGGAGATCTACCTTTCAGCAGATTTCAGTTGCAACCCTTATCAAACACACCTGTCTGTAATTATCAAGTGGATTCCGGGTCCTAATTAATTGGTTCAGGTGGGTTTGATCAGGGTAGGAGCTAAACTGTACAGGAAGGTAGATCTCCAGGAACAGGATTGAGCACCCCTGATCTAAAACCAGCTAGAACATCCTGGTTTAAGCTGGACATAGCTGGTTTTAGCTGGGCTAGAAGGGTCAAGCTGGTTTTAGCTGGTCATCTACCAGCCTGTCCAGCTAGGACCAGGCTGGAAACCAGCGTGGAAGTGGCCAAAACCCCTCTAAAACCAGCCTGGTCGACCAGCTAAAACCAGCAAACCATCCTAGGCTGGTTTAAGCTGGATTTTTCAGCTGGGAATTAGTTTGTGAAACTTCACTCTTGGCGATAGAGAGTGAGTTTCTATTCTTGTTAAGATAGATGGTCAGTCTGTGTGGTGTTACTAAGTAAAC
>NC_133182.1:80087500-80105000 GCF_049306965.1 Danio rerio | reverse complement strand
GCAGAACTCTTCCCTGAGCTGGTGTGTGTGAGCTGGAGTGTCCAGCAGGCTGTGCTCCATGACTCTCGCTTGTTTATTATTGTCTGTGTCAGCGCTGACGTCATGGTGACAGTGGAGAGTCGCTGTTTGATTCGTGCTCGTGATCAGGTCGTCGTGTCCGTGGTGAACTCTGTTTGGTGTGTGTGAAGTGCACCCATCATACATTCATCAATCAAATACAAACAGACAAGGGAAACGCTGGATCTGTGTCTGTTCTAATGGCAGATTTTTGGAATTGTACCCTCGTAACATTACAAGAGTGTGTGTGTGTGTGTGTGCGCGTGCGTGTGTGTCTGTGTGCGTGTGCACGTTCGCGTTTGTGTGTGTGTGTGTGCGTGTGCATGCATGTGTGTGTGTGTGTGTGTATGTGCGTGTGCATGTGCATGCATGTGTGTGTGTGTGTGTGTGTGTGCATGCGTGCGTGTGTTTGTGTGTGCGTGCGTGTGTGTGTGTGCATGACCAGAGTTTAGTGTTTTAGGTGGAGAGTTGTGTGTGGAGTTTGGAGAAAAGTGTTGAATGTAAATGAAATCTGAGTTCATGGCTGAGAAACAGCTTCTGCTTCTGGACATGTGAGGTGTAGTTTTGCGCTCGGTTTCAGAAATCCTGAGACGAGTTAAGATGTTGTGTGTCAGCAGCTGGAAAAAACTGTAAATGCCTTAATTAATGGTTATAATTATGATTAATATAAAAATTAAAACTCAACCCGAACCCTGGGCTCCTCTAAACTCTGGTGTGTGTGTGTGTGTGTATGTGTGTGTGTGTGTGTGTGTGTCTGCAGGACTGTCAGCTGTCCAATAATCTCTGACCTTTGCGTCGCCTGCGCTTCAATTATGCGCCAAACGAAGCTTTCGTCGCTCCGCCGCCGCCGATGCCGTGATGAACTTTAGACGTGTTTCTCCGTCGACTGATTCCTGAGATTAAACTGAGTGTGTGTGTGTGTGTGTGTGTGTGTGTGTGTGTGTGTGTGTGTGTGTGTGTGTGTGTGTTTCTGTTTCAGCTCTCCGGTCCTCACCATCTGCAGCAGGACTTCCAGAGGTAAAACACACTCTCTGTATCTATGCGCGCGTGTGTGTGTGTGTGTGTGTGTGTGCGTGTGTGCGTGTGCGTGTGTGTGTGTGTGTGTGTGCGCGTGTGCGTGTGGAGCTTCAGCAGTGGATCTGAAACATATACACACACACATTGGGTTTTCATGTTTTATGAGGACTCTCGGTCGCTGTACTGATGTCCTGCTGTACAGAGTGTGTGTGATCTCTCTCGCTCCTCCTGGACAGTCCTCACAGGTCTCAGATCTGCATGTTTACGTCCTCACACTCCTTCTTTCTGCTGATTTATGCTCATGTTGACTGATGTTCATCTCAGTTTAGGACAGACTGGGACACACGTGAGTCCCCACGAGTCTGTGAGAGTTCAGATTTAAGACCCTATTGGCATATATATACAAGAATGCATACACACACACACACACACACACACACACAAACAGATATGAACACACACACACAAATCACATCAGATCTGAATGATGATGTCATGAGCACAGGTCAGAGGTCAGAGGAGTAACTCTCTCTCCACTGATGTTCATTCAGCTGTAAACCTGTGTGCTGATCTAGTGACTACAGTTGACCTCACGACCTCTGCTGCATGTGTGTGTGTGTGTGTGTGTGTGTGACTGGAATATGAAAAGCACTGGAGTGTCTGACTGGAGTGTGTGTGTGTCCTAATATGAGCTGACAGACTGGAGGACACTAATTACGCCTGCAGCACACAAAAGCAACACACACACACACACACACACACACACACACACACACACACACACACACACATACATACATACATACATACATACATTGACACAACCACACTGAACACACACACAACACCATGAAAACAGTCGCACATGCACACACAGACACACACACACACACTTACACACTGAACACACACACACTCACTGAACACACTTACACACTGAACAAACACACACAAACTTACACACTGAACACACTTACACACTGAACACACAAACTGAACAGACACACACACACACTGAACACACACAAACAGACACACACTCGTGTGACATAAGGAATGAGTCTGTCTCAGTAAGTTCTCTCCACTGACGGATCGTGTGTGTGTGTGTGTGTGTGTGTGCGTGCGTGTGCGTGCATGTGTGTGTGTTTCTGGATACTCCCAGCATGCTTTGCTGGCTTTGCTAACAGAGCTGATGAGAGCTGGGCGGGACATTCATCACTGTCAGTCACAGCTCAGCGGCGGTTCTGATTGGATGCTCAAGATTTAGAGAGAACAGAAACTCAGCACAATGACTGCGCACACTGGAGTGTGTGTGTGTGTGTGTGTGTGTGTGTGTGTGTAATATAAAAACTACCTTGTGAAATATAAATGTTTGCTTGTGCATATATATTATCCATACACACACACACACACACACACACACACACACACACACACACGGGCTGTCATCTTTGTTAACACACATCTTTAGTGGTCTTTAGGGAGTGCTATAATGGTGTCTATGTAGGCGTCTCAGTAGTGTGGATCCTGCAGCTGAGGGAAGTGTGCAGGGCATCATATTAAACACTCTCCAGCAGCCACAGATCGACACGGCGGCTCTTTCAGGAACCCTCAGCTGGATAATAGAGGAACCAGACACAATACATGCCATCAGACGGAGAGAGAGAGATGAACGTGTGGGTGGACAGATGGAACGTGTGTTTCTTTGAGCGGTCAGTTCATTACCACATCCACGGTTCCCTTCACATCTGACAAACACCAACCGCTCTGGAGATTCTGTCCCTTTACAGCGACACAGTCATGATTCACTGCGCTTCATCAGTCACCATTCACACCAGTTCAAGATTCATGATTCACATCACTTCAAGATTCATGATTCACATCACTTCAAGATTCATGATTCACATTGGTTCAATATTCATGATTCATATCAGATCAATATTCACATCAATTCAAGATTCATGATTCACATCAGTTCTAGATTCATGATTCACATCACTTCAAGATTATTGATTTACATCACTTCAAGATTCTTGATTCACATTGGTTTAAGATTTATAATTCATATCAGATCAAGATTCACATCAGGCTACGATTCATGATTCATATCAGTTCAAGATTCTTGATTCACATCAGTTTAAGATTCATGATTCACGTCAGTTCAAGATTTACGATTCACATTTGTTCAAGATTCATGATTCACATCAGTTCAAGATTTACGATTCACATTGGTTCAAGATTCATGATTCACATCAGTTCAAGATTTACGATTCACATCAGTTCAAGATTCATGATTCGTATCAGATCAAGATTCACATCAGTTCAAGATTCATGATTCACATCAGTTCAAGATTTACGATTCACATTGGTTCAAGATTCATGATTCACATTAGTTTAATATTTATGATTCATATCAATTCAAGATTCCTGATTCACATCAGTTCAAGATTCCTGATTCACATCAGTTCAAGAGATTCACATCAGTTCAAGATTCATGGTTCACATCAGTTCAAGATTTACGATTCACATCAGTTCAAGATTCATGATTCGTATCAGATCAAGATTCACATATGTTCAAGATTCATGATTCACATCAGTTCAAGATTTATGATTCACATTAGTTTAATATTTATGATTCATATCAGTTCAAGATTCATGATTCACATCAGTTCAAGATTCATGATTCACATCAGTTCAAGAGATTCACATCAGTTCAAGATTCATGGTTCACATCAGTTCAAGATTTACGATTCACATCAGTTCAAGATTCATGATTTGTACCAGATCAAGATTCACATAGGTTCAAGATTCATGATTCACATCAGTTCAAGATTCATGATTCACATCAGTTCAAGAGATTCACATCAGTTCAAGATTCATGATTCACATCAGTTCAAGATTCATGATTCACATCAGTTCAAGAGATTCACATCAGTTCAAGATTCATGATTCACATCAGTTCAAGATTCATGATTCACATCAGTTCAAGATTCATGATTCACATCAGTTCAAGAGATTCACATCAGTTCAAGATTCATGATTCACATCAGTTCAAGATTCATGATTCACATCAGTTCAAGATTCACGATTCACATTGATTCATGATTCACTTCAGTGTAAGATTCATGATTCATGTTTAATCCCTCATTTTAATGTTGAGTGTTGAGATGGAGGCTTCAGTTCAGATCAGCTATGGTGTGTGAGGCAGCACATTCTTTCATTTTTCTTTCATTTATTTATTAAAGGCAATTATTTAACATTATTTGTCTTTTAATGAGCCCCTTCTCAATTCCTGTAGACGAGCAGCATTTGGATCGAGTGTTCACGTTAAGGTCACGCGTGTTGGAGTGTGTTACGTGTTCAGTCTATAGACTTGACTGAGTTCAGAAATGAGAGTGTTTCTCTTTAAGAGCTTCTGTGTCATCAATACACTCCTCGATTATCTGCAACTCCACATTACAGCGTTTACAGTGTGAAAGTGTGTGTGTGTGTGTGTGTGTGTGTGTGTGTGTGTGTGTGTGTGTGTGTGTGTGTGTGTGTGTGTGTGCATTCAGCAGCCGAGCAGAAGGTTTTCCACAAGGACAGACACTGATCTGACGGCCCTCTGTCTGTGTGTGTGTGTGTGTGTGTGTGTGTGTGTGTGTGTGTGTGTGTGTGTGTGTGTATGTGTCTGTGTGTGTGTGTGTGTGTGTGTGTGTGTGTGTGTGTCTGTGTGTGTGTGTGTGTGTGTGTGTGTGCGCGCCTGTCTGAAACTCTCGCTCTATCTTTCTCCATGAGGAAACTGACTGTCTCTCGTTACCCATGACGACTGCAGCTGTCACTCTGACACCTGTCAATCAATCAATCACATCGACAGCTGGAGAGCAGCTTCAAATCATAACGAGAAGCCATACTTCCTGCAGCCTCTGAGCTCAAGAGTTTCACGTGTTCATAGAGGTTTATCTATTCAGTCTTTTACAAATGAAAAATAGTTTAATAGTTGATTAAAAGATTAATAAGGGCATTTCCTGCTCAGTAAACACTGTAGAATTGTATAAGTACTAGTGGTCATTCAGAACGTTCTCATAGAAGACGTCATATCATCATGTCAGATGTACATTCAAAGCTTCTACTGAAATATTGAAGTTAAGCTTTGAGTGTCTTTCATTACATATTTATGTCATAATCCTGAAAACATGATCTGTTTGGTAATACAGTCTCTGAAAATGAGTTTTAAAAGTTCATAAAGTTCAATAATACAAAGGATTTGCTTTAATAAAGCACATGAAACATGTATTTTACCAAAGCAGTTTTAGCCCAAAGTTGATCAAAGCTAATCATCTGAACAAATTATGTTCCAAGTTTGGAGTGTATATCTCAAAACATGAGCGCTCAGCAGTGTTGAGTTAGGCTGCAGTACCAGACATGACCACACTCAGTTTACATTGGTGATCATGCAAGAGCGCCCCCTAATTCCATGTGTGTTTTGAGGAGTATTAACCGTCTTCTTTCATATTTATTTGTAATATTAGTAATGCAGGCGTCACAGTCTACAGTAGTTTGGGGATATTTGGTTAAATTAGACTCTGAACAATGTTTACATGTGGATTGCTGTAGCAAAGTAATGTTTTACCACTCTCAGTATTCTTGCCGCTAATTAATTAATAACTGCTGCTCAGTAATAACTATCAAAAATCAGCCGGCGGATATAAAAGCGAGACATGTTAGGCTTTCAGATGATATATAGTTGATCATGATTGATTTATATTTAGACTATAACATTATGGGTAAAATACGGTAAACAGTCCCACAGGTTGTAGGGTGGCAGTAAATGTGTGTTAATCTTGTACTCTTCCTACATGACAACATAAAACTGTGGTGAAATATGTCATCAGAAGAGTGAGATGTTTACAACGATATGTACAGTAGTCATCATGATCAGATTAGGATGTAATAGTAAACGTAAGTGCACAGATAGCGGAGACAGCTAAGGTGTTAGCGGTAGAAATACTCATTTGTGTTTCGTAATTTGAATAAAATAACTATTTAAGAAAGAAATGCACACATATTTAGAAAACATCAGGGTATTATAGATATGTGTGCTTTATTTTAACATGTTATCTAATGTAAAAACTGTCTACATGGCCGCCTCGGTGGTTTTAGTGTTAACGGAAGCTAAACTGATGCTAAATGGTGTGTGCTAATTGTGTCTAGTGTTGTGAATTTACACAAATGATTTCTCCAGACTGCTGCTTTTGAATGAGTTTTGGTCTTTAATGTTTCCAGTCAAATCTGCATCTAGAAGCAGCAGAATAATCCTGCTCTCCGGCCACACTGACATTGTGTAAATGTTGCGATATTAGCATTAGCTTCATGTCGAGTTGTCTGATTAGCATTAGGACGGCAGAGGCCGTTTATTTCCCTGTGTTTCTGCCGAAATGTTAATGTTCTCCTTCCTCTCATTAGATCAGATCTTCAGACTTTGATTAATCTGGAGGAGTTTTAGTCGAGCTGCGTCTGCTAAGATTTCTTCATTATTTTAATCACAAGAATCGTCCTGGGTGTATTAGTTATCGTCCAGTAATGTTGATTTTATCTTGGTAAAATGCAGTAATTATTCTCTGAGTTCATCGTTTCTGAGACTTCAGCTGATTTATAGCAGATTCTGCACTATTGTTCATTCTTATATCTGACATCTGAAATGACCAAAATGCTAAACAAGCGTGCGCTTCTTCACTTCAGTGTCCCAAATAATGAGTTCTGTTCAAAACAGTTTTCCAAAGTTTTTCTAAAGTCTAAGAGTTTCTCTGAAGATTTAAGCTGCACTAATGCTCCAGTTTATAGACTAGCAGGACTAGTTTCTTCCACATCTCCTCCAGTCTTCTGCTGTGTTTTAATGGCATTTTGACTGCTGTGGCTGTATAGTTTGAGCTTTAGTCTAGTCTGTGTGTCAAGCTGTTTTAGTTTCAGTCATGATCATACTGTTTTTAGTCTAGGCAGATTCAATCATCATTTTTCCTTTAGTTTTTAAAGTAATTTTAGATTATATTTAGTCAACTGAAACCACAATGTTCTTTCAGACAAACCCATTCCAAACAAAGTTATTACATTATATTGTTGTTACCTTATAGACTACAGCCTGATCCATATATAAATATATTGTTTTGATGATTTTATCGGACAATATAAGTCTCTCACCGATCTATCAACATCCATTATTTATCATATTATTATACTATTCACATATGTTTTACACAGCAGATGCCCTTCCAGCTGCAACCCAGTACTGGGATATATATATTTGTTATTATATTGTTGTTACCTTATAGACCAGAGCCAGATCAATATATATAGTTGTATCGGCCGATAGCCTCTCTCTGATGTATCGGTATCCATCATTTATTATACCATTATTGTTTATATTATTATTATTATTATTATTATTTAAATTTTTATTATAATTTTTTTATTTTCAATATTATTATTATTATTATTTTTATTATTATTATTATTATTATTAAAAATATTATTATTTTTTATTTTCATTATTATTATTTTTTTATTATTTTATTATTATTATTATTATTATTATTATTATTATTATTATTATTATTATTTATTATTATTATATGTTTTTTTATTTATATTATTATTATTTTTACTATAATTATTTTTATCATTATTATTATTATTATTATTATTATGATTATGATTATTATTATTCATTGATTCATTTTCTTGTCAGCTTAGTCCCTTTATTAATCCGGGGTCGCCACAGCCGAATGAACCACCAACTTTTTAAAAAAGTTTTTACGCAGCGGATGCCCTTCCTGCCTCAACCCATCTCTGGGAATATTATTTTTATTATTATTTCTATTATTATTATTGTTTTTATTATTATTATATTATATTATATTATATTATATTATATTATATTATATTATATCATTGTTAGACTAGAGCCCGATATATATATATATATATATATATATATATATATATATATATATATATATATATATATATATATATATATATAAAAAGTACAGAGGAAACTTTTTTCTGTATTTAAAATAAGTATTTTCTATTTAAATATATTTTAAAATGCAATCATTTCCTGAAATATAAAAGAATATATATATATACAGGGCTTGATGTTTGGCCAACCTGCCAAATGCGGGATTTAGATCTATGGCAATAACTTGTTTTTAAATGTAATTTTTCTACAGGTTTTGATTAATAAAAAGTGCATGTACACAGCTATGTTTAGCTTGTTTTTATTTTGAATTAGTTACAATTTGTAGCTGAGAAGAAATTAGTTATATGAAAAAAAGGGTAAATCCATAATGTGGAGCCCTGAAAAGTCGAGTGAAGCACGCACAGCACATGTGCTCATGCTCACACACAGCTCATACACAACACACACAGAGCGTGCAATGAATGAGGAGGCGTGTGGACACGACACAACATCTAAATCAAGTCATTTCAGCATGTCAAAGTCACATTTATGCATATAAAATATATTTTCCAAACAACAGAACTGTGGCGAGTGAAAATACAGAGCGGCTAGTAATATTGAATACAGCCACAGTGGCTGCTGATCCAAAAACTTAACGTCAAGCCCTGCCTATATATATATATATCTATAAAGCTAAATATGAGCAGTTTTCCACATTTTACGGTTCTTGTTTTTAGTTTTCCCGGTTTATTTCTGCTTGTGATTTGCATTATGGGATCTTGATCTTACAACGTTTACCCTTGATTAGCTTTAAAGGTGTCTGTACTGAGCATGTGTAACAGTGTGCAGTGCTGTATCGTGTGTGTTGGTGTTGTATATTACGCTACAGAAAGCTTGTCATAAACAGCAGCACAGTTACTGTTGTTTGACTGATTCCTCTAGGTATTATCTCGTATGCTTTATATTATTTCAAACCTCTGAAATGCCAGTAAAAGTCCCTGTGCTAAACTGTAGAGTTGAACTATCAACATCAGAAGTGGACAGAGCCGAGATCGACATCCCATAATGCAAATCACCACCACAAAACACAGAGAACACTGAAGAAGCTGCTCATTACTGGATGTTTTTTCTGCTGTGTGGACTTCAGGTGGTGTTGGCCTCGAGCGAGAAACGACAAGGTTTATTCCAGAGTCTCAGGTTTAATCCTGCAGCTCATATCCAGTGTCTTCTTCCCACGATACACAGCGGTACTCTGCAGTTTACTGAGTCAGCGCTGGTAACAGATACTCTACTGTTTAACTCTATAATTATGTGTTGCTTCATGTTTGAGATCGATTTATACCAGTGTACACTGCAAACAACCTGCCGCTCGAGTCCAAATACCTACAAACCCTTAAATCAAGGAGCATTTTCTAGACCAGCACAACATATAGTGCTGTTTTCAGAGTCAGAATGAAGAGAGATTTCCATTAAACAGGCCGAATAATCTGAACTGAGGGAGTCGTCTCATATTGACATTAGATATTCTCCTCAGATTCATTCATTCATTTCCTTCTCGGCTTAGTCAATCCTTTATTAATCAGGGGTCGCCACAGCGGAGTGACCCACCAACTTATCCAGCATATGTTTTAAGCAGTGTATGCCCTTCCAGCTGCAACCCATCACTGGGAAACACCCATACACACTTATACACTACAGCCAATTTAGCGTACCCAATTCCCTTATAGTGCATGTGTTTGGACTGTGGGGGAAACCGGAGCACCCGGAGGAAACCCACGCCAACAAGGGGAGAACATGCAAACTCCACACAGAAACACCAACTGACCCAGCCGAGACTCAAACCAGAGACCTTCTTACAGTGAGGCTATGGAGCTAACCAATGAGTTTTATTTAATTTTGTGTTTTATTTATTTATTTATTTATTTATTTATTTATTTTTATTTTTTTTTAATTTATTTAATTTTATTTTTATTTTTTTAGACTTAATTTAAATTATGTTTACTTATTATTGTCATTTTATTTTTAAATAAATTGTTTACTTCTTGTTAATTTTATAATTTATTATTTTATATTTATTATTTTTTATTTTATTCAATTTTTATGTTTTCAATTTTTTGCATTTTAAATTTATTATTTAATTTAATTTTAACTTTTATTTTTTTAATTATTTTTACTATTGTCATTTTATTTTTTTATTTATTTTTAATATTTTAATTTTAATCCAATTATTTTTTATTATAGTTATTTTATTTTATTGTTATTTTTTAAATTAAAATTTTAACTTTTTTAATTGTAATTTTTTTTATTCATTTCATTCTTGAATTTTATTTTCGGCTTAGTCCTTTTATTAATCTGGGTTCGTCACAGCGGAATGAACCGCCAGTTTATCCAGCATATGCTTTGCGCAGTGAATGCCCTTCCAGCTGCAACCCATCACTGGGAAACACCCATACACACTCATTGATACACTAATACTCTACGGCCAGTTTAGTTGATCAGTTCCCCTATAGCGCATGTGTTTGGACTGTGGGGGAAACCGGAGCACCCGGAGGAAACCCACACCAACACAGGGAGAACATGCAAACTCCACACAGAAACACACACTGACCCAGCCAAGACTCAAACCAGAGACCTTCTTGTTGTGAGGCCGCAGTGGGCCACTTTAGGAACCCCTGCATTAGATAATGTATTTACTAACATGAACAAACAATAAGTAATACATTTACTGCATCATTGTTAGGTTATTAAAGTTAAAGATCATTAGTTGATGTTATCTCAGCCTGCATTCACTAATGTTAACAAGCACGACTGTAGATTTTAATAATGCATTAGTAAATGTTGAGCTATGTTAATTAAGGTCATTCAGACTTAATGTTAGTAAATACATGAACTAATGGACCATTATGCTCAAGTGTTACGATATCTCCTGTAAAAAGCATTGAACAGTAGTAAAGCTGGTGTAGATCTGTGATATTTTGGTGGATGTGCTGCGTTCAGTATTACAGCACACCTCTGCTCTACAAGACTCATGATTTGAGCGGTGAGTGGTAATAATAGTCATTCTTGCCTTGACAAACAGCACTAATTAGTTGCGTTTTTGTGAGCGGTGCAGTAATGTGATGCGTTCCTCAGCGCTGATGGAGAATAATCAGCCAGGGTTTAATCAGAGTCTGGAGCCGGAGCGTCTGCGCTTCAATACTGCTTTCACTGCTCACTGTTGAGTTTATAGAGTGTTTGTTTGTTCACACCGGCTCCGGTTGCTTACATTAACACCAAATCCAGCAACGCTGTTTTTACATGTTGCAATGTGATATCTCTGCTGAAATGAAGCCTGTAGAAGAGTAGTAGACTGACTTTTTCAACAGGCAAAACATACAAACAATGTATCTTAGTTCATTTATTTTAGATTCACAGAAAATTTAACAGCGCCCTCTAGTGGATTTGTCATCTTAAACCTACAATGAGGTGCGCTAAACAATGTATTTCAGATTCGTAAAAATGTAGTAGCGCCCCCTAGTGGATTTGTCATATAAAACATACAATAAGGTGCGCTAAACAATGTATTTCAGATTCACAAAAAAATTTACAGCGCCCTCTAGTGGATTTGTCATCTGAAAGGTACAATAAAATTTACTCTTTATATCACGTTTCAAATTTGCAAAAAATAAAAAAACGTCCTTTAGTTGATTTGTTATCTGAAATGTACACTGAATAATATATTTCAGATCTGCAATAATGAAAACTGCGCCCTCTAGTGGATTCGTCATCTGAAACGTACAAAGAAGTACTCTTAAGTAGTGCACTCCAGATCGCCTCCAGTTGCCTATTATAAGTATTTCAGATTCACAAAAAAAGACAGTGCCCTCTAGTGGATGCATCATTTGAAATGTACAATGAAGTGCACTAAATAATGTATTTCAAATTTGAAAAATGAAGCAGCGCCCTCTAGTGGATTTGGCATATGAAACATACAAAAAAGTGCACTAAATACTGTATTTCAGATTTACAAAAAATAAACAGCACCCTCTAGTGGATCTGTCATCTGAAGCTTACAATAAAATGTGCTCTTTATATCATATTTTAGATTTGCAAAAATAAAAACAGTGCTCTTCAATGGATTTATGATCTGTAATGTACAGAAAAGTACACTGAATACTATATTTCAGATCTGCAATAATGCAAACATCGCCCTCTAGTGGATTTGTCATCTGAAAAGTACAATAAAGTTCTGTAAGTACTGTATTTCAGACCGGCTCTGGTTGTTTACATTAACACCAAATCCACCAAAGCTGTTTTTACATGTTACAATGTGATATCCCTGATTAAATAAAGCCTGTATAAGACTAGTACGCTGACTTTTACAACAGGCAAAACATACAAAAAAAAATGTACCTCAGGCAATAATTTCTGCTTTACCGAAAACTGTAGCAGCGCCCTCTGGTGGATTTGGCATATGAAACATACCAAAAAGTGCACTAAATAATGTATTTCAAATTAGTTCAAGTTTAACAGCGCCCTCTAGTGGATTTGTCATCTGAAATGTTCATCTGATTTCATGTATTTCAGATGCAAACCGTGCTCTCAGACCAGCTCTGGTTGCCTACATTAACTCCACTCAGACCAAAAGTTTTTACATTTTGCATTTTGTAATATCTTTGTTAAAATAAGGCCTGTATATTTATAATTCGCCTACTTTTGGCAAAACGTATCCCGAAAAAAGAACCCACACTATATATTTCAGATTCGCAAAATCGTAACAGCGCCCTCTTGTGGATTTATCATGTAAATGTACAAAAAATGTACTCTAAATAATATATCTCAGATTGACAATGATGCAAACAGCGCCCTCTAGTGGATTAATTGTCTGAAACATACAAAAGAAGTTCTTTAAATGATGTATTTCATATTTACAAAAATGTAACAGCGCCCTCTAGTGGATTTGTAATCTGAAACGCACAAAAATACCTTAATTCATGTATTTTAGATGGGCAAAAAATGTCCTCAGACTGGCTCTGTTTGCTTACATTAACACCAAATCCACCCAGACCAACATTTTGACAATTTGCAATGTGATATCTGTTGAAATAAAGCCTGTATGTTTGTTGTATTTTCAATTCAAGCAATATGAATAACACAAAAAGAACCCTTTGTAATGTATTCAGATTCGCGATAATGCAAACAGCGCCCTCTAATGCATTTATTGTCTGAAACCTACAAGAAATTATCTTAATCTATGTATTTCAGATGCAAACACTGCCCTTCAGTGGATTTATGATCTGAAACATATAAAAAAGTGCGCTAAGTAATGTATTTCTAATTCAACAAAATTGAACAGCGCCCTCTTGTGGGTTTGTCATCTAAAATGTAGAAAACATTGTATCATAATGAATTTTTACATTCGCAAAAATGTGGCAGCGCCCTCTAGTGGATTTATCATACAGCAAAATAAATTAGTTAATAAAAGTATTATGTTTAACAATGTTTTTAAACGACTTCTCTCTGTTAATCAGCACTTGCGAAATATTTGAAATAGATTAAATTGTACTGGAGTGCTAATAATAGTGTGGTCAGCCGTACAGTCTCAGATTGAGCACTATGGCCACTGCAGCAGTGATAATTCTGCTAGTTGAAGAGTTAAGAGCGAACAAGGCCAAGCTAAGCGACTCCACGCTGATATACAGCCTGCCTTTACAAACACGGCAGTAAAGATTGGAGCGTTTGAATGAATCATGCAGTCAAACGACGCTTCATTACTGGAGTCATTAGTCTGCTGGAGGAGCCGATAGCTCACGGACACACATCAGCCTTGGAGAAGCTCAGAAAAATGCTGAAAACCTCTCGAAACCTGCAGGATTAAATTAAATACCCACACACAAAGCCAATCAAAGACCTCTATGCACAACTCTGAATAGTCAAATATACAGAATAATCATTTATTTCTTTATTATAGATAAACAAAACGACCATAAGCCACTTCAGAGCTACATTTACACGTTCACAAATACTCGTTAAGGCTTCTGTGTTTGACTCTGTCTCTGTTATACTATTATTTGAAACCACAGGGGGCGATTTGGAGTGCTGAAAAATTAGTTTATGAATAGTTGCTGATCTCTGACATAAATGTAAGCTAAATGTCAGCGCCCTCTAGTGGAGAAACATCCGAAACATACAAAAAAACAGACCCTAAGTAACATATTTCAATATTCGCAAACAGGTATCAGCGCCCTCTAGTGGATTAACCATCTAAAACGAATAAAAACAGACCCTAAGTAACGTATTTCAATATTCGCAAAAACGTAGCAGCGCCCTCTAGTGAAGAAACATCCGAAACATACTAAAAAACAGACCCTAAGTAACATATTTCAATATTCGCAAACAGGTATCAGCGCCCTCTAGTGGATTAACCATCTAAAACGAATAAAAAAAAAACCTAAGTAACGTATTTCAATATTTGCAAAAACGTAGCAGTGCCCTCTAGTATAGAAATATCCGAAACATACAAAAAACAGACCCTAAGTATCATATTTCAATATTCGCAAAAACGTAGCAGCGCCCTCTAGTGGATTAACCATCTAAAACGTATAAAAAACGGACCCTAAGTATCGTATTTCAATATTCGCAAACAGGTAGCAGCGCCCTCTAGTGGATTAACCGTCTGAAACATACAAAAAACTCACCCTATGTAATGTATTTAAATGTTCACAAAAACGTAGCAGCACCCTCTAGTAGATTATTAATCTAAAACATATTAAAAAACAGACCCTAAGTAACGTATTTTAATATTCGCTAAAACGTAGCAGCGCCCTCTAGTGCATTCATCTTATAAAGTGTATAAAAAACAGACCTTAAGTAACGTATTTCAGATTTGCAAAAACGTAGCAGCGCCCTCTAGTAGATTTAACATCTGAAATGTTCAAAAAACAGCCCTTAAGTAACGTATTTTAGATTCACATAATGTATCAGCGCCCTCTACTGGATTTATCTTTTGAAACAAACAACAAAATAGACGCTAAGTAACGTATTTCAGATTTACAAAAACGTATTAGTGCCCTCTAGTGGATTGATCCTCTAAAACGTATAAAAACTGACCCTAAGTAACGTATTTCAATATTCGCAAAAACATAGCAGCGCCCTCTAGTGGATTAACCGTCTGAACATACAGAAAACTGACCCTAAGTAACGTATTTCAGATTCGAAAAGATGCATCAGCGCCCTCTAGTGGATTTCACTGCATGGTCATCATAGCAAAGACAAAATAATCAGTTATTAGAAATTAATTATTCAAATGATTATGGTTAAAAACAACACAATTAAAGAGTAATAATAGTTTAGTCTAGAGCGGTATATGTAGATGACCCTCTGCATCGGCGTTGTTCCCCTGCTCAGCTGTTGATTGAACCGTCAGCAGTTTTACAGCCTTCAGTAAACAGCGCAGTAAATAAGAGTAAAGCGCGGTCCGTCGCCGCTGCTCTCCTTGGACTCAGAGGCAGGTTTTGTCAGATCGGCGTCTCCTCCATCCATCAGACTCTGTTATTGACCTCCGAGAGCCCAGAGATGATAATATCAGCAGCTGATGGACTCGGGGCCGCCATCATTCATCAGACGGGCCCCGGATCCACATTCACACTGTAAATCCAGCACTCCATTACAGAGCAATCCCTTTACTCTGCTTTTACTGTCACTGAAGAGCGTCAGCGCTAATCCAGAGCAAACTCACACTCTTCACTGTGTGCAGCTGGAGATGAACATAGTACATAACGGGTTCACACGGGCGAGGGGGATACTTACTCCTGTTGACTTAAGGGTTCATGAAGGTTGCTGGTTTGAGTCTCGGCTGGGTCAGTGTGTGTTTCTGTGTGGAGTTTGCATGTTCTCCTCGTGTTGGCGTGGGTTTCCTCCGGGTGCTCCGGTTTCCCCCACAGTCCAAACACATGCGCTATAGGGGAACTGATCAACTACACTGGCCATAGAGTATGAGTGTGTGTGTGAATGAGTGTGTATGGGTGTTTCCCAGTGTTGGGTTGTGGCTGGAAGGTCATTCGCTGCATAAAACATATGCTGGAATAGTTGACGGTTCATTCCACTGTGGCGACCTCTGATTAATAAATGGACTAAGCTGAAAAGAAAATGAATGATGAATAATTTCATAATTTCTTTTAACGGTAGAGTTTGTGCTTTTGGATTCCTTGAACAATTTCTGGATATTTGCATATTTAAATATCTGCAGATAATCTTCAATTAAATAAAGCATCTTTAATACACTGACATTATAAATGGGTCATTAAACGTTAATAATGTGGAATCATATTTAATCAGGTGGAAAAAGGTGTTTAGTTTATTGATGATGAATTCTGTGATTTCTGTTTGTTTATTTACGCTCATCTGCTTTTCAAATGAACGTATGAAACATTAATGCTGTAAGAGTTTAGAAAATAATTAAACATCTTTAATTATTAATCTTTGGCAAGCAGAAGGAGCTGCAGCAGAAGTTTATCATTATTAATTATTATTAAATATTGCAAATTGTCATTATTATTGACATTGGTATTATTATTAGATTAATATTTATAATAGTAGTAGTAATAATATTGATGATGATGATGATGATAATAAAAACAACAACAACAACAACAACATTATTAATATTATTATTATTATTATTATTATTATTATTATTATCAATATTATTATTATTGTTTTCATTTTTATTATCATTATTATTATAAAAAATATTATTATTATTATTATTATTATTATTATTATTATTATTATTATATTAATACTAAATTGTTGATCTCTCTGACTTCTTTTGAGAAACAATAATATTAAATTAAATTATTTGTGGATCTTCGTCTCTCACATTTTATATTTCAGCTTTATCTTTTGGCTTGTGTGTGTGCGTGTGCGCGTGCATGCATGTTTGTGTGTGTGTAAAGTGTGTGTGTGTGTGTTTGGTCGCTGGTGTGCACTGGTGTGTGTGTGTCTATTGGTGTGTTTGGTCAGTATCAGAGTCCGGCAGTTGCATCTGCATTTGTGTGTGATCTGGCAGCAGCTCAGCGTGCTCTCCACAGACGGTGTGTGTGTGTGTGTGTGTGTGTGTGTGTGTGTCCTGCAGCGCTGCACAGATTGTTTCTAGACGAGTTTTAGCAGAACACCTTCACTGTGCAGGAGCCTGAGGGCCAGAGATACAGCTGCAGACCTCAAGAGTGTGTGACGCACACACACGCACACGCACACACACACACACAGAAAACACAGACATGCATGCACACACTCACAGAGACACAGACAGACACACACATGGACACACACACTTCAGCGTGCACACACACACAAACATAGAGACAAACACACTCACACATTCTCTCTCTCTAACACGCAGACAGACACTGACACACACACACACACAAGCAGGTGTGCGTGCATGCGTGCGTGTGTGTGTGTGTGTGTGTGTGTGTGTGTGTGTGTGTGTGTGTGTGTGTGTGTGTG
>NC_133182.1:80070000-80077500 GCF_049306965.1 Danio rerio | reverse complement strand
GTTTATTAATGAGTGTGTGTGTGTGTGTGTGTGTGTGTGTGTGTGTGTGTAATAATTATTAGTGTGTGTAATGTTTATTTATGTGTGTGTGTGTGTGTGTGTGTGTGTGTGTGTGTATTAATTATTAGTGTGTGTGTTGTTTATTATTGTGTGTGTTTGTGTGTGTGTGTGATAATTATTAGTGTGTGTGTGTGTGTGTGTGTAATAATTATTAGTGTGTGTAATGTTTATTAATGTGTGTGTGTGTGTGTGTGTGTGTGTGTGTGTGTGTGTGTAATAATTATTAGTGTGTGTAATGTTTATTTATGTGTGTGTGTGTGTGTGTGTATTAATTATTAGTGTGTGTGTTGTTTATTATTGTGTGTGTTTGTGTGTGTGTGTGTAATAATTATTAGTGTGTGTAATGTTTATTAATGTGTGTGTGTGTGTGTGTGTGTGTGTGTGTGTGTGTGTGTGTGTGTGTGTGTGTGTAATAATTATTAGTGTGTGTAATGTTTATTTATGTGTGTGTGTGTGTGTGTGTAATAATTATCAGTGTGTGTAATGTTTATTTATTTATGTGTGTGTGTGTGTGTGTGTGTGTGTGTGTGTGTGTGTGTGTGTGTAATAATAGTGTGTGTAATGTTTATTTATGTGTGTGTGTGTATTAATTATTAGTGTGCGTGTTGTTTATTATTGTGTGTGTTTGTGTGTGTGTGTAATAATTATTAGTGTGTGTAATATTTATTAATGTGTGTGTGTGTGTGTGTGTGTGTGTGTGTGTAATAATAGTGTGTGTAATGTTTATTTATGTGTGTGTGTGTGTGTATTAATTATTAGTGTGCGTGTTGTTTATTATTGTGTGTGTGTGTGTGTGTGTGTGTGTGTGTAATAATTATTAGTGTGTGTAATATTTATTAATGTGTGTGTGTCTGTGTGTGTGTGTGTGTGTGTGTGTGTGTGTGTATGTGTGTGTGTGTGTGTGATAATTATTAGTGTGTGTAATATTTAATAATGTGTGTGTGTCTGTGTGTGTGTGTGTGTGTGTGTGAGTGTGATAATTATTAGTGTGTGTAATATTTATTAATGTGTGTGTGTGTGTGTGTGTGTGTGTGTGATAATTATTAGTGTTTGTGTTGTCATTGGTGGATTTGTTTCGTACAGTGCTTCAAAATTGTTGTAACAATCATGAAGAGAGGGCGGGGCATAGCATAGTCCCTTCCCTTTTAACAAATCAGCCAATAGCGTTCAGTTTCTCTCACAGTGAGAGAGGTTGAGCTCAAGTGCACCAAATGAACAGCAAATGAGAAGAAGGGGGCGGAGCATAGCAGACACTAGAGAGCAATTGATAGGTCAGTAGCGTTGATGAGGAACTGAAGTATGAATCATAACCGTTTAGGTGGAAGTGTCAAACGTTGGATGTTTATATATTGATATGTGGATTGAGTCAGTTTTGAGGCACACTGGATTATTTTAAGACTAATTCATACTGAAACTGGACAGCTGTTCACCTTTGAGGATTATGGGTAATGTGGTTTGTTGATCAGTTACCCAGACTCTGAGCTGAGTTGAGACTGTACATCAGTTCATCTGCCGGAGCAGATTCAGTGTTGATGGTGTTCATCTGGGCTGAAGCAGGTCTCATGTGAAGCTCCGGCTGCGGTGCGGATGTGGTGTGTGTGTGTTTCATTAGCGGCGTGTTGAGTGATCGTAGCGGCGTGACGGTGTGACCTCTGTGGATCTGGTCTGAAACACGTCCCTGTGGAGTCGCTGCTCCGGCAGATGGAGAATCCTGCAGGAATGTTCCAGAATCCTCCAGCTTTCCGCAGTTCAGTCGTGGAGCGCCGTGACTAAAGCAGGATTCAAGGATGATCAGTTGATCTAGAGAGAGTGAAGGTCCCGTCGAGTGCTTTCACATGTGCACGGCTGAAACCGCATACTGTAGTGTTGTTGAACTATACTAGAGTCAAGTGCTCAAGGCAATCTGCTGTGGAGATTCTACAGTTGCTATGGTAACGTAAGGACTACAGTGGCTACACGACTATACTTATTCTACTGTTGTGGCAATATTATAGTTGCTATGGTTACACAACAACGATAGTGTTAGATCTGTTGTGGTGATTCTGTAGTTGATATGGTTACATCACAACTAAAGCAATTGATCTCTTGCCGTGATTCTTTTGTTGCTATGGTAACAACAACTATATTAATTGATGTGTTGTGTTGGATCTATTGTTGCTACAGTAACACAACAACTATAGTAATTGATGTGCTGTAGTGATTCTATAGTTGCTATGGTAACACAACAACAATATGAATTGATGTGTTGAAGTGATTTTACAGGTGCTATGGTAACACAATGGCTATAGGAAATGATTTGTTGCGGGGATTTTGTAGTTGCCATGGTAACACAATGATTATAGTAATTAACCTGTTGTAGGGATTCTGTAGTTACTATGGTAACACAACAACAAAAGTAATTGATGTGTTGTGGTGATTCTACAGTTGCTATGGTAACACAACCAAAATGGTAATTGATGTGTTGGAGAGATTCTGTAGTTGCCTTGGTGACACAACAACTAAAGTAAATGATGTGTTGTGGTGATTTTATTGTTGCCGTGGTAACACAATTACGATTACACAATTATATCCATTATCAAGCACATTATACAATCAATATATATATATATATATGTATGTATAAATATTATTTTGTACACATTTTCAGACACTAATAAGTCATAAATTCTTAATTTCTGCATAAAACCCTTTTACAGCTCCAGTTTTTTTAAAGCACTTAAGATCTTTCATTGCTTTTTAATATTGAAAATTAATTAAAATCTTAGATTTCACCTAATTAAAAAAAAAAGTTGTAAGCAGTACTTTTCTAGTGTCATAAATCACAATCTAATAATCATTTAATTTATAACTTTAAAAAAAAAAAAAAACTGTGCATTTTACAGTGTATTCCATCACGCCAGCAAACACACTGAAGCCAGATAGTGACTTAAACACTGCAGCTTTTACAGAATATCCCCTGTAAAGCAAACTTCATCAACTCTGACACAAAGTCAAAATCTGCTGTGGACTGATAATAGAGTCATTATTCAGATGAGTTCAGTTCAGATCAATAACTGTGCAGAGATCATCAATTATCAAGTTCAGCTCAGTTTCATGAAGTCATTCATTTATTAATAAAAGATCAAATCAAACATCAGTCAAGTGTGCAGTGCTGACCTAATAACCCACATCACAAATACTGTACTAGTGTGTTTTATAGTGTGTTTGACTAAAGTACTTCAGTTCATCTGCTGTGGTGATTCTACAGTTGCTATGGTAACACAACAACTATAGTTATCGATCTGTTGTAGTGATTCTACAGTTGCTATGGTAACAACAACTATAGTAATTGATCTGTTGTAGTGATTCTACAGTTGCTATGGTAACAACAACTATAGTAATTGATCTGTTGTGGTGATTCTACAGTTGCTATGGTAACACAACGACTACAGTAATTTATTTGTTGTGGCGATTCTATAGTTGCTATGGTAACACAACAACTATAGTAATGTAAACATATGATCCGATGTTTTCTATAGGCACAGTAGAGCTCAGTGTTTGTCACAGTGTATCAGCTCATGCTGAAGTGTCTCACTGTACAGAGCATCTGTGTGTGTTTATTTGTATGTATACGTCTGTGTCTGTGTGTGCATGGGTGTGTGTAACGTGTGTTTAAGAGTGTGTGTAACGTTTGTTTCTGTGTAAAAGTGTGTGTTTTTGTGAGTGTGTGTGAGTATGTGTAAATGTGTGTGTGTGCATGTGTGTATGAGCATTGTGTGAAAGGGAGTGTTTTTGCGAATGTGTGTTTGTGTGTGCATGAGTGTGTAAACGTGTGTGAGTGTGCGTTTTTGTTTTCATGTGCGTAAGTAAGTGAGTGTGTGTGTGTGTGTGCCTGAAAGCGAGTGTGTTTTTGTCAAAGTGTGTGTGTGTGTGTGTGTTTTCATGGCTAATCAGTATTTCCCACATGCTCCTCCTCCCTGTTGCCAGCGGAAATCAGTGTGGAAAAGACCCTGGCATCTGATTGGCTGCTGGGCCGTGTGCCAGTGGTCATGTGATCTCGCTCTGTCATTCATCAGTCTGTATGTGAATCTGCAGACTCTGTGGAGTAACCTGAAGCTGACGTTTAAAGATGAATAAAACAGCACAGAATCTGCCGGCTCATTACAGAGAGAGAGAGAAACTCCACATCAGAGTGATTATAGCCCGGCACGGTGGCTCAGTGGTCAGCACTGTCGCCTCACAGCAAGAAGGTCTCTGGTTCGAGTCTCAGCTGGGTCAGTGTGTGTTTCTGTGTGGAGTTTGCATGTTCTCCCCGTGTTGGCATGGGTTTCCTCCGGGTGCTCCGGTTTCTCCCACAGTCCAAACACAGTATGTGGTGACCCCTGATGTATAACAGACTGAGCTGAAGGAAATATTGTTATGATGATGATTATTAAGAAGAGTGTAAGCTGGAAGATCTCCAGCTTCTGCTTAAAAACACTTGAAGAGAGTAAAGCTTAGAGAGCAATCTCCAGCACACGTCAACATGTTCTACAGGCCTGAGTGTGTGTGTGTGTGTGTGTGTGTGTGTGTGTGTGTGTGTGTGTGTGCGTATTGTGCCACTGGAAATGTTTCAGATGCTTTAGAGACACTGATACTTGAACTCCAGCCATAAATAGATGTACAGACTCACACACACACACACACACACACACACACACACACACACACACACACGCACACACTCACACACATTTATGCACCGGGTTACTTTCTAAAAGAGCACATTTTAAGTGTGTGTGTGTGTGTGTGTGTGTGACGTGAAGGTGTGTGTGTGTGTGTCTGTCTGTGTGTGTGTGTGTGTGTGTGTGTTTGTGTGTGTGTGTGTGTGTGTTTGTGTGTGTGTGTGTGTGTGTGTGACGTGAAGGTGTGTGTGTGTGTGTCTGTGTGTGTGTGTGTGTGTGTGTGTGTGTGTGTGTGTGACGTGAAGGTGTGTGTGTGTGTGTTTGTGTGTGTGTGTGTGTGTGTGTGGACTTTCTCTGAGACATATTTAGCTGTAATCTGAGGAGGGGCGTGTCTACAGTAATGCAGGACATCAATCACTGCAGAAACCAATCAGAGAGCTGCTAATCAGCTGACTTATGACATCAGAGTCCATGTGCTTCATAACGATCCATTAGCTCATCAAACACTGCTCAATACACACCTGTGTGTGTGTGTGTGTGTGTGTGAGAGAGAGAGAGAGAGATAGAGACCATGTATACGTTTGTGTTATTATGCATCTTGTATTCCATTTGTTGTGGGGACATTTAAAGATAGCTGTACAAGTGTGTGTGTGTGTATGTGTGTGTGTGTGTGTGTGTGTGTGTGTGTGTGTGTGTGTGTGTGTGTGTGTGTGTGTGTGTGTGTGTGTGTGTTTTATCAGCAGCTCTACAGAAATAGATGAGGACCTCAAGTGTGCACGGACTGCCTCACACACACACACAGACAGATAGGCAGAGGTCAGAGGTCGGCGTGTGCTGTCGGTGCGCTCTGCAGGTCTCCTTAACTGTGTTTGTTTGTTATTGTTCACTAATTTACTCAGAGGTCAAAGGTCACGGCCAACTGCTGTGAAATCGGGAGCATCGAGTGCTCTCTGTCTGCCTGTACACCTCTGTTACACACACAAAAACACACACACACACAAACACACACACACACACACAAACACACACACACACACACACACACACACACACACACACACACACACACACACACACACACACACACACACACACATATCAGACGTGTGTTCATGTATGAGTGTATTCAACACCGCGGCTCATCGCTCACCGTTCACACCAATTTCTCAAACGCAGGGTGTGTGTGTTCACGATTCTGTGTGTGTGTGTTGTGTGTGTTTGTTGTGTAGCAGAGCTGAAAGTGTTGATTCGTTCTCGACTGTCTGGATAAATTAATGAACTGCTTTGTGTTTGTAAAAGCTTTGCGAGCGTGTGTGTGTGCGTGTGTGTGTGTGTGTGTGTGTGAGAGAGTGTGTGTGTGTGTGATGTATCGTCGTTCTCCTTCTGCTTTGTGTCCTGAAGAACAGCCTTTGTTGAGCTGCTGTTGGGCTTCATGTTTCCTGAGCAAACCTGTGTCTGAACAGCTGCTGACGCATGCAAATCTGCGCGTGTGTGTGTGTGTGTGTGTGTGTGTGTGTGTGTGAGAGAGAGAGAGTGCATTTAAGTGTGTGTATTTAGGTGCCTGTGTTTGTTTAAGTGTGTGTGTATTTAAGTGGGCTTGTTTAAGTGTGTGTCTGTTAGTGTAAGTGTGTATGTGTGTGATTGCATGTGTGAGAGTTTGTGTGTGTGTGTGTGTGTGTTTGTTAAACTGCTGTTTGCTTTATGTTTCCTGAGCAATCCTGTGCCTGAACAGCCATTGATGCATGCAAATCTGTGTGTCTGGGTTCAAGTGTGTGTGTGTGTGTGTGTGTATGTGTGTGTGTGTGTGTGTTTAAGTGTAAGTATGTGTGTATTGCAGTGTGTTTGTGTGTTTAAGTGTGTTTGTGTGGGAGGTTGGGATGTGTGCATGTGTGTGATAAAGTGTGTGCACTGAAGTGTGTGTGTGTGTGTACCGGGTTTTGTGTCTGCATTTAAATGTGTGTGATTTCATGTGTGAGAAAGTTTGCATGTTTGTGTGTGTGTGTGTGTGTGTGTGTGTTTGTTGAGCTGTTGTTTGGCTTCATGTTTCTTGAGCAAACGGCTGTCGACGCATGCAAATGTGTGTCTGCGTTCAAGTGTGTGTTTATGTGTGTATTTAAGTATATGTGTGTATGTGTGTGTGTGTGTGTTGAGCAGGTCGTGTGTTTTCTGTGTGTGTGTGTGTGTGTGTGTGTGTGTGTGTGTGTGTGTGTGTGTGTGTGTGTGTGTGTGTGTGTGTGTGTGTGTGTGTGATGAGTTCAGCTGGTCTGCTGTTGGTGCTCCTCTGCTCTCTGCTGGTGTTCAGGCCGCTGCTCTGCTCTTTGACATGGTTAAATGAGCTGTTCCAGCATCAGTGCTAATGTGCTGAAGGGGGCGGGGCATGTCTAATAGTGCAGAGCGTCTGATTGGTCAGATGATTTGATGAATAACTGAAGTCATCACTGGTTCATTTTGCTGGAGGTGATGAACCCCGCAGCTGTGATGGAGCTCCTTGAGTCTGACACACCGAGTCTGACAACTGTGAGAGACTGCCTGTGCTCTTGAGCTGTGAGGATTCCTGCTGCTGGTCAGAGACGCTCAGGTGTGTTCAGCTCAGGTGTGTGTGTTCAGGTCAGGTGTGTGTGTTCAGGTCAGGTGTGTGTGTTCAGGTCAGGTGTGTGTGTTCAGGTCAGGTGTGTGTGTTCAGGTGTGTGTTCTCTTGTGTGTGTTTGTCCTGCTCAACTGAACTCTGGAGATTGCAGTTATTCTGATATAAAGCTCTGATATTTCTGCTCTCATCACACACACACACACACACACA
>NC_133182.1:80050000-80065000 GCF_049306965.1 Danio rerio | reverse complement strand
GATGGGCTTCAGGCTCCTGTGAGATGAAATGAACACATTGATTGATAGATTGATTGATTGATAGATTCATTAATTGATTGATTAATTAGTTAGCTGATTGATTAAAGGAATGGATGGATGAATGAATGAATGGAAGCAAGGAAGAAAGCATGTGTGGATGAATGGATGATGGATTGCTGGATGAACAAATGATCAATCAAGTGATTTACCTGTTAGGATGATTGACTGATTGATGGATAAATGGTTGGTTTGTTGGATGAACTGATGAATAATCAAATGAATGATTGATTGATGGATTTATTTAGGAATTGATTGTTTTACGCACTTGCTGACTGAGTTAGCTGATTGATTAAAGGAATGGATGGATGGATGAATGAATGAAAGAAAGCATGTGTGGGTGGGTGGATGATGGATTGCTGGACGAACAAATGATCAATCAAATGAACAAATGACCATTGGATGATTGATTGATTGATTTACTTGTTGATTGATTTACTTGTTGAACGAACAATTGCTTGCTTGCTTGATTGCTTGCTTGCTTGATTGATTGATTAATTGATTGATTGATTGATTGATTGATTGATTGATTGATTGATTGATTGATTGATGGATGCATGGTTTGTTGGTTGGTTGGTTGGTTGGGTGGGTGGTTGGATGAATGATTGAATAGACAATTGATTGATGACTTGATTTACTGATTGATTGGTTGATTTACTGAGTGATTAATTGATTGATGGATGGATGGATAAAAGGTCAGATGAGTGATTGATTGATTGATTTACTGATTTACTAAGTGATTGATTGATTTACTGAGTGATTGATGGTTGATTGGTTGGTTGGATAGGTGAATGAATGATGCAATGGATGATTGAGTAATGGATTGATTTACTGATTGATTGATTTGTCAATTGATTGATCAAATGAACGGTAGATTGATGGATTTAATGATTTGCTGATTGATTGATTTACTGAGTGATTGATGGATGGATTGATGGATGGATGGATGGTTGGTTGGTCCGTTGGTTGGATGGATGGATGAATGAATAATCAAATGGATGATTGATGGATGCATTGATTAACTGATTGATTGATTTCTCTCTCGATCGATCGATGGTTGGTTGGTTGGTTGGTTGGTTGGTTGGTTGGTTGGTTGGTTGGTTGGTTGGTTGGATGGGTGAATGAATGATTGAATGGATGATTGATTTACTGATTGATTGATTTGTCGATTGATTGATCAAATGAACGGTTGATTGATGGATTGATTTAAGGATTTACTGATTGATTGATTTACTGATTTACTGAGTGATTGATTGATGGATGGTTGGTTGGTTGATGGATTGATTTAAGGATTTACTGATTGATTGATTTGCTGAGTGATTGATGGATGGTTGGTTGGTTGGTTGGTTGGATGGGTGAATGACTGATTGAATGGATGATTGATGGATGGATTGATTTACTGAGTGATTGATTGATTTCTCTCCTGTGTGTTTCTGCAGGTTGTGAGAGCGTTGCAGGAGCGTTGTGAGAGGCACACTCAGCGGGTCGTAACATCATGCCTGTGCCAAGAGTTTGTGTAGCGTTACCCTCCGTCCGACACACTGTCCTGCTGCTCACCGCCTGCGTCCTGCTCACCTGCGCCGAGTGTAAGTCTACCTGTGTGTTCATTCTGATGCTCATTTCTGCACTGAGACCTGCAGGACACACGACTGTAGAGGAACAAGATATATTAAAGAGCACGGTTCTCTGACAACTCAAAGGGCATTTTCATATGTGTGTGAACTACCCCTTAAACAGGCCTTTCATTTCAGTATGGTCATGATATCTGCAGGTAGAGTTGTTGAGAATGTGGAGTTGTTCAGGTTAGTTCAGTACTACTAAGTGCACTTGTTTCTGCGGTGGACATGGAGGATGCTGCACGCCTGTTCTCTGCGTTTGATCTGCTCGCCGTGGATTGTTGTGATTTGGATGTTTAATCTGTGTTATGGAGATCAGGATTTGCATATGGCTGTCAGGCAGGCTGGAATTTGCATATTGCTCAGGCCCTATCCTCTCGTCATGTTTGTGTCGGATTTGCATGTATGCAGATGTGATTGAAACGAGGAGCGTCCGTCAGCGTGTCATGTGTGTTCAGTGTGTGTGTGTGTGTGTGAGATGATGATGGGGTTTAATTTTAGCGCGTCTGTAAGTTTTGCTGCGGTAGTAGAATCTTGTCAGCTCGTTTGCAGCTTCAGGCTTTAATTAGTGTCGCGCTGTTCCGGAGCGGATGAGAAAATGACAGGAATAATCAGGAGCATCACAGAGAGAGAGAAGAAACGCTTCTCCAACACAGTGATTGACCTCTGAAGACCAGCTCGACACACAAACTTCCAGACAGACTTCACATTATATTAAAGCAGCACCGCATGAGAAAACCAGCCCATAATACTCTGAACAAAGCAGATGAGGAGGAGGATAAAGCTGGAGTTCAGTCTTCAGATTACAGCCTGCGAGTCTGTCACTGGTGTTCCATGTGGAAAACTACAACGCCATCGTTTGGAGACATCGCTCAGTGGTGTCCGCAGTGTGTGTCAGAGATGAAGAACTGAAAGAAACATCATCAACGCACACACACACACACACACACACACACACACACACACACACACACACACACACACTGATGAACACTCACTTCCTCCATTTAGTTCACTGAAAAAGTAGATCTATTAGATTTAAATAGCCTTTATTATATTTAGGATATATGGATATACATTTGAAATAAATCTAAAAAGAAAAGTTTTTCAACAATATTACAACTAGAATAATTATAGTTTGAATAAATATAGTTTATATATAAACTATACACACTACTGGTTCGATTTTAAAATGTTTTAGGGTAAGTTTCTCCTGGTCACCAATGCTGTGTTTATTTAATCAAAAACACAGGACACATTGTGAAATTTTGGAATGTTATTGGACTATAAAAGAACTGTTGAACGGTAGTTTATAATATAATTCAATAATTTATTCCATTGATTTTAATGATGAATTTTCAGCTTAATTATTCCAGTCTAATTAATCCAGTCACACGATCCTTCAGACATCACTCTAATATTAATTATTATTGTTATTATTACTATTATTATTATTATTATTATTATTATTATTATTATTATTATTATTAGTAGTAGTATTAGTAGTAGTAGTAGTAGTAGTAGTAGTATTAGTAGTAGTAGTAGTAGTAGTAGTAGTATTAGTAGTAGTAGTAGTAGTGATAGTAGAATTTGTATTTTTATTATTGTTGTTATTATTATTTTTAATTGTTATTAATAACATTATTATTGTTGTTGTTGTAATTATTATTAATATTTTATTATTGCTATTATTATTATCATTGTTATCATTATTATTATTATTATTATTATTATTATTACTTTTAATTATTATTATTAGCATTATTATTATTGTTGTTGTTGTAGTTATTGTTGTTGTTATTATTACTATTATTGTCATTATTGATATTATTATTATTATTATTATTGTTGTTGTTGTTGTTGTTGTTGTTGTTGTTGTTGTTGTTGTTGTTGTTGTTATTATTATTATTATTATTATTACTATTATTGTCATTATTGATATTATTATTATTATTACTATTATTATTATTATTATTATTATTATAATTATTATTATTATTATTATTATTAATGGTAATAGTAATAAAATCAATAATGACTGGAGTTGAGTATTGATTTAATTTGAAACTACATACAGTAATAGAGCTATTATTTAAAATTGTAATAAATATTTAACAATATAACAATTTTTGTTTTTTACATTTAATAAATGCCACCTTGATGAACAGAATAATTTTCTTAAAAAACACAAACGTTTGACCAGTAAGTGTACATGTAAAACCTCTAAATGCCGTCTGAAAAAACACTGTGTGTAGGTCTAGTAATTTCACTTTTATGGCGAAGAATAAGTTCTTTTCATGCACTTTAAGTTGAAATAACTCAACACAGTACAGCAGGCTCAGGAAAATGCCCACTTTTGACATACATTTTAGACGCACTTGCACGACTCTTTACTCATCAGGGGTCACCACAGTGGAATGAACCACCAACTATTCCAGCATATGTTTTATCCAGCGGATGCCCTTCCAGCTGCAATATTTATTATTTGGAGAACGTCTGATCTCTTTTAGTTTGTCCGAAAATGATTTAAAAACTGCTGTGGTCAAAATTATTAGCCCCCAACCCACTGTCCAGTGACTCGCCTAATTAACCCAGTTATCTTAATTAAGCCTTTAAATTGTACTTCCAGTATCTTGTAAAGTATCTAGTAGATTATTATATACCGTCATCATGACAAAGACTGGAAACAGAGAGAAAGTCAGAGTTCAGCGCTCACACATGCGCTCGTGTTTGTCATGCCCAGAGCTTAGCACAACGGCAGCTGTTTCAGACACACACACACACACACACACACACACACACACACACACACACACACACACACACACACACACACACGTCGTCACAGTCAGATGTGAAATAAGACCACATCGGACAACTCTCCAGGGGGACGTCACCCGAATCCACTAATTATCACCTGCATGCAAATTAATTGTCCACTCCGCATGCGAGCTCATGAATATTCATTACGCATATGAGTGCAGCTAATTAGTGTACAACAGATTTAGTCAACAGAGAGCAAATCAACAGCACTTGTAAGAACACACACACACAAACATCGCTCTCGTTTCAGATCGCTGTATTACCATATTTTAAATATTTGCATGAAATTAGGGAGGAGTTTTGCATGTAAATACACTGGAGCTGTAGACGGTAAGGAACATCACTGGTCATCTTAAAGCCGTGGTGCATCTGTGCAGATACAGTTGAGGTCAGAATTATTCGCCCCCTTTAAATCTCTTTTTTTCTTTTTTAAATATTTCCCAAATGATGTTGAACAGATTCAGGAAATGTTCACAGTGTGTCTGATAATATTTGTTCTTCTGGAGAAAGTCTTATTTGTTTTATTTCAGCCAGAATAAAAGCAGTTTTTAATTTTTTAAGCACCATTTTAAGGTCAATATTATTATTATAAGCTATATTTTCTCGATTGTCTCCAGAACAAACCACTGTTATACAATGACTTGCCTAATTACCCTAACTTTACCCTAATTACCCTAGTGAAGCCTTTACATGTCACTTTAAGCTGAACACTAGTGTCTTGAAGAATATCTAGTCTAATATTATTTACTGTCATCATGGCAAAGAGGAAATAAATCAGTTATTGTTGTATAACAGTGGTTTGTTCTGGAGACAATCCAACACTAATATTGCTGAAGGGGTGAATAATATTGAGCTTAACATGACTTTAACACTATTAAAAACTGCTTTATTCTAGCCCAAATAAAACACATCAGACTTTCTCCAGAAGAACAAACATAAGAAAATAATTGTGACTTCAACTGTGTTTAAATGCATGCAAATATATTTAAATCTATATGACTTCCATTTGGGAATACAGAACCAGTACTGTCAGCAGTGCCTGTGTTTTTCTCAGGAACTCATACAGTCAAAAGCTCTCACAGACATAAATAAACAAATAACATAATAGAAGAAAAACAGCAGATCAATAAGCCAGCGACTGCGGCTCTTTCTTCTTCACAGAACGAGAGCAAACGGCAATTTCACACTTCCTGAACTGCTGCCGCTCATTACGGGATTTAATTGGCTGAAGTATTTCGTCCAATCAAGCGTGACCATCAGGGCGGAGCAGGAGGCACTTTCACTATTACGTCCCATCAGGGGGTCGTCATGACGATCGCAGGCAAAGCACGCTCTTTCCCCCGCTCATACTCCATTTGTACCAGATCCAAGATGCATCGATCGAACAGTAATTAAATCGCCCTCTCCCTGTTAGATATAGATTTATAATCTGACTGTAAATACTCTCACGACACTGCAGCATGGTGGACTCAATACTGCTCACCCAACATGATAATCAGCGCTCAACGTTCTGTGGGCTCACAATAACACATACACTCACCGGCCACTTTATTAGGTACACCTGTCCAGCAGTTCGTTAACTCAAATTTCTAATCAGCCAATCCCTCAATGCATTTCGGCATGTAGACATGGTCAAGAGGATCTGCTGCAGGTCAAAGTGAGCATCAGAATGGGGAAGAAAGGGGATTTAAGAGACTTTGAACGTGGCATGGTTGTTGCTGCCAGACGGGCTGCTCTGAGTATTTCAGAAACTGCTGATCTACTGGGATTTTCACGCACAACCATCTCTAGGGTTTACAGAGAATGCTCCGACAAAGAGGAAATATCCAGTGAGCGGCAGTTCTGTGGGCGCAAATGCCTTGTTGATGAGGCCAGAGGAGAATGGCCAGACTGGTTCCAGCTGATAGACAGCCTACCTGAGTATTGCTGCTGACCATGTCCATCCCTTTATGAGCACAGTGTCTCCATCTTCTGATGGCTACTTCCAGCAGGATAACGCAGCATGTCATAAAGCTCAATCATCTCAGACTGGTTTCTTGAACATGACGATGAGTTCACTGTACTCAAATGGCCTCCACAGTCACCAGAGCTCAATCCAATAGAGCAGCTTTGGGATGTGGTGGAACGGGAGATTGGCATCATGGATGTGCAGCCGACAAATCTGCAGTGACTGTGTGATGCTATCATGACAATATGGAGCAAAATCTCTGAGGAATATTTCCAGCTTGTTGAATCTACGCCAGAAGGATTAAGGCAGTTCTGAAAACAAAAGGAGGTCCGACCCGGTACTAGTAAGGTGTACCTAATAAAGTGGCCGTAATAAAGTAATCTTATTTCAAAGCAAAAACTAGATTATTTCACTTCCACCATATGTTTTAAGGAGAATCTCACTTAATTTTGACTCATTATTTCTGAAAACAAGACTATATTTTGTGCTGGTCTGGAAAATGCTCCTTGATTAAAAGCTTTTAGATATTTGGACTAGAAACAAGACAGAAATTAAAGAGTAAGAAAAGCATCTACTGCAGTGTGAGAAAGTGTAAAGTAAGCAAAAGTGAGAAACACAAATGTTTGCAATCACTAATAGTGAGTAAATATAATGTGTTTTTCGTGAACTGTTCCTTTAAAAATGAAACTAAATAATGTAAATAATGTATAATCTTGTTTACAGTTTGAAATATGATTGTTTTACACATCCCACTGGCAGAAATGTATCTTGCTTTAATGAAAAACTCACGTAATTTTGACTCAATATTTATGAAAAACTAATCAATATGTATGTAGTGTTCTTGAAAATGCCTCTTGATCTAAGAGGTTTTAGATATCTGGGCTAGAAAGTAAAGCAAGACGAGCAGAGAGCCAAACCCTGACAACCCAAATAGTGCCACTCCTGTAGTCTGGATCTTCGGGCTGCGTCTCAAATATCTCCCTCAGCTGCTGGACTCCGGGCTGTAGACTGACTAGTGGATTAGTTCTGCCACTAAACATCATCTGTGGCAGCGGGAAACACGTCTGCTGACGTGATATTGCACTCTCCTGAAAGCATGTGGCAGCTGCTGTCTCCGTTTATACTGAACATCTGACAGCATTTTTACTTTTCATGACACTCGCATTATACCTCTATAATCATGACAATGCTCATTTCTTTGTCTCCATGTAGTTTAAAGCAATTCAAGAAGGTTACATATTCAAAACAAATAAGCAAATTACTTGCATACATTCTCTATTTTAAGGACCAAGTCTATTTTTTTTGTTCTAATCCATTTTAAGATCATTTTTTAGGGGATTATTGCAAGAATGTCAGTGTGGTGCAACCAAAAAAATTGTTCCAAGTAGTTTATCTTGTTTAAAAAATGTGAAAGCCCCAATTGCATCAGGCATAATTTTACATTAGACATATTTAATAGCAAATAAAGGTAAATATAGCACAATTGTTCTAAAAATTATAATTCATTTGGGGAATTATGTATTTCACCTCAAATTTCTGAAATGTTAAGATGGTGTAACCACCATTTATTGAGCCGTTTTGTTAATATTGTGCACAAGACTGTTAGACAGGAATTGGATCACAGAGAAGAACTCTTGATGAGACTAATTGCTGCATGCAAAGGTTAGTAACTCTTTTTAAGATGTGAGATACTTTGACCTTTTTAAGGTATGCTCAGCTATTCTGAGATATGCATGTCAAATGGTAAGACCCCAGAAATGCACTGATAATTGATAATTATTATAAAAATAACTATTATATCTAAAAGTTACATTTGAAATATTCCCAGCTAGACCATGTGCTTACACAGATGTTGATGACAATGCCTCTCAAATTTGATTTTAAGTTGAAATGTCAAGCGGTGTGCACCATTTGACTCCTAATGCAGGAGTGTTTCTGTTGAGGCCCAACTTAGTCAAATATCATTAGTTCATGATGCTGATTAATTGATTTCAATTGTCAATTTCTTCAACAAACAGTCATCTTTGGCTGTTGAAGAAACACTGTCAGGTGGTGTAACTGGTTTGTGTCAATTGGTGTAACCAGTATTTTAAATAAAAATATAATTATATACATGGAAATAATGTGAATTAAAAATTAAAACACCCAGTTTAGTGTAATAAAATAGTCTTTAACAATTTTGACATAATTTGTCAAAGATTATTTAAAAATCAGATGTGTTTTTAGCATGTGTCCGGCCAAATATTACTCATTAAAATGTACATTTAGAGATAACCCGAACAAAATAAATGTTATTGTGGTCTTTTAAAATGAAGTATAACTTTCTGTTTGTACACTTGCATAAAACTTAGGAGTAAATTATTTAATATTTCACCATTTTTGGCAGTTACACCATTTGACCTTTTCAGGTACATTCAGTCTTAATGTTTGTAAAAATAAATGTGCAAATGTTATTTTTAATTACATTAAATCAACATGAATACTATCTGTGCATTATAAAATACCTGATGCATGCTTTTCAATTAACTTTATTAAAGATTTTTTTTTTTAATTTCTCATCTTGCCACACCGTATTTGTCACTGACCCATTTACCATTAAAGTGTCTCATTAAAACTGGCATCTTTATATTTTAGAGCATCATTACTGCTTAATCACATTCATTCATACATTTTTCTTTGGATTAGTCTCTATTTTAGAGATCTCGCCTTATTAGAATGAACCACAAGCATATGTTTTATACAGCGGATGCCCTTCCAGCTGCAACCCAGTGCTGGGAAACACCAATACACACTCATTCACACACACTCATACACTACGGCCAGTGTAGTTGATCAGTTCCCCTATAGCGCATGTGTTTGGACTGTGGGGGAAACCGGAGCACCCGGAGGAAACCCACACCAACAACTCCACACATGCCAACTGACCCAGGCGGGACTCGAACCAGCGACCTTTTTGCTTTGAGGTGACTGTGCTGACCACTGCACCACCATTGTCTTATTCAGATTAAGGCAATTCAGATTACTGATGTCCATGTAAACGTGGCCAATGTCATCTTTGCATTTGTAATGTCATAACTGAGCGAGCGACTCTACATAAGTGTTGTCATGAGCAAGCATCTCGTGTCATGTCTTGATTATGAAGGTTTACTGATGACAGTCTTATGAACACCTCTTCAAGTAAAGCTGGATTTTGGTTGTCTTTTTTTAAGACACTAGTGCATTTGGGAACACTCAATAGGGGGCACTAGCGAGCGTCCTTCAGAATGATGAAATGCGGATCGGGACTCCCTACGGTTACCGACATTCATCAGCAAAGGCCACGACACTGTGATCGCAGTACACTTCATTCTTCAGAGTAATGTCCACATATCTACAGTCATTCCAACCACGCACACACACACACACATACACTCCCTTCTGGCAGCACGGACCATGTGTGTGTGTGTGTGTGTCCCACTGTGCCACCTCACACAGTCACTTCCCCTCGCCATCTGTGAAACTCCTCTGAGCGAAACCAACGCCATTCTTCAATGTGTGTGTGCGTCAGTGTTTTCCTTCGCCTTTGCGTTACACGCGAGTAGAGGTTTGTGTGTCTAAACAGACAGGATGGGACTCATCCGTTACAGAGCGAGCGAGAGAGAAAGAGGGTCAGCATGATAAATGGCATAAATCTAACTGTGAAGACTGTAGGCGAAGAGAAAAAAACACAGAGGAAGAGAAAATGAGGCTGAGAATGAAATGGAGGCCAATTCTTCATCTGCGCTCTTTGTGTCCGGACGCTTTTGTCTTTTGTTTTCCTCAGTTGTTCTGAACAGCAGGGAGACAAACGGCGCTCGATCTGAAGGGAACGCCTGTGCGCTATGAGGACGTATGATGTTGGATGTGTTCCATTTGGGGGTGATCATCCCTGTGCCCTGTTCCCTGCGCAGTGAGAAAGTGGCGAGTCAGATCTCAAGCCAAAAGAAGCATTAGCTGCGTTTCCCCCTGAAGAGAGCCTGCCAGGGCCTGTCGCATTTACACGCTCACTTCTAGAGCCCCTTTGGGGACTGTTCAGGGGAAACAGCTAGGGTTTCCTTTAGTCGGGCTGAATATCATGCGCTAAAGTGCTCATTTACCTGTTTAGCGTTTGTTTAACCTGTTTGGCCGTATATGGATTGTTGGCATGACGTTGCATTTTCAGTATAACACATGACATAATTTAGCATGATTAGTATTGTCATCATTTAAAATACAGTCAATTGTTAAACATTTCCTCCATAGGGTCGGGTATCGTTTGGGGCTATTTCGATAACGGTGCTAAATTAATACTTTTAAAATGGTACCAGTGCCAAAACGATGCCTGGTCCGATAGTCTGTTGACCAAACGTTCACATCAAGCCCTTCTTTAACGTAAGTAGTTGACTGGAGCATGGTGCTAGTAATGAGAAGCTTGTGGGATCAGTTCCCATAAGGAATGACTGGGGAAATGTGTTTCTTGAATGCAGTGTAAGTCTCTGTGGATAGCAGCGTCTGCCAAATGCATAACTCTAAATGTTGCACATATACAAATAAAACTATTCAGTCTGCTGGAATCTCTAAAAGGCTTCTATGCATTGCTAATGGTACTGGTGTGCATCCTAGTTTAAAACAGTGTTCATTTTCGGTATCGGTTTCAAGTTTATACTGACGAAAACAAGATGAAAACTAAATGAAAAAGGTATGATGATGACGACAACCATAGTGTGAATATACTGACATTTCTGTTGACTACTGAACACGAGAAGAAAATGTGAATCAGAACTAGTCGTTCTGTGTGTGATGCGCAACACTTTTAAGCTTGTTTAAAGATTATTAAATTAAACCAAATACATATTAGACGACTAAATCTAGAGTACATTTAGTCGACTGAAGCTAAAATGTCTCAGAGTACTAAAACCAAATCAAAGTTTGCTGTCAAATTGTACACCGGTTTAAAACTCTGCTCTTTCTTTTATTTAGACTGCGGATTAAAAGAACTAACGTCTTCTAATGCAAGCAGTTACTATATCAATAAAAGGGCAGGCACATCTGCTTTCATTTGTGTTACACTTGGCAAACCGTATGCAGGCGCAGACCTTCTGAAGCAGTGTGAAGGATATTGGGAGTAAGTGCCCATCAGCTGAACCCTACGAAAATGCTCATTTCTGAGGGATCTTTGATGTAGTTCTTCTTGAGGACTTCCATTAGGCTTGGATGTTTCCTGAAGTACTGTACCTCACTGTTTGCCACTTCCTTCAGCATAGCACATTTGTTTATGTGATTTATAGTTATTTAGAGTATTAATGATGAGAAGTGCATTTCACGATGCCGCTCTTATCATCAGACTATCCCAGCATCCTTTAGCAGGTCATATGGTCAGTTCCAATAAAGACTCTGCAACAAAAGACCAGTGAAATCATCAGCGTTTCTCTCTCTCTCCGAGAGCAGGGATGAATAGAAAGGAGAAAAGATAAATCAATAATTAATTATGTCTATTTCTAAAGCATCTATTCAGAGCTATCTGCATCCTGACCAAGGCACATTTTCTGGTCCATGCAAAAGGAGTTCATTGCTGTTGTTTTAGAGTGTGCTTTTTTATTCAACAACCAATTCACTTTCTTAGTAGGACACTGCCTTTTGTCAGCTAGTTGCATTGAATTAGCATGGTGGTACATCAGGGTTCGGTACTTGGCCCTCTTCTGTTCTCTATTTACGCAACTCACTGGGCTCAAACATAACCGTGCACTACTTGTCCTACTCCTGCTACATAACTGCATCTGCACCTGTCGTTGTAGCCTTACGACTCCACAATTCCAGCTTATATATCATGAAGATTCTGAAATTTAATAGTTTTCAGTCACTCAATTAACCTAAAAGGATATTCAGACTTATCATAGTAGAACACTGCCTTTTGTTAATGAGTTGCATTGAAAAACCATGGGGGGTACATCAGGGTTTGGTTCTTGGCCCCCTTCTGTTCTCCATTAACAGAATTCCATTGGGCCGAATCATTACTTGTCCTACTCCTGCTACATGAGTACACCTACACCTGTCGCTCTAGCCTCACGACTCTACAATTCCATCTTATTCTGAAGATTCTGAAAAGCAAGAGTATTCAGTCACTCAACCCTTACAGAATATTCCAGCTTATCTTAGGAACACACTGCCTTTTGTTAGGGAATTGCAATGAATAACCATCGGGGTACATCAGGGTTTGGATCTTGACCCTCTTCTGTTCCCCACTTGCTCAATCTCACTGGACCTAATCATCACCTGTCCTACACCTACACATGTCATTGTAGCCTGTCTACTCCACAGTTCCGACTTATAAATGTGACATCATACATTTCGATCTGGATGAAGGATCACATGTTTCTGCTCAGTCTGGTGAAGACAGAACTCCTTGTTTTCTCAGCTTGTCTGTCAGTTACCCTAGTGTCACCGTACAGCTGGACTCAACAAACAAACTTCCCAATTCTCAATAAAGGTCTTGTCATGCACTTTAACTTAAGAGCCAATGCTAGGCTACTGCGGTGGCATGTTGGCGTGATTTAGCCTCTACTGATGGTCCAGAACATGATGATGCATCTGGTCCCACCTTCCTGCATACCTGCACTAGACTACATTTCAGCCTTTGACAGTAGAATTGAGGAATTCTAATACTCCAGGATTTTCTAAAGTTTTATGTGCAGTTCTGTAAGGGTTTTCCCAGAGATGGGTTGCGGCTGGAAGGGCATCCGCTGCGTAAAAACTTGCTGGATAAGTTGGCGGTTCATTCCACTGTGGCGACGCCGGATTAATAAAGAGACTAAGCCGACAAGAAAATGAATGAATGAATTTAAGGGTAACTGAGTGACTGAGAACTATTACCCTTCAGAGTGTCCATGCTCACTATCCCACCTGAGATCTGTAATGTGAGGATGTTGGACTATGGAGTTGAGGATCCACATGCAGTTTATAAGACAGATTGATCAGGCAGGCAACGGTCAAAACAGGTGCAAACAGGTACATACAGATAATCCAGGTCGAGGTTAATACACAGGCAAGCAAACTAAATGAACCAAAAAAAGCAACAAACAAACAAAGCCAGGTTCAAAACACGGCTTGACAAGGCAAGAGTAAAAACACGTCGTAATGTAACAATACTGTAGAGATCTGCGCGGGACTCCCGACTGGTCTTAGCCCGAACCCAACCAATCCCACTTATATTGAGCATTTGTTGTCCCGCTGCCTGACCCGCCCCATTTTCTAACCCGTTTCCCTTAACGAGCGCTGGGGGTCGGTGGGGGTCAGTGGGGGGAGGGGGGGCTGGAGGGGTGGTTGGTGATCTATTAGTGTACCAATCACACACACACAGCAACAAACAAGCTAAACGCAGCATCGTGCTAACTCATTCACACACATACATACGCATGCTCGCTCGCTCGGGAGTGATCGTGTAAGACCGCCCAACCCCATTTAAAATTGAATCAGTTACCGACCGCTCCCGTGCTTTATTCCAATTTTTTTTTTTATGCGCCACTGAAATCTGGTCATGAATGCAGACCTCTACAATACAGTAAAACAAGACTTGCATAAACAGCTTCAGCTGTGTGTTTTTGCAATCAAAAGTGAGCTGGAACAGGTGTGAGAGCACATGTATGCTGGGATTTGTAGTTCATTTGGTGGCAGATTTGTAGTTCTCCAGTGATCTGTGTGTGATCAGCTGGTAAGTGCTGTGCAGGTAAAGCTCACTCCTCTGACCTCTAAAGGTGCTCTAGCGACAGACGCTGAAGGCCATGGTCTTTAGCCTCCTTGGTTGAGCAACCGACTCCCATGCGGAAGGTCACTGGTTCAATACCAGCTTGAAGCGGGTTGGGTGGTGTAGGACCGGCGGGGTTACATTTGCATGAGCTACATCGCTAGTGATTGTGATGAGATCCACATACTAACTGCAAAAAGAGTTTTAGTCTTGTTTGTAGTCCAAATATCTAAAATCGAGAAGCATTTTCTTGACAAGCAGAGAAAATTGTCTTATTTTAAGAAATAATATGCCAGAATTACGTGAGTTTTTCTTTAAAACCAGCAAAATATTATGCTAATGTGGTAAAATAACCCTGCTTTTTTCTTTTGGCATAACATTACCCCATTGTCGGATTATTCTGCTTGTTTTAGGGGGAAACTCTCTTCATTTTGACTCATTATTTCTGAAAACAACACAATATTTTGTGCTTGTCTAGAAAATGCTTGGTGCTTTAGGTATTTGTAGATATTTGGACTGGAAGCAGGTGAAAAATCTAAGCAAGAGAAGCTTTTGTGTGCAGTGTAGAGGCCTTAATTGTGTTTGGCAGCCCTAATGTTCAGCTTTTATGCTTTTAAGAAAGAGCGCAGATGAAAAATGCAAGGGTTTGTGACACTTTCAGTTCAAAGCAACACGTAATCGTGAATGTAGGCTTTACTTGATGAACACGACTTTCCGACAAACGGATAAAGTGATTTCAGCAGGTTGGCTTGTTTTTCTCCCGCAGTGGCGATAGTTCATGATCACATCTTTCCTGGACTTAAACCAGAAAGCGTCCA
>NC_133182.1:80030000-80045000 GCF_049306965.1 Danio rerio | reverse complement strand
GGTTGCAGCTGGAAGGGCATCCGCTGTGTAAAACATATGCTGGAACAGTTGGTGGTTCATTCCACTGTGGCGACCTCTGATAAATGCGGGGATTATAGCAATAGTGAGCATGTTAGGATGGGTTTGATTGTTCTGATGTTGAAAAGTGCAAACCTGCATGGATCACCCCAAGATTCCCTACTGAACTACTTAGACTTATGGATGAGCTGTGCTGGCGGCGTAACAGTGATAAGAGACAGCATGTTATTGGACGATGGCTCACAGTGATGTGCTGTAAATAGAGAATAATAGGGGACCCAGAACAGATCCCTGAGGTACTCCAGTGATTCCCATTGAGGAGAGGGTGGACAGCATTATCTGATGGTTTACTGTATCAGACACGTCCAGGAGAAGCAGAATGGATGATTAGAGCCTGGCAAAAGAAGCCGCTTGTTCACTTGAGTGCGCGCGGTGAATGTGACGTCATCGCTGTGTTTGCGGAGGTTTGCTTTGGATGCGCTCGACATGATTTCAGCTTGCGGAGTTCATGCGTTTATTTCAGACTCGAGCAAACAGTGATTTGAGTTGAATATAAACCACTTTGAAGAGATTTTGCCTGAAACAGAAGGACTGTACACATGTCTACATGAAAAAAAAAAACATCTGTTCTTTTTAGTCAGTGATTGTTTATTTTATTTTATTCTTGCCATAATAAAATATGTATTTGTATAGTAGCTCTTGTTCTGCTGTCGTTGATAATTTAATAAACTTTAACAGGGCGATGCAGTGGCGCAGTAGGTAGTGCTGTTACCTCACAGCCACACAGGGGTGGTAGGATTTTGATTGCGAACTGAAGACGGGAGCTGTGGTGGTCAGTTGATGCACAAACTGAAGACGGGGGGGCACTTTTGTTAATTTTTTAGGGACACTTTTTATTCAAGACTAGACAGGGCATGTGCACTGCACTGGTTTAGCCCTATCTGTGCACATGCCTGGCTGTGATGATGTTTGTCACATGAAGTACGCAGCCGCCATATCAAATCAATTGTATCCCAAATAAGATATGTACAGCTGAAGTCAGAGTTAATAGCCACCCTGTGTATTTCTGTTTAACAAAGAGAGGACTTCCTTAACACATTTCTAATCATCTTTCAAATGAAAACTCTAGGTAATCTCTAATAACTGATTTATTCTCTTTGTCATGATGACAGTAAATAATATTAGACTAGATATTCTTCAAGACACTAGTGTTCAGCTTACAGTGACATGTAAAGGCTTCACTAGGGTAATTAGGGTAAAGTTAGGGTAATTAGGCAAGTCATTGTATAACAGTGGTTTGTTCTGGAGACTAACGTCGGGGAGTAACACATACAACTGAGGTTAGGATCCACAAAGCAGGTTTATTCACAGTCAGGCAAGCGGTGGTCAACACAGGAGCAAACAGGTGTGTGAGGACAGTCCAGAATCACAGTCGAATACAGGCAAGAGGTCAGAAAGGCAGGCAAAGACAAAGAGGCTAACAAGGCTAACGGTTGGTACACAAGATAACTAGACTGGGAAACGCGTTGTAATGCTACTGTGACAGATAACAAGACTCTGCAAACTGAAGGGGTGAGTGTGTGGCTTAAATAGTGTGTGTTAATCAGTCTCTGACAATCCTCAGGTGGTGTGAATGTAATCAGTCTAGATGAGGAAGCAAGTGTGAGTGTGACCGTAGTGCATGTATGAAAATGTAGTCCAAAAATGGAGGATTTGTAGTCCATGGTTATTATAGGTGCAAACCAGCGATCTTATGGGAAATGATCGCTGGTAATCGTGACAGAGACAATCCAACACTAATATTGCTGAAGAGGTGAATAATATTGAGCTTTAAAACTATTAAAAACTGCTTTTATTCTAGCCCAAATAAAACACATAAGTCTTTCTCCAGAAGAATAAATATTATAGAAAATACTGTGAGAAACTCCTGAATCTGTTCAACATCATTTGGGAAATAATTGTAATAATGTATTTGAATATATTCACATGGGGGTGAATAATTCTGACTAGTTAAAGCTGTATTTATTTGATGTATTCTTCTTAAATAAGTTATATAACCGTGTATTTCTCTCTTGTTTTATTTGTCCTTTAGCTCCGCCAAAGTTCCTGCGCACCCCGAGTGATCAGACGGGTGTTCAGGGCGGCGTGGCCTCCTTCATCTGCCAGGCGTCCGGCGACCCGCGGCCCAAAATCGTGTGGAACAAGAAGGGGAAACGGGTCAGCAACCAGCGCTTTGAGGTATTAGGTCTATTGTTCTGATGTAAAATGCTCGACAAGTGAATGCTAACGATAGCCACACCCATTGACCACTCCCAACATCACAAGCCACACCCGCTCATTAGCATATTCATATTCTACTAACACGCATGAATGCTCATGTCCTGGGGCCAGATTCACAATATTCATATATTTAGATTGATTATAAAAGCGTTTAGGATGAGTTTTCACTTTCTGAGTCGTTTTGGGGTTACAGAGTTACAAACATTAGCATGATTTAATAACTATTTTTTATAAAAACATGTAACGACATCATGTGTTTTTATGTTTATTGACACATATTAAACTAAGTTAATCATTACTTATATTAATTTATTACATTGTTAAATGCAGATTTCATAGTCAAGGGCGCAGTGGGTAGCACAATCGCCTTACAGCAAGAAGGTCGCTGGTTCGAGTTCTGTGTGGAGTTTGCATGTTCTCCCCGTGTTGGTGTGGGTTTCCTCCGGGTGCTCCGGTTTCCCCCACAGTCCAAAAACATGCGCTATAGGGGAACTGATCAACTACACTGGCCGTAGTTTATGAGTGTGTATGGGTATTTACCAGTACTGGGTTTCAGCTGGAAGGGCGTACACTGTGTAAAACATATTTTAATGTTAAAAACTCAAAACAACTGAAAATATATATAAAAAAAATCCATGAATAAAATAATAAAATAGTTTAAATATAATGAAAGGAGCAGTAACCATTTCAAAAATGCACAACATAATATATTCAATTACAATAAAAACTGCTATATTAAAAAAGCACATTATTCTGAAGAGTATTTTGTGAATCCACCCTCAGATCTCAATAACATGAGTTCATAAAACCCGTCATAACAACCGCATTCATCCAAACATCACACTATTATTACCATCATCATTATTATTATCCTCAAACGCCTGCTCTGCATGGCCGAACGGCTTCCCGGAGCTTTATTTTTCTTCATTCCTCTCTCCTGCATGTTCGGCACAGTCTCGTACGTTGATTTATCAGCTCCTGAATCTGCAGCATGATAAACAAACGCATCATGCCTGAACGCTGATAAGATTTTTATTAATTTCCGCGTCATCTTCCCGTGCGATCATCTTCACTCTTGCTAACATCAAGCAGACGCTAATCGGCTAATGCCACACCCATAGATATACACACTAGATGTTACGTAGACTGCTGTTGTTGTCTATTGGAAGGAATGTGTCATTAGAGCCGCCATCTTGGTACAGGCTTGCACTACTTTGAAATAAATGTGAGACCAAAGTGCTGTCAGATTTAAAAGGCCTGTTTTTAGAGCACGGTAAGCCAAATATATGCTTTATATATGCTTTAGTCTGGCCATCAGCAGTCTGGGTTGGTTTCTTCTGTGGGGCTTCTCCACACCGTAACACTCCCAGATGTGGGAAAGCCAGTGCAGGTGGATGTATTATCCTCCCTTAGTGTTCATTTTGGTCTGATCCATATGTCCTGAACATGAAACATGTCCTGCTTTCTTCAACAAGACTAGCATGAGCCTAGTATTTAGTGCAAGTTGCCGCTAGTTTGCCTTATGGTCAGTGCAGCATTCGACTGCATAAACATCATTGCTAAAACTTTAGAACATAGCATAACAAATTGTTTCCTTGTTCGCTCATTACTACACCCTATAAACAGGTGTTAGTCTTTACTAGGTTTGAATTACTCTAATCCTGGGAGGCATGTACCAATATGGCGGCGCTATTGACGCATGCTTATGGCCCGTATGCCGTATCTAGTGTACATATCTATAATGCACACCTACCTTTTCGCCTTCAAATCTAAATCTTATCAGCATTCATTCCATGCTTCACGCTGCTAGCATTGACGCTAACATGCTAACATTATCCGCATCATTTCCCCTACACTCAGCACTAACGTGTTTCTAACTCAGCGCTAATCGACACACTAGCGCATGTGTGTGAGCGCGTGGTCATACTCGCGTTTCTTTGCGTGAGACGTGACGGTGAAAGAAAAGCGGCAGCGTATGACCACTGGTGTATTTATTCTGTGACGCATCAGAAGTGAGTATACATCCGCTGGACTGCCTCTACTAAAGCTGTGTGTGTGTGTTAGCGTCTTGTGTCGTCTTGCGTGGAGGCTAATCCCCTGTCTGACGGCGTCTGTGCCTGTGGCGTCTCCTCATCTCCATCTTTCAGCTTTAAGAGTGGGCCATCGCTCCCAAAAACATCCCATTCTTAAAGCCCACGTCAACGCCACGTTCATTCGTGAAACGTCTGGCTTCAGAATTAGCATCGCACTCAGACATTCACTGAGCATTTTACACTTCTTCAACATAGCGGAGTGGTACGACATGGAGAACTGCTGCATTGTGCTGTTTAGAGACTGAAAGCTGAATATTGAGGAGAGGGCGGGGTTTATAGTTAGCTCCTCCTCTCATACAAAACAGTTAGAGGGGCGTGGCTGAGCATATGTTGCCCAACATGTGGATTGTGCATTACATGGAGAACTGCTGGATTAGACAGTTTGGAGATGTTAACCTGAATATTAAGTAGGGGGTGGGACTTGTTGTTTTTTTTTTTTAGCTCTTATACCTCTTATATTTTTCTTGCCGCTAACTAACTGTTGGAGGGGCGTGGCTAAGCATATTTCCCCCAATGTGTGGAATAGTTCATTACGAGACAGAAAACTGCTGGCTTCTGTTTCTACTTTCTACTAAAATTGTAAATAAATATTGAGTAGAGGGTGGGGTTTATTTTTAGCTCCTCCTCCTAAATTTTGCAAATAACTAATACATGGTTGGAGGGGTGTGGCCAAGCACATTTTTTTGCCAAACATGTGGAATGTGCATTACGACTCTGGTTTTGTAGACTTGAAACTGAATATTGAGTAGGAGGCGGGGTTTGTTTTTAGCCCCTCCTCTCATATTTCACTCATAGCTAACTGATGGTTGGAGGGGCGTGGCTAAGCATATTTCGCTAAACATGGAAAAGTGCATTATGACACTTAAAACTGCTAACTTGTGCTGTTTCAAGACTTTAAACTGAAACTGAATATTAAGTTGAGGTTACTTGAGTTTACTTTTAGCCCCTCCTCTCATATTTAACTTGTTGCTAACTATTGGTTAGAGGGGTGTGGCTAAGCATATTTCCCTCAACATGCAGATTGTGCATAACAAGACAGAAAACTGCTGGATTATGCCGTTTTAAGACAGAAAACTGAAACTAAAAATTGTGTAAGGGGGCAGGGTTTATACTTTAGCCCCTCCTCTTACATTTCACTCAGACCCAACTAAAGGTTGGAAGGGGCGTGGCTAAACATATTTCGCCTAACATGTGGAACAGCGCATTTCCAGACAGAAAGCTGCTGGCTTCTGCTGTTTCAATATTGAGTAGGGGGCGGGGTTTGTTTTTGTAGCTCCTCCTCTTACATTTGCCATTTTGTTAGTCCCTCTCCTAATATTTTATTTGTAGCTAATGGTTGGAGGGGTGTGGCTTAACAACACAAAGAACTGCTGGATTATGTTGTTTCCAGACTTAAAACTGGATATTAAATAGGAGGCAGGGTTTGTTTTTTAGCCCCTCCTCTTATAATACACTCTTGGCTAACTAACAGGTGAAGGGGTGTGGCTAAACATATTTCACCCAACATGTGAAATAGTTTATTACCAGACAGAAAACCGCTGGCTTCTGCTGTTTCGAGACGTAAAACTTAAAATAATATTGAGTAGGGGGCGGGGTTTTTTTTGTAGCTCCTCCTCTTAAATGTCACTCATAGCTAACAAATGGTTGGATGGGCGTTGCTAAGCATATTTTGCTCAACATGTGGATTGTGCATTACAACAGAACTGCTGTATAATGTCGTTTCCAGACTTAAAACTGAATATTAAGTAGGGGGCGGGTTTGTTTTTAGCACCTCCTCTAATAAATCACTTGTAACTAACTCGCTAACATTTGGAGGGGCGTGGCTAAGCATATTTTGCCCAATATGTAGATGCAAAACGACATGAAGAACTGCTGGTTTTGCAGTTTCAAGACCTAAAACTGAATATTGAGTAGGGGGTGGGGTTTATTTTTGTAGCTCCTCCTCTTACATTTCACCCATAGCTAACAAATGGTTGGAGGACGTTCCTAAGCATATTTCGTTCACATGTGGATTGTGCATTACAACATAGATAACTGCTGGATTATGATTATTTCCAGACTCAAAACGGAATATTGGGTAGGGGGCGGGACTCGTTATTTTAGCTCCTCCTCTTATATTTTACTCGTAGTTAATGGTTTTAGTGTCAGTCCATGTGGAATATGTATTAAAAGACAGAAATCTGCTGGCTTATACTATTTTGAGGCTTAAACATATTATATTTATATGCACATTCTGTCTACGTCACTTTTTACAATTTAAATGTAATATTTTTTTAAATAATTAAACTAAATTAAATATTCGTCAGAAATATCAAACTCTTGCTCTCAGCCAGACTGTTTCGGTGTCCTGTGTTCGTAGTGTCGCGTCAGATGCAGAGAGACTGTGCGTGCGTGCGTGCGTGTACGTGTGTGTGCGTGAGTGTGTGTGCGTGTGTGTGTGTGTGTGTAAGCATGATTCTCCGTCGTCATCTGTGAGCAAAATAAACTGTGGTAACATGTTTTGTCTCTCGCACATGTAGGTGATAGAGTTCGACGATGGCTCGGGCTCCGTGCTGCGCATCCAGCCGCTGCGCACGCCGAGAGATGAAGCCATTTACGAGTGTGTGGCGTCCAACAGCGTCGGCGAGACCAGCGCCACCACACGACTCACCGTCTTACGTGGTACGTCTGCGGTAAAAACACACTAACGATTGCTCTCTTATTGCCTTACAGCTTATCAGGTATGTGCGTGTGTCTGTCTGTATGTCTATATGTCTCTCTTTCTCTCACGCACACACACATATAAACACACATATACATGGATATATACGCACACACATACATAGACACACAAACACATACACACACGCAGTCACAAACACACGTGTGTGTGTTGAAAAAACATTGAAATATTATTGCTATTTAAAGTAGTTGTCTTCTATGTGAATATTTAGACAAATATAAAGTATTTATGTGATTCAAATATGAATTTTTAGCATCACTGTGACTTTGGCGATATGATATCGAAAATTTTATAAGCAATAACATGCAAAACAATTTGATATTTGATAATCGATATAATATTTAAATAATTTGTTATAAACAACAATGAACAAAGCATTGGTATACTGTCTGAAATGTCACGTTTTTACTCTTGCGTAAAGCAAATTAGACGTTTAACAATGTAAACAAACTAAAATACATACATCAATTATCAAGTATAGTTGTATAAAACTAAAAATACCAATAACAATTTGAAAAACGAACACACTTGAGTGGAGGATCTGCTCTGCTGTGTTATCGTTGCTGAATTGATTGCTAATTTTTCAAAAATCGTTTGGCTCATAAATTTCCGCCAAAAGTATTGCAGTCATGGATTAAAAAATAAACACATAAGCCTAAATCAAATATTTTTATTTGTAAACACAAGTGAAGGGGGACAAGAGTGAAGGGGAATGACGGTAAGCTCGGAAAACATTAAAATATGAGCGGATTTTGAAAACGTTTTATTTTGTGCTATGTCGTTTTAATTGTTCATTTACACTCAACTTCAACTTTTGATACTTGACCTGCATTGTTTAAAAACATTATAAAAATGCCAAAAATAATATTATTTCAGTCTTTTAATAGATGTGATAATGTCAGACACACAAATAATTAGTAATAAATCACTCTGCAAATCATTGCAATATGTAAATAATATAATAATTAGATTCTTTCGATAATTTTGATATTTTACCCAGCCCTAATTGTGATAAAAATAGATTAACGATGCAGAAATTTGTAATAATATTTGAAAATACGTGACCTGCATTTAGTTTAGTTTTTTGTGCGTTATAGATTTACGCATATTTTCAATGTTTTTTACAATAGTGATTATTACTGTTCAATATGTAACTACTTCTTTCAAAATATTTGTTAATGTCAGAAAATTTTGTATGAAATCATTCAATATTTTGCAGCCTGATCTCACAAGGAAACAGACGTATTTTACGTTTTGTATTTTTAGTGGCTAATTCGTACAAGTTCAGTCGTACAAAAATTTGTACGATTTTAAAAAGGAGGCGTGGCACATAACCCCACCCCTAACTCTAACCGTCATTGGGTAATGAGCAAATCGTATTAAATTGTACAAATTCATACAAATTAGCCACTAAAGCAAAAAGTTACGAATTGGCGTAAGATTGCATTGAAATTTTATATGTATGTCACGATGAACACATTTACAGTCTTTCGATTCTACGAATGTTACGTAGCTCTAATTGTGATTAACGATGCAGATAATTCAGCTTGTAATTATATTAATAAATCACAACCTGCTACCCATTCACATAGAACACACTGCTGTCAGACTGTGATAATATTAACAATTTACACAGAAAGCGATTCTGTTTACGCTTGTTATTATTCCTTACGCAACTACTTTTGGTAAAAAAATGATATTATTTCAGTCTTTTAATGGATGTGTGAGTATCAGGACACATAAGTACTTTGCATTAAATCGCTCTGCAAATCATTGCAATATGTAAATAATATAATAATTGGATTCTTTCAATAATTTGGATATGTTACCCAGCCCTAATTGTGACAAAAATAGATTAACGATGCAGAAAACTGTAACAATATTTGACAATTTTCTGCAGTATTTAGTGTATTTTTAATCAAATGAAGGTGGTTTTGGTGAACATGCACACATCTGAGTGTGTGTTATACTGTGTTCGTGTGTGTGCTGTGGTGTGTTTGCTCAGTGCAGTGAACGTTTGACAGCGTTTGCGTCCACATTTGTATCTCCTGCAGTAAAGCGTCCTCTGGAACTGTGAAAGCTCCTTCAGCTCTCTCTGACCTTGGAGCTTTTTAAAGGAGTGATTAATATTCTAATTAGCAGACGGGCTTTCCCGCTCGCTAGCTCCGCCATCATCAATATAACTCTCATTTTATGCTACATTTACAGCATTTCTTACAAAGTGGCCTTGTAGAGTCGTGCTGGATGTGTGTGTGTGTGTGTGTGTGTGTTCTCAGAGGATTTTACAGACTTCTCTTTTAATGAAATGACCAAACAGGACGTTCTGAGCAGAATATGCCTCCTCATACACACATCAGCATCATTACTGGATAAACATGTTGATTTTTCTCTTGTTTTCCTCCCTCCTGCTCGCTCTGTTGTGGCCACATCTGCTGTGGAGGCCTGATCAAACCTGCAACACAATAGCAGTCACACACACACACACACACACACACACACACACACACACACACAGACACACACACACACACACACACACACATCAATATACTGTAATAATACTGTCGTGTGATGTTCCCTATACTGTAGTACCGTAGTGTTTCTAATGCTGTAATGCTGTCGTGTGAGGTTGACTTTCTCCTCCAGCTTCACCTGTAATGGATGCAAATGTGGTAAATATGAGCAGAAAGCCCTAAACTAATATTTCTCCATTAATATAAATGAAGTTAGCTGCATGCTAGTAATTACTGCACACTCAGCCGATGGGCACGCAGCATCGTTTGAGCGTGAATAATGACACACAGCTAATACATATTGGGCTGTAAGATATCAGGCTGCGGCAGACTCAAAACAAGCCTCGCTTTTAAGCGTCTTTGCCTGGGTTAAGCCCCGACATACTTTTCTTCCCCTGAAAACGTGCCGTTCAATGGGCCGTGCGCTGTTGTGTGGGAATATGGGTCATGTCTTATTCATGAATGCAGCCACTGAACCGGGACCGATGCGTTCGGCCCTTTCAGGCCCATATTTGCCAACAAGGTCACCGGCACAAAGCATTACACAGCGGAGTAAACAAAAGATCTCCACGCCGGGAGAGAAAGTTGCGCCAAAACTCTCCTCAATGCGTTTAAAGAAAGAGTTGACCTCCAGAAACCCTGAGCGAACTCGACGCTGCGCACGGCAGATATAAGGAGTTTATCAAAATGTTCAAGCTGCTCTTTTACATCACATTTATCTGTGGTTGCAAACGCGATAGCGACATCAAACTGGCACAAAGTACTTGGAAAAGTTTGTCTTTTTTATATTATCTATTTATTTATTTGTTTGTTTGCTTGCTTGCTTGTTTATTTGTTTGTTTGTTTGTTTGTTTGTTTGTCTGTTTTTTTAAGTATGTATGTAGTTATTTGTTTATTTATTTATTTATTTATTTATAGTTTATTAATTAATTAATTAATTAATTAATTAATTAATTAATTAATTAATTAATTAATTAATTTATAGTTTGTTTGTTTATTTGTTTATTTATTTGTTTATTTATTCATTTGTTTGTTTGTTTATTTATTTAGTTAGTTAGTTAGTTTTTAATTTAATTATTTAGTTATTTATTTATTTGTTATTAATAAATAAATAATTATTTTATTTATTTATTTATTTATTTATTTATTTATTTATTTATTTATAGTTTGTTTGTTTGTTTGTTTATTTATTTGTTTATTTATTCATTTGTTTGTTTGTTTGTTTGTTTGTTTGTTTGTTTAGTTAGTTAGTTTTTAATTTAATTATTTAGTTATTTATTTATTTTTTATTAATAATTAATTAATTTTTTTATTTTTTTTATTTTTTAATTAATTAATTAATTAATTAATTAATTAATTTATTTATTTATTTATGTGATTTTCATTTGTTTGTTTTATTTTTTTGTGTGTTTGTTTGTTTATTTATTTATTTATTTATTCGTTTATTTAATTATTTATTTATTTATTTCGTTATTTATTTATTCATTCAATATTTGTTTGTTTGTTTGTTTGTTTTGTTTTTAATTAATTAATTAATTAATTTAGTTTTTGGGGGGGTTCTTTGTTCTTCAGGGGTGGCCAGTTCCTCATATGCATAGTCTGTAAGCATAAACCATGTGTCCCAGTACATGTGCTATAGGGGAATATCCCGTATTTCCACATCCCAATGTTGACATGTATACATTGCATACGCAGCGGACTTGATGTATTTGAGTGTCTCTCGAAAAATGTTGTCTCACCTGCACCGTTAGATGAGATTGTTATGCAGCAAATCTTTTACTGGATTTACATGCAAAGTCAATGCAAAGATGCAATTAGACAAGCTGTGGTGCAAATCGAGTGTATAACACGCGTGAATTGGGCGATTTGTGTGTTTGACAAGCGTCAGACAGCAAACAAAAGTGGGAGCAAACATCTAACAAACGCATCAATGAAACAGACAGAACAGCAGCTTACAGTGAAGGAGGTGGGTTCAAGGATAGAGTTAGGGGTGGGGTTTTAGGCCACGCCTCCTTTTAAAAATCATCCATTTTCATACAAACTAAATCATATAGTTCTCTACGAATTAGCCAACAAGGAAAGTAGTTACGTTTCCTGGTGAGATCAGGGCTGAGTGAAACACAAGTACTGGAACACTGCATTAATTAAGACTCAACTTACAACCAGACATCATATTACCCTGTCAACATATGAAAATCTGCTGCAAGTGACGCATTAAAGCATATAAAGCCAGCGTGATGCACTCAGCTCCTCTGCTTGCAGGATTCTTGCTGTTAGTTGAGTGGGAAAATGAAGAGAGTTCTGGAAAAGTAAAGTGCCACTGGTCGTGGTGGAGCTGAAAGGGCTTGAAATGACCCTGAAGGGGAATATTAGCGTCACGATTTGGCTCCAGGGATGGAGGAGCATCAGAGAGATTAACTGAATTCATTTAGTTCAATGTGCTGTGAACTGATGTCCATTTGACATCCACTCTCAGAGTCAGCCAGAGTCTGTCATCAGCACTTTCCACCGGCGCTAAAGCACTGCGGGCACCTGCGCTCTGTTGTCAAAATATCACACATACGCCTGATGGAACATTAGCATCCACAGCAGCGAGCTGCAAACCACAGTCATACACTAAATGTTGGTGATGATTCAGATGGGCGAATAAAACCGGTCATACTTGACCTCTCGAGGTTGATCTGTTCACGAATCATTAGTGATTCTGCTCATTTAGAGCAGCGCTCATTTATCTTACGTCTGCTTTTAAAACACTAGTGTAGGGTGTAGGTCAGTGGTTCGCTACGTGATCTGTATGACAAGCATTGCCCTCTAGTGGACGTGTGCATGACATGCATTTATCTCAAACGTACAACAGAATGTACCCTAATGGTGGATTCACACCAAATGCAAAAGTATTTAAACGAGTCGTTTACTTATAAAGTCAATGCTAAGAGGTGAATTATTGCAGCATGGCGTGAATGATCTATAATGCGCAGTGTGTTTGCTGCGAAAGTGTGTACTTTACCTCAATAGCAGCTTCGGTGCAAGTTAAAATAAATACACTTAATTAAAAAAAAATTGCATGAGATGAAAAACATCCCATGAGTAAACCCATTTAACTCAGCATAAGTGATGTATTTCAGATTTGCAAAAATTGTAGACAGCGCCCTCTAGTGGAATTATCATCTGAAACGTACAATGTAATGTAGCCTAATGGTGGATTCACACCGAATGCGGAAATATTGAAAGGAGTAAATTTCCTATAAAGTCAATGCAAACATGCAAATAGAGGTGAATTATTGCTGCATGGCGCGTATGATGTATAACGCGCAGTGCGTTTGCTGTGAAAGTGTGTACTTTGCCTCAATAGCTGCTACTTTGCAAGTTAAAATAAATACACTTAATTAAAAATAATTGCATGAGATGAAAAACATCCCATGAGTAAACCCATTTAACATGGCATAAAGTCTCCTACACACCGGGACGTTTTAGCTTGTGTTTATCGTCAGCGTTTTTCAGTGTTCAAACCGAAGCGCTTTTTACTGGCGTCAAGCTGAAGAGTTTCCTAAATCACTCTTTAGACATTAGATGGCGCTACACAACTTTAAGCTTCCGCTTATAACACAGAAGAAGAGGAGGAGAGGAAGTTTGCACATTTGTTTATAAAGTTACTGGTGACTCGAACAAGCATAGATAGTTCAAGCAGCAGCTCCAGCTCAAGCGATGAAGAAATGATTAGTGTTCACAGAGCAATAAGCAGATAAACGTTCATATCGCTTCAGGGCATCTTCTTCAGTGTGCGCTCGCATTGACAGTTTAGCGCTTGAGCGCCTCCAAGTGCTGTTTACAGTAAGTTCAGCAGCTTCGTGCACGTGACCTAAAGTGCCGATCTGATTGGTGGAGAAGGTTTTGACGTCGCGTGTCAAAACAAAAAAATGAGCATGATGCGTTTTTTTTTAAATGACGCTTTTGCGCCTGGTGTTTTGCGCGTTGGTGTGCACAATCACATTGACGCCCTTTATTTAGTTGCGAGGCGTTAAACGTCAACAGAAAACGCGAGCAAAAAACGTGTCGGTGTGCACGGGCCTTAAGTGATGTATTTCAGATTTGCAAAAAAATGTAGACAGCGCCCTCTAGTGGAATTATCATCTGAAATGTACAACATAATGTAGCCTAAAGGTGGATTCACACCGAATGCGAAAGTGTTTAAATGAGTAAATTAAATATAAAGTCAATGCAAACATGCAAATAGAGCGAATTGTTGCAGCATGGCATGATTTAGCCATAAAGTTAAAATAAATGTCCTCAAGTTAAAAATTTGCACTTGGTGAAAAACATCCCGTGAGTAAACTCAGTCTAGGTGATGTAGAATGCAGATTTAATAAATGTCGACAGCGCCCTCTAGTGGATTTACCATCTGAAACATACAACAAAATGCACCCCGAGTCAGCGGTTCTGAACAGTGCTCCTCACCATCCCCCACATTTTGTCACATTTATGTCTCTCGTTCAGCTTCAGAAGCTTGTTCCAAATGATCAAAATGCCCTACAAAGTTCACGTAAGGCGAAATTTGTCAATGATTCCATTTCAATTTACAGGGCATTAAACTGTGAGGCACTCTCGTAATTACAGTGCTAATCTTTGCTTTTAAATGAAGTAGGCTTCCAGGGGATAGAAAGCAGTGAACACTATGTAGGGGACATATCAGTTCCTTCATAGAGCGCTCTTCCATCGAGTCAAGAGAGACATGCAGGTTGTGAGGACCAGGGGCCTCATGTACGAAGACTTGCGTGGAAATCTTACTAAAACATTGCGTACGCACAAAGCTGTAAATGTGCGTACGCAGAAAAAAATTCAGATGTATGAAACACTGCGTACGCCGAATCTCACGCATATTCTTTTGTACATCTGAATGAACGTGAAACTGAGCGCAACATGCACGAGCACAAAACCCCTCCCTGCCTCCTCCCCCGTATGAATATGCTAATGACTATGCTAATGGAAAAACCCAACGAAAAAGCAACGGCAAAATCAAGCAAAAAGAGAAACTTTGAACAGAATGTGAAATGGAGGTGCTGCTTTCGGAGGTAGACCGGAGAAAAGCGGTGTTATTTGCAAGTTTGTTCTCCGGAATTAACAACAAAAGAAAAAAATAGAGTGGGAGAGTTTAGCTGATACGGTTAACACAGTTGGGTCTGAACATCGCACTGAATGCATTTAAAACAGAAATAGTGTGGTTTATAACTGAAAAATGTTGCAGTACCCTAAGCAGTCTCAGTGGCGCACCTCATAAGAAGCATGTGATCTTGTACTGACACGCTCGAGCATAAACTCGGCTCGAATCCAGCGTCTGATATTCTCTTTCTTCTTTTTTTCCCCGCTACATATCAGA